>NC_051051.1:19845790-20177040 GCF_904848185.1 Acanthopagrus latus | reverse complement strand
ATTTAAATTAATAAAATACACGTCTTTCGTTTGTAATTATCTGTTTTATGGAAGTCAGCTGCTTCCAAGGAAAATATTAAATCAATTAATATCAAAAAGTGATGAACTTGAAATAACAAACATTACAGTAACATAAAAAAGAAATGAATTGAATTGGTCACTGAATGCACCACTGGTTTATCTCTTATCTGCAGGTTATTTTATTTAAAAAAAAAAAAAAATCTTAATAAATAAAAAAATATTGTAATGCAACAAAACCAAAAAATACAGCTGATGGAGTATCTGATATAGTACCTTTATAAATTTATAAATTATAATCAGAAAAGGAAAGTAAACATAATTTAATAGAATAAAACATGAGGGCCTTTTAGGTCTGGGATTACCTCTGACGGGGGACGGGTTGGATCCTGAATCTCTGCCCGGTTTGCTATCACGAAAGATCTGCGGCGGCTCTGGAGGAACTGAACACAACAACAAATACACAGACGACAACTATTTTGATAAATCAGTCTGGTGTTTGTAATCTATAAGCTTAATTTCTTACCTACAAAATCTAATAACTTAATATAATAACTTGGTGACACATTAAAAATTGTGGTACAAATATTATATATTAAGCTCCACTCAGACTGGATTTCTGTAGCTGCGTGTTACTCACATTTTCCCGTGGGTCTTCCGCCTGTGTGTGGGGAGTGATCTCTTCTGGAGGACTCTCCGGGCTACAAGTGGCAGTTAGAGGTTTAGTTAACTCAGCTAAGGAAACACAGTTTGAACAGTTGACCAATGACTCAAATATTTAAAACTCACCATCCGTGGAGACGGTGCTGACAGGCTGGCGACCTGAGGCCGGGGACAGACAGCAGGTGGCAGGTGTCTGGATGACACATGGTTATCCCTATTATCTACACACACACACACACACACACACACAGTTATTGTGAGCTAACTACAGTGTCCTGGAAGTGCCTTTCTCTGTCTCATTATGAATCTTTAGTTTCTGTAAGGACATTTTGAAAATCCCCATGATTGGTGGTTACTGTGACAACAGTGTTCATGAATCACTTATTCCTCCATTAGCCAGGGAATGGCACTGTGCTTTCAAGGCCAAACTGTAAACAATAGCTGAGAACAGATTACAACAATGGAGCAGAAAAAAAAACCCACCAATGCCCTCATCAAAAAGAAGAAATAAGAAGACTGACGAAAAAAAGCAGTGTAAAAACAAAGAATTGGACGAAGCCCGAGAGAAAACAAGGATAAATATCGGAGAGTCATTTCAGAGGTGGAGGGAGCTACTGGATTTGTAAGGACTCAAGGGTGATGCAGAGTTTGCAGCTTTTCTGCTGGACAAGCAAGCTTGATATGTGTTTAATTCTATGTTTTAAACACATGGCTATGGTGGCGGCGGTTACAGTAATACTCGCAATAGCGCATATGGCCACACAATGTTGCAGTCGAGCTACGTAGCTTGTTGCTAAATCTAGCATGTTAGCATATATGCTAACTCCGGTGTTTAGCTCTGTCTTTAAGACTACTGGTTAGCAAAAGTGGCTTTCAAGTGACCAGGCAGTTCTAACACTAGTTTGTGTTCAGTACGCTCTGAAGTGGTTGAATTGGTTTCAAGAAATAACGCTACTCATGCTTAAGAAAGGCAGCATGGCATTGCACTGGATAATGATTACCTGGTAACTATGTCTACTGCGATGTGAGGAATATTGTTTGTTACTCAGGATATCTACAGTGATCTGCGTGAGGCATTCATCATTGTTATTTGTTGTATTGGTCAGAAATTGAAAAATCAGGGCTTATGTTGTTGTTGTCATTTTGAATGCTCCATCTTGGTTATCTGTTACCATGGTAACAAGCCTGCTCGTGCACAGCGGGCTCCTCTGTGGGGAGGGGCTTTGAGGGCAGGGCTGCAGCGTAGCAGAGAGGAACAAGGAAGAATCTGGGAGCTGTACTCATTCAAATTTTTTGATTTAGTCCACTTTATTCTCAAAACTCCAGACTGCAGCTTTAATGAAAAACTACCCAGATGCTAACAACTGTCAAGTTAGCTATCACCCACCAATAAGCTAACCACTATCTACTACCCAGTAGTTTAACATTTTCTATAAACTAGCAACTATCCATGAGTTAACAACTATTCATAAGTTAACAAAATGAGCTTGCAACTATGCTAACAACTATCCATGAGCTAATAAGTATCCATGAACTACCAGCTATCCATAAACTAACAACTATGCTGACAACTATCCATCAGCTAACAGCAATGCTAACAACTATCCATGAGCAAAAAACTAACAACTGTATCAGACCCCCGCCCTCGGTGTTACCTATGTAGTCACTGTCTCCGATGGGCAGAGTGGGGCACAGATTGCGCACCATGTCCTCTGGAGGTTCAGATGGAGGAGGTTCATAATCGTTGGCCCCGTCTGGGTCATCATTTGGGGACTCGTAGTCTCCCCCGCTGCCCTCCTCATCACCGCTGTATGGACTCTCATAGTCATCATCAAACTCCTCATCATCCTGATGGAGTGAAGGAGAAACTTTGAAAACACTTGGCAACAACCTCATAACTGCACGGCACCACCCTTTAAACCACCTCTGTAAACAGCTGTAGCCAGATAATATCAAGTCCCAGAAAAATGTGCCTTTTCTTGTCTCATGTATGAAGTGGTACCCATTGGTAAACATGTGTTCTTTAAATACCAATAAAGGAATAAATATCAAAATGATTTTAAACTCAAGTTTTCCAGGTTAAAATAGACAGAAAAGAAAGAGGAAGAGAAAAATAACAAGAGAAAACAGATGAACATACAAACTCGTCTTCACCCCAGCCCTGAACATCCGTAGGCGTCTCTGCACAGAATAAATCAGCACATTAGCAGCTCACATGTAAAAATACTAATATCTATATATTTTTACATTTTATACAACCAAGATAAACCTTTTTTGATCCTCAGAGGGGAGATTGAGAGATTAGTAACATACACACATAATGTGAAAAAATCCACTCAGTTCATAAAATAAATAGAAACTGTAGAGTACTGTAAAGTACATACAATATACAGAAATGTTTAATACATATAAGCTTAGTGTGATACTTTGACATTTTTCCATCCAAATTTAATATAGAAATATGATGTTTTTAAAATATGGTGTAATATGACAGTATAACAGATCACCAAAATATGGTACAGTATTGGATATAAGATGTGGTGACATGTAGTAATAGTTTAACAGAATATATAGTTTAGCATAGCAATTAAGTATAAAACATAAAGTATAATATTGAATGAATATCATACATTTTTAATTTGCATTTAATATGTTTGGTTCATTTGCTAAAGCATATAAAAGCCATTGTTAAAATTAATAAACCTGCTATTTGATCCTCGAAGCGGAAAATAAATCCAAACAGATATATAAATAAATACTGTAAGGCAGATGCTTCGTACTTAATTTATGAAATTAATAAAGAGTTCCTACCTGGTTCATGATATTTGGGAGTTGTTCTGCAATGGAAAGACAGACATCTCGTGGGTTTCAAACGGTCGACTCTTCTTTAATAATTTCATCAGTGATTAAAAAAAGTGCATTATCTGTACTGCATGCAAATTTAAGCTGAGTACTTGCTCAGCCTCGTGTGGATGTTCTGTGTTTCTGCACGTCACTCTACAATCCTATCTTGTATCATGACAATAAAGGTGAAGCTTGTTTTAAATCAGTAAAGACACAATGACTGACTGACCTTTTACTGAACAGGCCTCTTCTTTCCTCCTTCTTGCTGATTTCAGTGCTGATCTTGGAGATCAACCTGAGGAGACGCAGACAGACACATCAATAGATTATTCACACCTCTATAAATAAATTATGATGTTATGTGCTAATGCCGTGAACCATTTTGAATCTGTCTGCCACCACATGTCCTCCATCTCGTCTCGTTTTCTTTGTTGTTAGCCACATATTAGCTAGATTGAGAGGCTAACACAGATGTTAGCCTGTTGGAGAAGCTAGCACAAATGTTAGCCTATTAAGGAAGCCAATGCATATGTGAGTTTTTTTTTACAGAAGCTAACACAAATGTTAGCCTGTTAGCTCATACAAATGTAAGCCCGTATAATCTAGTCCATTGGAGAAGCTAACACAGTTGTTAGCCTTTTTATGCTTCCCACCACCAAAACGATTAATGTCTCTGACTCATCAACAGTAAAACTGAACACCTGTCTTTTCTTGTGTATTATAGCTAATAAATTGTCTTCAGCTCTCCGTTGGCCTCTCACTCTATTAAAACCTCAAATTGAACAGCAACTGCTATTGACATTTTCTGTTTGATATGAATCAGCAGTTTGTCAGTACTCACGGGGCGTGAAGTTTGGGGAATTTTTGAAGGTCGTTATCGCTCAGATTCTGCAAAATAAACAGAGAAAGTGTCAAACATAACGCTGAGCTTATATTTTCAAATTTCCTCCTTCCTCTCCTCCTCCTCCGGCTTCACCTCTTTCCCCTGAATGTCAAACCTGTTGTTTTGAACTCACCACAAATCTGGAGCCGCTGATGGAGTTCTTCAAAACGACTTTGTCGCAGCCAGACAGACTCATCTGCACAGAAACACAGTGTTAGTAAACGCGGAGGCAGCAGGAGTTGAACCATGAACCTCAGCAGGGTAAATGGCCTTTTTCAAAGAAATTCCTTATTTATCTTGTATTAGCCCTCTGTCAAAAATACTCCACTCAGTACTCCAAAATGCTCCTGTCTCTTTAAGCCCCCCTCCCTTAAAGCTAATTCTCTTCTGGACAAACTGAGCTATTATGGCAATCCAGGCATCTGCGAAACTTAAGCTTTGATGCTAACTGTTCATTGCACAAACTAGACAGACCCTACAAAATAGGAGTGACGGTTGCGTATCTATAGCACTAAAGCATTAGAGTAACAGACTGACAGCAGTAGGTTTTTTAGATTGCAGCATGCCATTTCATGAATAAATTCACATCTGAAAGTTTTTTGGCGTTAGATAGCAACAAAAATTGGCAATTTGCACTCCACACCTGTTGGAGCCACTAACCAGTCAGCCAGCTATTCTTTCAGAGCCAGTGGTGAGCTGGCAGGAACTCTGTCCATTGACAGTCCTGCTAGTAGTCTGGTGCTGCTGGTAGACTAGAGGCTTTTATGTTGACTGATGGTTTTTTTAAATAATGTTTAAATACAGGAATAATGTCAGTTACACTCAACTCTTCCCCAACCTGGTTCTATGTGAAAAACAGTTCCAGTTGCTGTTGGTGATTTTCACAACCACCTTGTCAGAGGGTCCATTCTTGGGAATGGTGGGGTACTACAGAAGCTTCTGCAAAAACTTCTCGGCTGTTGTGGCCCCACTCACTGACTTGTTGAGTCCCAAAGTCTGTTTTCATTGGTCTCCGGACTGCAAGCGTGCATTCAACTGTGTAAAAGCTTTGTTGACAAATGCCCCCATACTCGCTGCGCCAGCCTTTGATCGGGCATTTAGACTTTTTGTAGATGCAAGTGATGCAGGAGCAGGTGCTGTCCTTCTTCAGGAGGGAGATGATGAGGTAGAGCATCCTGTATCATACTTCTCCAGGATGTTCAACTGCCACCAGCGGGTTTACTCCACCATTGAAAAAGAGGCTTTGACCCTCGTCCTGCCTCTTAAACACTTTGAGGTATATGTCGGCTTCCACGGTGTGCCAATGGTTATTTATACTGATCATAACCCGTTAGTGTTCATTGACCAAATGCAAAATACTAACCAGAGATTAATGTGTTGGTCCTTGTTCCTTCAGGCCTTTAATGTTGAAATCAGGCATGTAAGAAGGGGAGACAGTGTCCTAGCTGATGCATTATCGAGGTGTTCATAACCTGTGTTAATATCATTCATGGCTTCCTGTTATTTAACATCTTAAACGGCCCATTGCGAGCTGGCCCAGAGTTTCCCCTTTTGTTTGTTTTCTGCCTGGCTCTCCAACCTGTCTTTTCTTTATGTACAATTTCTGCTCCAGAGGGTCAGAGGGTCCATAACACTGTGACTCAGGCAATGAGTACAAGCCAATCAGAGGACGAGTGGGGCAGGTCATTCCTTCACCTGCCTGGGATCAACGGTCAATGTTACAGAGTTTCTGGTATAGCCAGTGGATAATGGGATACCCCTGCCAAGATTTCTTCTTCTATAATGCAGCTCATAATTTACACTTTAGACTGGAGAATGGAGCTGGAGTCGAGACATGACTTATCGCTATCTGTATATGAATGCATACATTTTTAAAAAGCTACTTAAAAGCCAAATCATCATCAGACGATTGCTGATGGGTTCTGAGATTGTACATTCAAACCAAAGCATTCAGCCTCTTTTGCTCTCTGTATGGGCTGTTTACCTGCATGCAACCAAGACCCACTCAAATGTGGCTGGCCAACACTATTCTGACCTCAGACAGAAACCAAAATCCTTCCGTTACCAAGATCTTTTATGCCTTGCTTACAGATTCTGATGCATTCATATACTATGGATGTAAAGACATCTACATACTACTTTAATGCTAGGAAAAAAAAACAAAACACAAAATGTGATGATTATCAGGCAAGTTCTGCGGTTATAAGGCGGTATAAGATGTTTTTGCTAATCTGAAAGATGCTTGCATGCTAACACCAAGGCCTGTTTACAACTGCCAACAGGGTTAGGGTTAGGCAAGAAACTGAAACCATCTGGACCTATAGAAGATCAGCACATGTGCTGTGGTAATGTCAGCTGTATTCTCTTTACAGGCACTTTTTTGTTAAATAAAGTATGCCGAATTAGCTGTTAGCAGTTCCTGTTTGCAGTCTACTTGTGGATATTTAGACAACTATCACTGGATTACTTTGATACTGAAGAAAACTTAGAAACATGATGATTCTAAGGCAAGGTCTGAATGGTCTATTTTCTTTTTTTTCTGAATGGTCTCTATTTTATCCAAGTGAATTTCTGGATGTTTATTTTGGATGGACATCAGAGATAATGACATCCTCAGGAAGTGTGAGTCACACTGGATGTTATCAATATTTGTCTCATGTCAGTGTGTTCATATTTGACTCAGTTATGACTCTTTGAAGGAGTCACATTTTTTACTCTAATGTCTCCTCTTTAACTCTTCACAGCCCCCTGAGGAAGCTTCAGTCTGCTGAACATCTACATTTGGTTAAAATGTTGTCCTGAAAGATGAGTAAACTTGTGTTGAACTGGATGCAAAGACTCCACAGATAACAGCCATTACAACAAAAGGGAACCAATTTCTTCCCCAAATTCGGACGAAGCCTTGAATGTTCTTTAACTGCAGCAAGTTTCAAGTTTCAGTTAAATGAAAGAAGGACAAGCAAGGACAGGAAGGAATGAAGGAGGGAGGGAAGGAAGGAAGGAAGGAGGACAGAGTATGGATTGAGGTCTCACCCTCTTCAGGTAGTCTGCCAGCTGCTGTGGGCTCCACCCCATCACCTCAGACCTGGACGGCACTCGGTCAGAGCTCATCCTGCGTCCTACTCACTTCTCAAAGACACGTTGTCCGTCCGGCTGGTGTCAAACCTGAAAACTTCTGCTCTAAAAAGAGGAGGCCAACATCACCTAGATATGAGTTTGCCGTCACCGTCTTTAGATGTTTTAATTCTCCCAGTCTTGTTGTCTGTCCTGCTGCTCGTCTTTAGTTGGATGTCCACCGTTCGATTGTGTGACAGCCCCGTTCCTCACCAGTCCTTCCTGCGAAAACGTAAAAAACAAACTTCTCATAAAGACTTACAGAGAATCAAAAAAAAAGCCAACTGTCTTCAGAAAGTTTTACTTCCTCAAATCAACCCACCACTTTCTATCTCTCCAAAAGTCTTTCCAAGCAAAGAAACCAGAGAGAAGAAAGCAAAGCGCAGACAAACATGCCACTGAGGAACCAATATGGCTTCCTTCTTTCTTTCTCTCTCTCTCCCTTCCACTCGTTCTAAGTGGCTATCTCTTAACCTCTCTTTCCTCCATCCTCTCTCTCTCTCTCTCTCTTTCTCAGAGGAAGTGACTGTGCAGAGGGGGGGATGAAGGCAGCATCCTCCTCCTCCCCTCGTCTGACCACAGAGCGGAACAGATGCAGCAGTTGCACCCACTCGCTGCAGCTCGGCGGCTGACAAGAAACTGTTGAAAAAAAAAAGAGAAGAAGAAACTCTGACTCTAGATCAGTTTCTGAGTTCAGTCTGATTGTTGCAACATTTCTACACTAAACTCAGGTCAGTTAAATTCACATTCACAAGTTTTCGGGGCAAAGTGCAACTTTGATGAAGTTTGACGAATGGTACACAACACTGTTTGAAGTGCTGCACTTAAAGGGACAGTTCACCCAAAATCAAAAACATATTTTATCTCTTACCCGGAGTGCTGTTTAAACAGAGTTTTGTGAGATATCAGCCAAACAGATGTCAGCCTTCTCTCCAATAGAAAACTAAACAGTAATGTCTCTTTCCAGAAATCCTGACCCAGTTACTGAAGATAATCCACAGACTTTTTTCGTGAACAGTTTCATGTCAGACATTCTCTATGCTGCACTTCTCCCCAACACCATGCATCTAAATATGGACTCGAGGCTAAGCTCCAAATTCCAGCCACTTAACATGACTTCTTGTTGGTTGTGGTGTTCTCCTTTTTGGAGAATTTTCAATACAGATAAAGAATAAATATATAACATGACTTGTGGCACTGTTGGACTAACAAACCTAAGTCGAGGAACAGATGCCAGTGTGTTTGATCAACAAGTGACCCTGGTGGCATTAGTTGGCAGACAGCAGCCAGAGCTAGAGCTGGCAGACAGATTGTTTTTTTTTTTAAGAAAAAAAAACAAAAAACTTTTGGGATTAAAAAAAAAAGTGGATTTGTGTTTACTTCTCTGGGCAGCAGGCCCCGGAGCAGTTGAAATCCACTGTAATGTATTGTATCTGTACTAGTTGGTTGCTGAATGGAGGAGAAATGTAAAATACTTCATGAGCGTACAGAGAAGAGATGGAAGGAAAGAACTTACTGAAGAGGAAGGAGAACATGTGAAATAAAAAAGGTGATATCTCCGGTTCTACTGTATCTATCTTATCATTTGTTGTTTTTTGAAACCATCCATACTGAGACCAACACTTTTATAAGCATGTAATGTTAAATCAGTGGACTGCCTTTTATAACCTGCCACTTACACACATTCAATACATCAGATGATATGCAGCTTTCTCTGGAGCCACAAAAAGCTTGATATAACTGTTTCACATTTGCAGAACTCCCCAGGACCTGTAAGCACACTTAACTATTTTAGCTCATCTTTTTTTAAGAGCGTCAGAGGAAAAACCCTCCACTGCTTCCTCCTCTGGTGTGATGTCACATGACCGGCTGCTTATGAAACTGCACCTGATAACAGCTCAGGCATGACGGGAACCAACACAGTCATCATAAACACTAACAGACCTTCAGGGATGGGGGTTCTGGAGGAGGCAGAACCAGCTCACAGGTGGATTTAAAGGCCACCCCATGTCCTGGTGAATCAGAGACTTCCAGTCTGATGGTCGAGGTGCATTCTGGGAAAGCAGATCCCAAAATAAATCACCACTTGCAGAAGTGGCGGTCACAGCTGATGGTAACAGCAACACTGCAGAGTTAATATGCAAATATGGTTGAGCTTAGCTTCACATGGTGTCTAAACTAACCTCATGTTCACATTCATGCCTCATTAATCCTAAAACTCTTTCATTAGTTAATGAGAAGAAGAATGTATTAAATGTATATACCGGTAATGTTCTGTAGTTCTCTAAACAGCATTGCAAATTAAATCCTGCTTCTCTTTCTGCTAGAATGGAAATGATCAAACATTCCAGCTTTATACAGTCTGCATGACTCAATGCTATGGAGCCCCTAAATTCCCATAAGGTGACATTTTCTATCTTGCGCATATATGGCCTTAAAACACCTACAATGCCAACAATTAATCTGCTAATTGTGGTGATGAAGGATACGATTACATAATTTGTCAATAATACTTTGGACACACAAGACAACAAAATATAATTCCCTGGGTCCAGTTTGCTGAATCTTTTAACAATCGGCACAACCATGAAATACAGACTAAATGCAGTAAATACTACAAGATCTGTCCCCCCAGTGATTAATGCAACAAATTACACTGTTAATGCTGATGCATCAATGTTTGAGCAGCATTTTACTGCACCTATCTGCACCGGGTGGAGAGGGTTTGAGGTACTTTATATATAGCTATCAAGTTTAGTCCAATAGTAGAGCTCCTCCACCAGATAAGTCTAAGGAGTCATCAGATTATTAATGGAACAGCAGGGGTACACAAACTTGTTATAAGTCTCTGGACTTTTCTCCGTTTGATTTTTGGATTAAATATTTTTTTTTATCATTTTCAACAGTTATTCAAATTAAACCTTGCAAAAAAGTTTGGAGAGAAAGGTCTCCTTAACATTTCAGACATGTTTTAACATGAAAGCACTATTAAATGATTGTTGTGAGGGATCATGCACCTTGTTTAATCAAACCCAGAGCCGTGACTATTAGTCCATAAATCAACTGAAAGAAAACTAGTTGCCAATTATTTTAATAATCAATTGATCGTTTGTTATGTATAAAGCAAACACGTCAAACATTTTCTGGTTTCAGCTTCTTAAATGTGAGAATGTACTGCTTTTTCCAGAGTCTTTGAGTTTTGGACTGTTGGTTGGACAAAAGAAGCATTCTGAAAATGTCACTGTGATCTGGGAAATACTAATGAGCATCACAATGTTCTGACATCTCATAAACAATGAATCGATTAATCATGAAAATAATCGGCAGATATATTGATAGTGAAAATATTTGCAACCTTATGATTTTTTTATTTATTTATTATTATTTTTTTGTTAAGTAGCCAGTGACTAAAGCTGTCTGTGCCACTGTGGTCCTGTGAGCTTTGATATTGACTGTATGAATGAGGAAATGAAAGGTTGTGTCAGACAGAAACTTGTTTGGGTTGCTTCAAAGAAAATATGCCAGCAGGCAGAACAAAATTAACATGGTAGCTGACATAAAGTTAGAGTCAGTCAACGGTTCTGAAAATGTAGTTTCTCTCAATTCAGATTTAACAAAGTCAGATATTTCACTGAGCCTCAGACCCAAAGCTCAAGTTCAGGACAAATAACCCTTCCCACTGTCACACAATTTTTCTTAAACACAGGTTTTAATCTCAATGAGACATAATGAACTCATGAATTTGTTTTTTCTTTCCATGGTCAGACAATGCAATCTGTGTTTCAGTGAGAATACTTCATGTTCAATGCGGTACGTCTGTATGATGTGCTGCAGGCGCCTCAGTCCAGTCGAGCGTTTAGAGGAAAGACTACAAACTTCCTCTTCTTCTTCCTGTTAATCAAACTCAGTTTCAAGTCACAGAACCAACAACAACACAACTTCTTTCACAACCAGAATGACAGCTGAAAGAAAAGAAAAAACTAGTCTGGTTGTTTCTCAGTTATATTATACATGCACGCAAACCACAGCAACAATTAGTCGACTGAAATACAATGAATAACTTATTTTCGAGTCATTTTCAGGCAAAAACCTACAGCTTACAGGTTAAAATGTAAGATTGTGTGCTGTGTTTGGTCTCAAATGACTTTAAACTGGATATTTTGTGTTTTGGATGGACATTATGAGACATTACAGGAGACCGTCTTGTCTTCCGGGATATTGTGAAACGAATTACGTTGACATTTATGGGTTTTTCCTCCTGCTTGAGCGAATACAAGACACCGGGCTCATCAGATCCTGATAAGAACTAAAGTGAGAGCTGTGTTTGTACCATCCACATAGTCAAAGTTGGCTCCATTAGACCGTGAACTTCTATCCACAGAGGAGCAGTTTGCAGCTGATGTGGTTTCATTATTTTACATCCATTAAAAATCAACATTTACTTCATAATGATACGCTAAACCAAAACTCTTGTATATTACCAGTGTAAGTATTGATGTAATTTATTTATTTTATATATGACAGAATCAACTCGAGAATAGTTGCGACATGCCCACATTTACATTTTAAACACTAACCATGTCTCCTGCTTGTGAATCTAGGTCAGTAGTCCATCCCTTTTCTCCTCCAACATGTTTTGGTGATGTGTTCATTACCACAAACTGCAGTGTAGCAGCTGATAAATTGGAGAACAACCAATTAGAAAGAAAAATCAGTGTGTTTATTACAATCTGAATTTCTCCAACAAACTGCATCCTGATACAACAGACAAGTTCCTGGACATCAACAATAAAACTAACTACTGCAGTTGTTTGAGCTTTTCTTTCTTCTTGGCCTCAAAAATAAAAGATTTAACAAGTTAAAATGAAATGAAGATATTCATGATTCAGTTCTTGCCAGAAACTCTTAAGTACTTTTAATTTCTCCCAATCCATGTCCACCGTAGACTCTTATAGTCTTGATATCCAAAATTTTGTTTTCAACTGAGGATTTTTGATTTTTGATACGTGAAGAATCTTTTACTTATTTAAATGTATTTTTGTATGAAAATGATGAGCTAAAATCATTTCTTCATGTGTTTTTAATTAATAACTTCCATGACCTTTAATGTGTCGCAGTCATTTTCTTACCAACATCAAGGAAACTTTTGCAGCTTTTTTTGGTCTCATTTTTGCCTTTCTATCCACCACCCCCGTAATTTTTAAGCTTTTCGTTCAGCAGCTTCAATTGGGACTGACAAGTGAACCTTTACATTAAAATCCAAACCAAAAGTCCTGTCTTACTATCTAGCCTATGACCTGCTGGTTTATTTAAAAAAAAAAAAAAAAAATACAAAACTTTTTCTGACAGGGAGCTGCTGAATTAAAGATTGCATCAGAACTGACAGAGCGATGGATGAAACTACCAAAATAAAAGCCTGGTCATATAAAAGACAGAATTTACTCCAGTTTTAAAGTCTGAACCCAGTCTGTGGAATAATGTCTTCAGGCTGCAGCAGGACTCCTCCTTGCAGTGTTTACAGTCTCATTCTGATCCGAAGCTCCAGCTGACAGAGGGTGTCAGAGCTTAAACCAGTTTCCTGTCCTGGTGCGTGGTGGTCCTCATGGTGACGTTGAGCTGCAGAGTGTCAGTGACTCTTCTTGGATGAGCCGAATCCAGAAAAACCCATCACAGCTGCCATCTCATCGTCCTCCTCAAAGTCAACATCATCCTCCGCCCGACGCTTCCTCTCTTTCTGCTTCTCCTTCTTGTAGGCCTTCGCCTTCTCCTCCTGAGGAAAAAAGAAAAACGGGAAACATTTCAATAGCTAATCTTGAAGACACAACACTCAGAGCATCATCACTTCTTGTCCAGGAGGCAGCGTGTCCCTTCCCTCCTCACCTCCTCCCGCAGCTCCTTCATGCGCTCCTCAAAATCGTACTCCTTCTGCTTCTCCTCCATCTTCTTCTTGTTCACCTCAAAACGTTTCTTCACCTGATCCAGAGACGAGCGCTCGACTCGCATTGACATCCCCAGGTTCCTCTGATCTGCTCACACACACACACACACACATGCACTTGTATAAAAACAGTTAACGTGTTTATCATCACAGTCACGTCACCGATATGAACCCACGTTTCTTCCCGTTGATGTGATCCAGGAAGTTGATGGAGTCTTTCACTACACAGTCACAGACGTTGCAGTAATAACTGGAAGAAAAGACAACAGGCAGTCAGAACAAGGCTAAAATTTAAGATATGTGCCATTAAATCTGGGACTGAGGACAGCATCTGATTTAGTAAGGATGAAACCCTTCGTACCCGCCCATCTCAGCCTGAGGAGTAGTCTTTGTGATGACGATGGTCTTCCCCAGTTTGGACTCCAGGTCCACCTTGTAGTCTCTGTGACGCAGGAGGTCCCGCTTGACTGGTGGGGCGGTTTTCCCTTAGAGAGCAAGGAGAAATCAGTCAATCGTGAAAACTACTAATTATGATTAATTAAACAATGTAGATTTTCCATTTCCACAACTGATGTTTTGATTTCTCCAACGTGAAGATTCAGACTTAATCACCAGTTTTTTTTGTACACTTTGGGGTTACACAACATTTATTTATTCATTTATTTTTTGTTATTGTCTTTGGGAAGAGTAATTGGGAAAACATCCGAGAAAGACAATAGTAATTATAGCAAATTAAGGGAAAAACATTTACAAGTATTTCCACATGTACAAGAGAGACAAAAAAGGAAGAAAGAAGAGGAGTACAGAAAGACAAAATCTATGATGCCTCTATTAATCATTTCCTGTAAGTTTGCTGAACATGATGAACTAAAACTATATTCAGCAGATGACTAAAACAACTTTCTATACATTTTATCTTCTCACCATCTCTCCTCTCTCTGTCCCTCTCCTCAGCCAATCGTTTCTGAGCAAGATTTTCATACTCGTCTTTGTCCCACTTCCGACGGAAGTCATTTTTACTTGACTAGAAGAAAAAAAGAGAAAAACAGAGTCAGGAAAAAGTTTCAAATTATACATTAACATGTTGTGTCATGGAAAATACACAGCAATTGGCAGCCATATATAACAGGACTGTATTTTGTCAGGTTAAAATGTTTACACTATGCACTTTAAGTACATTCTATATGATACTGCTCTATGTCTTGATAGCAGGCATTTGTCAACACAGATGAAACAGGTATATCTAATATGAAACGAGAGTGTTCTGTTGATGTGATTGTGATGATGACGCTTTTATTATTGAGGGATATGGCCGTAAATCTCATTGTTGTATGTGCTCGCGGATCACAGGCAACATTTAACTGTGTTTCTTTGTATTTCATCGATGTTGGTGGACAAAAAATAAACAAACTATCAGCGAAGAGTTTATGAAGCAGCATAATAACGTGAAGAAAACGTTGGCAAAACTGAAATAAAACCGGAATGTTTTTGCTTTGTTTTGATTGGACTAAGTTGGCTAGCTAGTCCGTTAGCTGCTAGCTAACGAGCCGGCGTTAGAGACGGGTTGTGAAACTAGTTAAACAGATTAAGTCTCAACCGTTAGCATCCCTGTTAAATAAATACATCCCGTCTGAAGTCAGAGTCACGAAACAATCGAGTAATTGTACTTTTTTAACACAAAAACAAAGCTCAGATGAGGAACTTACCCCACTGCCTGACGCCATCTTGTTCATTCAGTCACAAAATACGGCTGTCGTAAAATCAGAGTTGGTCTTTAATAAGTGGACACCGCCACCTGCTGGAGCGGAGAGACACGGAGGGGAGTTAAACACTGGATTCTAATCTTCTCTGTAAAAACCAGAAAAGCCAACTAACAACAATAATCTCACAGAAACAACAATATTATATATAGGCTACTATATACACAACAATGTTGGAGAATGACTGAAATCAGTATGTTGAAGATATACCATAGTATTGTATGAAATAATAGAGAGAAGAAGAAAGAACGTGTGCCAGGGTATCCCCCCTCCCCAACATTTTTTTACATACAACATACATACAAACATAAAGTAAATCTAATCATGTAATGAAAATAATGACTGGAACAAAAACTATGAATTTGTTTAGATAAGAAAATTAAAAATAAAGCATACTGTAGATACTGAGTTTATTTTTCAGGTAGGGGTACTTGAGGTTTTCCATTTTATGCTATTTTAGCCTATATCTTTATATATTTCATGTATAATATCCTATTAACTGTTTACAATTACAACATCAACATCCGTTCTGAGAAGACAGCACTTTAAGGTACTTCTGATATGGGCTACTTCTGTTAAAGTATTTTACACTGTGATATTCTACTTTTACTAAAGCATTTAACTTCTTTGTCACTGATAACAGTAGACTTGTAGTCTATACCTGAGTAAGGTTACTGACCGTCCTTCCTCCATTATCATCATCTGCCCACCTTTTCACCAGACCGGATGCGGGTGCCCGGGTGAAGCATGCGGCAGCAGCAGGCCCCCCGCCCCCCCGCCCCCAGGTGCGGCTCATTAAAAAGGTGTGAAAGCGGAACAATGGCGTCTGTCCGTCTGAAGCGAATGCGCCAAACTCAAACTGCAAAAAAATGTCAACCAGTGGAGTGGAAACGGCAGCTCAGAGCCCGCTGCTCTCCTCCAGGTAACAAGAGCCAGGAAAACACTAGATATTCATTCAATCAACACCGAGAGATTTTATTTTCACAACTGGCATCACCTGTCCCGACAAATACCCGGAATACACGCTCATAGCTTGTCTTAAAATTAAAGCGTCTTTTTCCACCGGGGATACTTACACTCTGGACATTTTCTTTCCGTCCAGGTAAATCTAGAGGAGAGTTAAAAAGAGTTTCTTTTGTTCAGGTGTCACCATGTGTTCACACTCGCAGTCATTCAAATTTACAAGCGCCAGTTAATTTTTTGTTAAATGTTTCCCTCGGCTGATGCCTGCAGGCAGAACTCAGGGCTGTAAAATACCTGAAACACCTGCACGTTTACGGGGTTAAGAAATAAATTAATATAATTGTATTCCAAGTTAGGAAAAATCTTTAATGTAATTTAAGAGATTTCTATAAATGGCTACAAAGATGAAGGGAATAGTGTTCAAATATTTAGATTGTGATTAAAATGTACCAAATCAAGAATTCGTAAGTGCCACTAAAGTGCACAGATAACTAAATGTAAAATACTAAAATGTTACAAATCTCAAGTAAATTTGAGACCAATTTTAAAACGGACGCATCACGTTAAATGGTGGAAGTAAACTTCACACTTCCTGTTGCTGCCTTTCACAGTAAAAGCGGTCCTTCCCAGAACAGGAAGTGCCTCAGAATTGTTCACATAAAGCAGTGGAGCTTGTATGTAAATCTGTCATGATTCCACAAGGTGCATACAGTCATTCAAAGTATGACATTTGAAGAGCTTTAATTTAAAGTTTCCAGTGTCTTGATAAACGTTAATAATGGTGATCTAAAGGACCCAAATGTGCACACAAAAAGCAAAATGTTGTGTATATCCATTTACTTGTATTAACCATCTGAAACAGGATGTATAGCGTATTATATGTCCTTTTCTATCATTTTAACTGACATTTTCAGGATGTAAAACTGAGACTGAAATTATGGTCCTGTAATCTCTTGCAATAAACTCACATTTAAGACCCACTAAACCTGTTTTTATATTTTTAATCAGATCATCTGACATTTCACTGTGACATCAGAGCTCATATGACTCTTTATGAAATGAATGCATTATCTTAAATCTGTCAGATGTTTGTTGGTATGACTCAAGTCGTTGATTCAACTTAATACTTAAATGATTTTATTGAGTTTGTTTTTCAGACACTGTTGGTTTTACTCAAAACTCATGACTTTCAACTAATTCCCACACCTCATTTCAGTTGGCTCTTGTTTATAAGTCTGCAGAGAAACTTTAAGTTGAACCAGATTAAAATGTTTTCGTGTACCATCAGAAGTTTTCCAGATGTGAGCAACTCCTATTTACATAGTCTGCATGCTGTCTCGTTTTGTCTCTCAGCACACTACAGGAGTCTTAAACACTCTTGCTCAGTGTGCACTGTGGACATTACGCTTGTTTGTCACCATGAACAGATGTCATGTTGGTTGTTGTCCTCAGCTTGTGTTTCAGCCCGTGGTCGTGTGTTTGTGTGAAGGGCTGGTCGGCGGCTGTGTGGAACGGCCTCCCCGACCCACTGCTGGCTGTCACCTCTGGATGCTCCACACCGGAGCCGTGGCTCCTCCCTGGCTGCAGCTCTGTCTACGACAGCCTGGTCAGGTGAGAAACACATCTGGGGTTGCAAACAAATCAAATTCTATCAAGATCAGACAGCTGCGAGACACTTTTACTAAAGAGGTTCGTGAAACTTGTGAGACTTGTTTACAAGCTCCATACAAGATTAAAATCACTGACCAGAGATTGTTCTTTACCTCTGAACATTCATTGATTTCTGATAACTTCTTCACAGTAATGTCTCTCCGATCCCGTCTCCTCCTCCTGCCAGTGGCCTGCGAGGAAGAGAGCGAGCTGCCAGCAACAAACCTCGCAGGTTCAACAACTTGATTTCATTTTCAGATGCGAACCATATTCAGATGATGACTCCGTTGATCCTGTTCTCATCTGTCTTGGTCTTCCTTCAGGTCGTCCATCCTCGAGCGCTGCATCCTCAAAGTGTCAACCAGCAGTGTGGCTGTGGGGACAGACGACTTGGATAATAAGAGGTCAGTACACTCTGAATACTGACAAACGTTTACATGCTATTTTAAAAGGGTCATTTTACCCAAGTTACGAACAGTAAAAGTGTTTCTGTATTACTTTGCTCAGATCTTAAGATTTCCACAGTTTAAATAAAAAATCCCCCTAACCAAGGGAATTGGGAGGGAATACATCCATTTTGTGAGCTTGTCTTTTTATTTGCATGTTTCGATGAAGTGGAACAGTGTAAAACTGTCATGGACATGCAGGTGGCTGTGCCTCCTCATGCACAAGATAAAAACAAGTCGGGGGAGAAAAACAAGTGTTTGAAAAGCTCCACAGGGTGCCTTTTTTATAGTTAATAATAAAGCCCCTGTCTGGTCTCTGTCCTCTTGTGACTCTCATGTTCTCCCAGACCCCCCCTCGGTCGCTGCTACCCCCGCCTCCCTGACCCAGCAAACACAGAGACCAACGCTGCCGTTCTGAAGCGGCGGCAGAAACAGATCCAATATGGCAAAAACACCAGCGGATACCAGAACTACCTGCAGCAAATCCCCAGGTGAGAAAACACAGCTGAGTCTGAATAAACAAAGTCTCAGTAAAGACAAGATGACTTCTCAGCATCATAAATGAGTGATATGTGTCCACGAACACATGAAATACACATTGTTATCATCAGTGTGATAAAGTTATCTTTAGTATCTAATCCAGTGATGGTTGTATGATGGGTACACTGCTAATGGCCATTTTGGCAAATTTTTAAGGGAGACAATTTGGCAAAATAAAAACGAAACAAAAAAGTCCTCAGTAAAAGAACCAGCCGAGAGTCAGTAAATGAGGCGTATCTGCTTTTCAAACTCTGATCTCTTTCTTAGACACCTGCGGGATCCTAAGCTCCACCCGTCCACTCCCAACAAGTACAGGAAGTACAGTCGGCGCTCCTGGGACATGCAGGTGCGTCTATGGAGGCGAGCGTTGCACCTGTGGGACCCTCCGACGGACACCCAGCCAGACACCGCTGACACACAGGACCCAGTGGAGCAACTGTAGGTGGAAGTAATGCAACAAAGCTAAATTTTCTTCTTCTTCTGTTTCTTCTTCTTCTGCTGGTTCTTCATCTGTTTTTTTATATTTTGCAACAATCTGGATAAATTGAGTCAATGACACCAGGGAATTTGTGGTTTTGCCCAAACAAAATTTAAATTTTTTTCTAATTGTTTTGTTCTTGCTTCTTTTCTACACAATACAAACAATTGTAGAACACACCTTTTTAAGGTTGGATGTAGAATTAATAAATGTCTGAAGATTTGTGTCATCAGTCCTTTAGTGAAGTGTCTCTGCAGCTTTGTGGGAAAAGTCTGAACATTGTACTCTAAACCTTCAGCCAGATTTCATGAGGACGTTTTTGCAGGCAGAGCCAACTGGCAAAGATGACCTCTGACCTTTGTGGGGATGGAGGAGACAAGCAGAGAGAGAAGGAGACTCCAGCAGCCTCCAAAGCCTCCTCTATGTCTCCTCTGTCAGATGTGACGTCACTGGAGCTGCCTGGACCTTGGAACAGTCCACCCTCACCTGTAACACCACAAAACTTACTTAATGCACTTACTGACCAGTTTTACTTTTATGCGTTAATTTGCGATGTTCTATCTATAGACCATGATCAGTGTTTATCTTTTTTCTTCTCATGAGGAGCTGGAGGGAAGCCACCTGCCTCTTCGTCCTCCACCCGGCCTGAGCCACTCCTTCAGGAGTCAGCTGACCACCAACGACAACATGACTGACTGGCTCCGCCTCCTGCTGGAGGCCGACGAAGCCCGAGGTGAGGTTAAGGGTCCGGTGTTACCATGACAACACAGGAGTTTAGAAACAGAGTAGCTTCAGAACAACCAGGTCAACAATCTGCCATGTTCTTTGTGGGCGCACTCTTTGACCTCTCCTTGTCTTAATTGTTAGCACAGGTTTCATCATTCTGCTGTTTTTCTTTTAGAATTCGGATCTGACGACCAGCAGGTTCCTGTTTTTTCTGACCAGCTCTTGTGGAATCCGTACTGATCATCACCGAGCCTGCACCTGTCCGACTTGCACAACTCCTCGTTCAACATAATCTTGGAAACTTGACCTTATTGTCTGGACCTTGATTAGTTGATCCTGAATGTGTCGGAGTAACATTTCTGTGTGTGGTTTCCAGTATCCAGTCCATTTTGTCTTTTTAAGATAACGACAGTAGGGATGTGATTTGTCTTTGATCAGAGTTACATCCACCCCTCCAGGATCTCTTCTGGGAGGAGTGCTGAGAGGAAGCACCCTCCTCTCCTTCAGCCATGGAAATGTCTGTGTTTTCCCGGCTGCTCTTGAACGCATCACAGGTCTGACAGCTGAACACTTTGACCTGAGCATGGTACCATAGATTGCACTTTTATATATTTATGTTAAACGTCATCCAGTGGAGCACTTCTTCTCACCTGCATCATGTTTTATTTTGAACCTGCACTGAAGGAAAAGCTGCTATTTTTTTATTTTATTTTTTTTGTACTTGAAGTCACTTATTCTGTCTGTTCATTTCATTTTGTTTGTCACCTTATTGCCTCTCTGGAGGCTGTTGTTGTCATCTTTGTTCCACCATCACCTCCATGCTCTGCTGTCTGGATCAGGCTCCAGCTCCTCCTCTCTCTACCTCCATGTTTTTTCTCAAAAACAAAATCCTGATTAATGGAGGAGAAAAGGCTGTCGCTTTGTGTTGTGAGATTTCTTTTTACTTTTTGTGTTTCTCAATTTGTCATTTTGTGCTGCTTGAAATTCAAGAGCAATGCTGAAAGATGTGATTAATAAAGATGTAAATAAAGTGTTATAAATTCAGACTGAGCTACTAATTGATTTTTAATTTTAGAATATTTGAAGTTGTCTTATGTGGCATTTATCACAGCAAATTGTTGCCAAGCATCAAGACTTTAAACTTAACACATTTTTACTCAAGTTACAATTGTGACCACCTTTATTTTCTAAATGAATATTTCATGAGTGAGCTAGTTTATCAGCAGACTCAAATTCACAAGATATTTAACTTGTGTTCTGCATAGAAATTCCCAAACCAACATTTGAAATGTAAAGTAATTCAAGATGGCATAGTGGAGGATGTACCCAGATCCTCAACTTAACTAAAAATACTTGTATGTAAGACAAATCTAAAAAACAAAACAAAATGGTTACAAGTCAAAGACCTGGATTACTTGTTACTTAAAAGTCCATGTAATCAATGAAATGTATACAAAGTACTCTGCAGTAAATTTGTCCTGTGACTGTTGTACTTTTATATATGATATATATCATGAGATTATGATGACTTGTGTATTAATGTAAAATGATTTTATTGGTGTAGTTGATGAGGTGGAGCTCATTTTCAACCAATGACTGTTTTCACTCTGGATTGATCTGCTGATTTTCTCCATTAATCAATTGATTGTTTGGTTATAAGTCTGAGAAGAATGAGAAATCTGGCCACAATGACCCAAAATGACACCATCACTGTGCTAGTTTAGTCCACCACCAGCGGTCCAAACCTCAACATTATTATACATGCGTTCAAATTATCAAAATAATCCAAAGGAAAAACAGTGCTCCGATGTCAGATGAATAATATCTGGTTTCCTCACTCCTCTGTAAACTGAATATATTTGGGTTGAGCACCAAACAAGAAATTTGAGGACGACTTCTTGAGCCATTTTTTAACTCTTTTCTGACAGTTTACAGACCAAACAACTAATTGATTAATCAGGAAAACAATTACTAATAGACAATGAAAAATAATCAATAGTCACAGCCTTAGCTGGAGTAGTGAAATGTTGAAAAATAATGAAATTAAAAGTGTCATCACATCTGATTTATAAGAAAAGGTAATTTCATAAGCTATGTTCTGTGTGAAAATCTTAATGATTTTGTACTTGAGTAACTGTACTTAGTTGCATTGTAATGATGTAAGGAGCAGGTTAAAGTACATGTGAGGTTATTTTAGCTGATCATGGGGAGGATGAAAGTGTCTCCTCCGTCCACACGGTGTGCTGCTGCTGCTGCTGCCGAACCGCATCAGTCTGAACTGTATTGTAACTGTAAACCATCAAATCAATCGTTTGTGTGTATTTGTCTTTTAACTGCAGTAGTGGCACACTATCTTATCTCCCTGATGTCTGGATGATAGAGTAAAAATAGGAGGAATGACTGACAGGCACATGAGACCGCAGATCTGCTGCTGTAAACAAGCTGCTGTGATCAGGGTCTGAACTACAACTCCCATGATCCTTCACCATTTCACGGCTTATTCTCACATTTGCTGAATTTTATCTATTTCTGTATTATTTCTACTTAAGCAATCCGATGTTTGTTGGGGTGAGGATGTAATAAAAATGAAATAAAGTGAATAACTGGCAGGTGCTGGTGATGAGGTGTAGCACCGCCCCTCCTCCTCCTGCCTGGCACCGTAAATGTTATTTATGAATGCCTGCCGCTCACGGGCGTGTGCACGCAGATTCTCTATTATTATGTTTTTAATAATATCGAGACACTGGACATTGATTGTAGCCGATGTTTAAGTGTGCCCCGGACCCTGCAGTGCCCGCTGTGTGCGGTTAAATCCAGACTTTAATTCATTGTGGTCGGTTTGGTGCTGACAGCGGCGGCGGCAGGCGGAGCGGTGCGTTCTGCTCTTTAATAATACTGGGTCAATACACCGAGCACCGCTGCTGTCTGCCCGCCCGCTGCATCCACCGGAGCAGCTTCAGCCCGTCACCTGGAGGTGCTGTCCGACAAGGTAAGCGTGCCAGCCGGCTGAGATTGAGCAAAATGACCGTTTGTTTGGTGGTTCCCTGTCTGTGGTAGCTAGCTAGTCCGGGTTGATCCATCCCGCAGCATCCCGCCGTGTTTTCCTCCTCTCACGCTGCTCAGAGAGCTCACAGGCCGGCCAGACGTTATTATCATCACTGCTATTATTATTGTTCGCTAATACTGATTCTGGATACGAATTAGCCTGTGATGCATTCATGTTTATTCAGATGTAACCTCTCTCAGCAAAAGGCTGGAGGAGGGACAACAAACGAGAACATCCCCTCTGATATACAGCGGGTTTGTTTGTGAAATCACCGCGGCTAACGCTGCTATCCAGCTAGCTAACGCTGGGCAGGTCAGTTAGCTACCGTTAGCTAACTGCTGCCCCTGGATGCAGCCAGGCGGCCAGTGTAGCTGCCTGTTAGCCCCGCAGACCCGCGGAGCAGACCAGCCTGAGCCCCCGGAGTCAGTGAGGCTGTGCGGGGGGTACAATCTTCAACCAGCTGATTTGTTTCAGTGAGCAAAATGGCTGGATTTATTGTGCCGACCTTGAAAGTAATAACGAGATGACATATTATTTATAGCAAGCTAACTGTTCAGGTGATGTTGGGCTGCACGGCAGCGCTAGCTCGCTCGGAGATGTAACCGGCAGCATTGACACGACAATATGAATTATTTTATTTTTCTGTGTTGAGTAAATGTCAAAATATCATTATGACATTCCCACACTTATTCCACACTCTAATTGGAATATCACTATATAAGTGTGCTAGCATCCCTCATTGAAAACAATGGGGTCTGTTAGCCACAAGCTAGCAGCAGCCAGAGATGCCCAGCGGCCTCAGTCAGTCCGGCATCAGAGAGGCGGCTCTGCTCAGGCTGCACAATGGCCTCCGCTGCCAGGGACAGCCTGTCATCACCAAACACTGAGTGCCATTATTTAACCACAACAAACCACGTGTTTAACTAGAGCCTGATTAACACTGCGAGATCAGATCCAGCCACATCAAAATAAGGAGGGTGTACAATCAGGGTCTGGACTGTTTGTGGCCCCTGACCTCATTTGTACCAGAAGCCAAAATTCTCGTGACTCCATCAGTAACAGGAGCCAATGCATTGCCAGACTTTATTAAGCAACACATTCAGCTGTTTAAAAGGATATTACATAAAGCATAATCTATATTACAGATGTATGAAAATAAGAGAGAGTTTAAATGTCTATTCATAGATTAGGTTATCAACAGAGAAACAAACCAGCTATTTTGATACTGGATTATTTCACTAAAATTTCAGGATATAGTACCAAACATTTCAGCCTCTCAGATGTGTTGACTTTGTTTTTCTCATCTCCATGATGATACACTGAATGTCTCTGGGTTTAGGATGTCAGATGTTAAGATGTCACCCTTTGCTTTGAGAAATTACAGTGGACATTTCTACAGACCAAGTGATTTAACTATCAATTTACTAGAGAGTTGAGGAAATAATTATGTCTTTACCATGCAGTGATGTTCAGAGCTGAAATGACCAGCTGAATCATCAGTTGGTCCAAAGGAAGACTTTTAATACATTAGTCAGTTTTAAAGGTGCCTAACAATTCTGGTGTTTGCTCCTCTACTCTCCCAGATTTCCTGCTCTTCTCACTCTTTATCATCTAAATTGGATGTATTGGGGATTTTTACTGTTGGTCCAGCAAAACAACACATCTATATATGTCTTCTTTTTTTTTCTTTTTTCTTTTCTTTTTTTTTTTTTACATTTCAGGGACCAAAAGAGTTAATTGATTCATAACAATCATTAAATTAAGTAATTAATGAAAAAAGTTGTCAGTTGCAGCTTTGACCAAGAACATAACTTCATCACCACCAAAATTCATCATCAATTAATCTCCTGATTATTATCTATCTATCTATTATTGTAGATTATATGAGTCATCATAATAGTGCATTTTCTTTCAACCAATTTATCAACTGATTTCAGCAGTGCTAAAATAAACAGCATATATTATAACAAATACTTCAGCATCACTACGTCCACCACTGATAAACATATGCATTAGTGTATCTCCTACTGATATTATCAGTAGAAAATGCTGAATCCAAGGATTTTTTCAATTATTGCCCAACCAGTGCCCTTTTTTTAGTGGGACTCCTCTTAGGGCTGTGGTGATATGGCCATAACATGATACTTTGAAATAGGGATGTTCCGAGCCGATCTGCAGGATTGGGATCGGGGCCAATATGGCATTTTTTTCACTGATCGTGATCGGCAATTTTGAATGTGGACTCAAGCCAGATTTTTCTTTTTTTCTTTTTCTTTTTTACGTCAGAGCACAATTTGTGTAACGTTACTTTAGCAAACCTGTAGATAAAATGTTTGCAGTGTGGAAATATTTTAAATTGGAAAGCGACAGCAGTCCAGCGGCAACATGTAACATCTGCAATACGACCATTTCGCAAAGAGGTGACAAAAGAGCCGCATTTAATACTGCATCGTCATAGACTCACCTGCTAACACAAGGAAGGTGGAAAGCCAATGTTGCAATAGCACATGCAGAATAAGAAAGAGCCATATGAGAGTATATACATTGTTTCAACAAAATAAAAAAAAACTATTAAGGAACAGCTTGGATGCAAGTACTTTTTTTTCTTAATGCAGCTGTATTATCCAAGAAAATATTAGTTAAGGGTATGTATCGGATTGGGACTCAGCTCAGTATCGGCAGATACTAAATGTTAAAGGACTCGGATCGGGATTGGGGTAAAAGAAACCTGATCGAGACATCGCTAATTTGAAATGTTTGTTACATGGTCATACACAATGTATGATTTGAAATCTCCTCAAAAGAACATAAATGCTAGGATTGCGAGGAGGTTTTTGACCAAATACCTTGATATCGAAAAAATGGCTATATTGTATATTCACAAAATATTAGCACAGTTGGAAAAGGAAAATGTGTTCCTAATAAATTTGCTGTTAGCTTGATGTGTTGTAATAGGGTACTACTCTGCAAAACAGCTGCTGTTGCAGATTAAGCAGACTGTTGTCATGTTGTCGTGAAATAAACGCTTGTTTCTTAGTACTCCTCATCTTTAAATGCACTTTTGACAGTCAACCTTTATTTGCACCGGCTTGTTTTGAACATGCCTTGTCACTTTTTAAATTCATGCTTCTAACTCTGATACAGTCTTGCTAACTCGAGCAGTGTTTGTGTTGGTGCATATGCAAGGTGACACGATTGTCAGATTGTATTAGAAATGTTCTTTTGGTCCAGATCTGGAACTTCAATCAGTCATGCCCTGGCTGATGCTTGATCTACTTGATGTTGTTTGTCACTGTCTAAGGTAACAAATAAACAAATCTGTTAAATGTAAGAAAATAGTGAGAACTGTCTCTTTATAATTTACCAAAGCACAGAATAAAGAAAATCCTCATAACCGCACATGTGAGAAGCTGAAAATGGCTGACATTTGCTGATCAGTGACTGAATCAATAAGTCAATCCTCAAAATAGTTCCTAATTGTACCATGTATTAATTGTATAAAACTAAACCTTTCTGCCAACTTTATGATAAGAAAACGACCCTAATATTCTTTGTTGTTGTGTGTTTTAGCTGGAAGAAATCCTCTGCTAAATTACCTAAAAAGTACAACCTGGTTTGGTCTATTAATTGGATGTCATGTTAGCTTCAGTTACAGAAAGGCTAACATCAATATTAGCTTCTGCAATTATCTGGTTTCACAACCAACACTGATGTTAGCATGACCGAAAAGCAAACATTGGTGTTAGCCTATTGGAGAAGCAAGTTATTTACCTTTTAATGATAGTATTGTTTTTAATCGCTCTCTCCTTGCAAATGGTCAAGTGCTTAGTAAAAAATACTAATATTGTCTACAGTTGCACCCTGGCAACTGTTTTAATGAATAGGTATGACTTGTTATGCTCACATGTTCATCTATGTTCTCTCCAGGTGTGTTGCCAGGGGCAACAGCTGACTGACAATGTCCTTGTGAGAGTGGGCAGGGCTACCTGGCCCTAAGGTGGTAAGGAGGAGGAGGAGTCTACGCCCTCAGCCCTTCCTGCTTCTCCTCCTGCGACGGACCAAACGGACGGACGCACAAACAGGCGTGGCTCTCCCCTCCCTCTTCCTCCTCCTCCTCCTCCTCCTCGTCCCCTCTCCTCCCCATTTTCTCCCCCTCCTCCTCTCCCTGTCTCCTCCCCGCCACCTTCCCCCATCTCCCCCCTCGTCCCCTGCCACCATGCTGTGGTCACGCTGCTGGTGGAGAGCCTGAGAAAGCAGACTCTGGAAGGTGACCCTGCTCAGCCAGGGGACTACTACCTGGTGAGGCTCATCTCCACCTGTACCCCCACCTGCTTTAAGATGGCCTGAAATGTATAGAAACTTAGTACAGGCCATTTTTTTCTCCTCAGTTCAGATTTCTCATTGTTTGATATGAACGAAAGTGAGAACATTTGCTGACACATTGAAATAACAGCTGTAGCTACTAAATCTGACACTTTTTTGATCTACTTTCATGAGCTGCTAACCAGCCTCCTCACTTAACTGTGGGCTACTTGGCTTCTAACCAGCCTCTTCATTGTGGCTTAGGAAACCTTTAACCAGCCTCCTCACTTTGGGTTACTTAGCCTTTAACCAGTTTCCACAGTGGAGGTTTGTACGCTTTTAAACAGCCTCCTCCCACTAGATGATGCTTTCACCAAGGCTAACTTGCTCTCTACAAGCCGCTCTTCCACAGCGAATCCCATAGAATTTCTTCCATCAGCCTTTTTTAAAAATGCTACTACATTTGTCAGTCAACATTTTTATTATTTATTTATTATTACAAAAGTATTATTCTGTTTCCATTCAGCCCCAGCAAGTTTCAGTCATAATGCCAAAATATTACACACAACACATGTACTTATTGTACTAGTAAAGCAAGACTGTTTAAAGTAGACCTGTCTTTTCTTTTTTGTCTGTCAGTCCCTGCTGGACCCGAAAACCCTCGCAGAGTGCTGGCCCCCAGATGGCTTGATGCCTGGTGAGTGTTTCAGATTTCATTCTAAGTAAATGTATTACAAATTTATATCACTCACAAGGATTACCCATGATGCTCCAAATAAATAAACCTAACACTTTATGATGTAGTACTGCAGTAATGTAGTGCTTTACATATACAAGAGGCAGATAAAACAACAGAATGGTCCAACTCTGTCTTTGAATTCAGGTCCTTTGTATGGGCTAAAACAATGTCAAAATACGTCAAAAATGTACAGTGATTTAATACAAATAAATAAAAAAAATATATAAATGATCCTACAGAGACTTTATGTAACACTGGTCTGCATTGTGCTTTTTTTTTTCGAGGTCGTTTGCCTCTGACAGGATAACTGAATTCAAAGAATCAAAGAAAGATTTCAGGATTAAAAACTGGCACACAATAAAACGGTTATAGGAGGAGAAACTAATGAGTTATTTAGCCCCATTCACACTGGCGTTTGGATGCGGCTTTAATACGCCAGTTCCCCACCTCCGTCTCAGTGTGAATCTCTTGGAGGTGGCAAGGGGTGAAATTTCGCTCCAGCACTGATACGCCTCGGGAGGTAGTATCAGGGCAGTACTATTGGGGAACCGAACCAATGTCAACGGAAAAGCCGACATCGCTTATCGAGGGCGTGTCAATCAGATGGTCAGTTAAATGCACGGGTCCTTCATTCAACTTAATTCAGAGAAATGTCCCACAAAGCAACGTTACATGACCAAACAAAAGTAATGTAGTAAATGTAACTGTCTTTGGCAACTTATATGAGGAAAAAAATACAGCAGATATACGTGGAGAAGTTTCTGTTCTCCCTCCCGTCCTACTGACTCTTCGTCACATTTCTGCCCAAAAAACAGCGTCTGTCACCGGCAAAAAACTTTAACTCCTGAGTGTTTGTAATGAAAATAAATCACTGCAACAGTCAGTCCTCCTGACTGAGACTTCAGTGAACTTTCCCCCATAAAACAGCTTCCGTACCCGCAAGTGAGGGAGCTAGACAGGGGGACACCAGGGAAACACCTTTAAAACACACCGATGTCATCATCATGACATGTATCATTTTGCCTCTTTAGGTGCCACAGCGCCAGCTTTACATGTGAATTCACGGCAGTTCGTCTTTAAGGCGGAGATGCTTTGCTCTCTGTGAATCACCATTGGCGGACAATTAGCGAACCGCCGCTCCGGCGTTTATGCGTCCTCTCCTCTGTGAATGGGGCTATTGTTTCTTGAACTTGGTTAAAAAAAAATGTTGTGGTGTTTAGTTACAAGAAATCACAGACCTCTCTATTTATTGTTATGGAATGCTTGAGAAGATGTAGAAAGAGCTCTCTCTTGTGTCGATATATCTTTTGGGCAGGAAAGGAACTACACATCTTATTGTAGAATAATAAATAACAATAATGGTGAACGTGGGAAATGGGGATACCATTGCAGTGAAAAATATATAGCAGTATGTTATCAACATATAGTGACACCTGATGCTTTGTGCTATACCCTAAAACACAACCTCGTCACATGACTTTTTGTACTGTATGTTTGTGTGTGTCCTCTCAGAGAGCAGCTACTGGCAGCTCTGCCCTCCCTCCAAGTCTGGCCTGCAGGGGGGGTTACTGAGCTCTAGTTTCCCCCCCGGCCCTGTGCCCCTGGTGCCCCCAGATGCTCACCTACAGGAGGGGGGCGACCCCCTGGACGGGACCCCCTCTCAGCCACAACAGCATCGGCCCCTGGCGCCCAGCACCTCAGCATCCGAGCTGTCTCTCCCTGGAGCGCCAGTGGCTCCTCCTGGCCCCGGGCCCCCTCCCCCTCCTCCCCCGCCTCCTAAACGCCACTGCCGTTCACTGTCGGTGCCCGAGGACCTGTCGCGTTGCCGCTACACCTGGCGGCCCAGCGCCTCACGGGTCTGGACTCCTGTCAGCCGTCAGCAGTGCCATGGGGGAGCTGGGGGAGGAGTCGCAGGTGGGGGGCCTGGGGCAGGAGGAGGAGGTATAGGGGTAGGTGCGGCGGGGGGAGGAGCCTGTCCTCTCCGCGCTCCTAGTTCCTCCCTGAACTCATCGCTGCACTCCTCATCGAGCCCCACCTTCTTCAGCCTGGCACTGTCTCCAGACTCCCCGCTGCCCTGGAGCTTCCCCTGGGACCCCAGCGAGGCAGCAGCAGGAGGAGGAGCCTGCTGCTGCTTCTTCCCCTCCCCTTCCTCCTGCTCCTCCTCGCCCTCCCCCCTCCACCCACCTCCTCCGCCTCAGAGGCGTTTCTCCCTCTCCCCTGTACTCATCAGAGACTCGGCGGCCTCCACATTCCTGCCTCCGCCTCCTGTGCCGAGCCAAGCAATGGCGCCTCCTCCAGGCTGCTCTGCCATGGCTGGAGCAGCCCGAGGCGGCCCGGTGCCCGCTTCACCCTCCTCAGCCTGCAGCACACCATCGTCTCTGAGACGCAGCCTGCCACCGCAGCTGCCCCGCTGCCACTCCCAGCCCTGTGACCTGCTGCTGCTCAAACCAGGTCTGAAGAGACGCCGTGACCCTGACAGACCCTGCGCCCGACCTGTCCTCGACTTCACCAAGATGACTCAGGTACTACAGAATTTGTTTTAAAATGAAAATCATTTAAATTTGCACTTTTGTGTGGACAAAACAAGCCATTTTAGGGTCGCATTAGAGTCTCTGAGATTGGTGATTTATTTGATTTGATAAGATAAATTATCAATAGATAAATCAATGTTGTCAGGTATTGCCCGATTTTTTCTTTATTTTTTTTTTATTTAGAAAAAGATTTTGATTAGTTTTTGAGAAGAACTTATTTGTCTTTACTATCAGCAACACACTGTATCTGTAACAAGTTGACACCATCAATTTTATGGTAAATTTCTTAACTTTTTTCCTGTGTTTCCCGCAGACCCGCAGCATTGACCCGCAGTGTCTGGAGCGTGGCGGCAGGCTGGTCTGCGGCGGTGACGTCTGCATGGGCATGGAGGCCTTCATGGCCGACTTCCGCGGCTCCTGCTCGCCGGCCGAGTGCCTGGGCAGGACCAGCATTGGCCCGCTGAGCGAGAGCGACGAGGAGTGCCGCGAGGACGACGACGATGACGATGACGGGGAGGAGGAAGCTGAGGAGCGCGAGGCAGCGCAGCAGGCGGTGTTTGAGAGGGATTGTACAGAACTTGACTTGAACTTAATAGAAGAAAACTGACACATTTGTAAATGGAAGGCTGTTCTCTGTTTCAGTTTTTTTAATTTTGTTTTATTTTGAATTGATCTGAACCCCGCCCTTCTTCCTGGACCACCACCGTCTCAACACTCCGCGCCTCCTTGCCACCAATCAGCAAGGCTCTCAGGAACAACACCTTCTCTCATTGAATGAGCTGGGGTAAACAAAGCTGATTGATGACGACAGTGATGATCTGACTACCACTGGTAAAGACTCAGCGCTGTGGCTTCACTTGGAATCCTCCTGGTTGCTTTTTAACATTTCTTTCGTTGGAAAGCTGTTTGTTTTTAAAGGGAGGATCTCTTAGAGAGTAACTCTGGTTGCCTGTGATGAGAGGAAACCTCCACACTCTGGATCCCAGCCAACAGTACGTCCTCCTGCATCTGACTTTCAGTTACCTAAAAGGCAGGATCTTTGCTTCAGGTATCTGAAGCCCAGATGCAGAGTTTTCCCTCTACTGTGACTGGATTGAGACTGTGCAGGTGCCTCTTGGCATCCAGGTGTCTTCCAACACACAGCTGCTGAGTCTCTTTAACACACTACAGTCTGATGAGGCCGTCGCCACAATGCAGCTCCGTCCTGAAACCCCATCACCACGCCTGTCACACAGTCCAGCACCACAACACGAATATCAGGGGACACCAGATCTCTTCACCAGAAGAGCACCTTTAATGTCCAGTGGACATTTAAAGGGTTAATTCCCCTGAATCACAAGAACTTCTTTTCCCTATATGAAGTAAATATACTTAAAACTCATATCAAAGGGCTTTCTATGAGAGAGTATTTCAAAAATTAAAGACTTAAATATTAGTTCTTTAATTAAAAAAGGATCCTTGGAAAATATTCATTTTTCAACATAGTTTTTATACAAAAGTATAAAGAAATATTGGCCATAACTGATAAGTATGTTGTCAAGACTGCAGAATAGTAACCCTAACCCAACAAAAACTGCTATTAGTTGATGAAATAAAATTAATTGCTAACTATTGTGATGGTCTATTAATGGCTTCAGTCATTTTTTAAGCAAAAATGTCAAATTGGTTCCAGCTTCTTAAAAGTGAGGATTTGCAGCTTTTCTTTGTTATCTTGTTGTTGTCTTCACATTTTGGACAAAAAAAAAATCACTTTGGCTAAACGATTAATAGATTAATTGGCAAATAATTAAATGTATCGTTAGTCGCAGCCCTACTGCTGAATATAATCATATCTCACTGTAGACTTAAAAAAAAATGCTGTTTTTGTCATTAATTTGTTAGAATGACATGCATGAAGACTTTTAGAACTTGAATGGCACTAAGGAACGCATACCTCTGCTAAGGCCAAATGTCCCAATTTTTTTCCATCAAGAATCATGTAGTCCATGAGGGCATTTTTCTACATTTTAGGTCATTTATATCACAAAATGTAAAAGGGGGAAAAAAAAGAAAGGTTCACGACCTGGTCCGTAATAACACCAAAAGTTAATGAGGTCTGTTCTTGGCTGAGACCCAAAAGTGAGCCTAAGATGAGTCCCTTCAGATATAATGATTACAATGATATGTGTCAAGACCTTATCTGGGAATTCTACTTGTTGCCCTCTCCATGTCCTCTCTTTTGGTTGGTTGGTTTGGGTTGTTTTGTTTTATTTATTGACACAATGAAATATCAAGAATTTGACCGGCTTCAACCTTTAAAAACAATTGAGTACAACAGCTTGTGTTTCATAGTAATCATTAAGACTGATTTGTTTGCCCGTTTCCGTAAGTGAAAGTGATCACATAGAGATGTATATTTGGATCTGGCCAAAACATTTTAGTTTTTCATGTTAATTTCAAGGCATTGCAATGAAATTTATCATGATAGTGGCCCAGATTTATTTATAACAATACGTACTTCTGAGTCTGGTGTTGCATTTAAAAAACACACTGATCACACACACACATGCACGCGTCACAGTCATGTGACCTCAGCGTGGCGATGCAATTCAGGTTCGCTGTTGTTTTGAGGTGTCGTCCCATCAGGCTTCACTGAGGGCAGGTAGCCACTGATGCTGTTGTTCACCTGAGTGTTCACACATTCCTGTCACACGCCTGTCACTGAAAAACACTGCACACACTCCTCTCATTCACTCACCCAGTCGCTCCGTGTGTGTGTGTGTGTGTGTGTGTGTGAGAGAGAGAATCCCTGAACACCACCGATGGTCTTGTGATTTATGTCCAGATTGGCTCCAGATTAGGGTTGCAATGGTATGAATTTTTGACAGTACCATAATCATCTAAAAACAAAAAAATCACTATACAGAATTACGCACTTGTTATTGTTACTATCAGTTACAATTAACTTTCACAGGATAAAAACAATGTTTGCTTTTGATAGAACAACTGCTATTATATTTCCACAAATATGTATGTCCTGACAGACATGAAACTTATCATAAATGTATTTTTAAATGACACTTGATACAGTAGAATTCAATACCGTAGATAAGCAGATGTGCACAGTATGATAATCTTCCATATATAGCACTGCAACCCTATTCTAGACATGATTTATCCTCTGTGAAGCTGTGCAGAAACACTATATGGTTTTGGTGGATTATCATGTGAAAATACCTTCGCAAATATATCAACAATTGTTGTTGGGCTGATGCTGGCAAGTTGGAGAATTTTAACATATCGCCCAAGGCTATTGGGATATCAGATCAGGAAACTTTTCAGGTGACTAATCAGATATTGTGACCTTAGACTGAAGGTCAAAAAAGTTTTTAAAAAACGAGTAAGAGACGGCCAGCAAAGGATTAAAATGTGGTCTGAATCTGTACACTGTTTGCATTTGTATCTGAATCTGATTGGTTATTGGGCTTGAGTATTGCTTGAAATAAGATGCGTCTGTTTCCATTATTGTATCATCTTAACAACAACAAAATGATACCTTTACACTAAAGGTGCAATGTGTAACATGTCAAAGGTCATGCCAAACAAATAGGGGGCACTATAACATAAACTTGATATCGGTGCACGGTTGCATTTTCGGCTAATAAGGATAATTGGTGTAATATTGATTTTATTCACATATTGTGAGTTAATTCTGTTTATTTGTACTGTTGTGAAATGTCACAAACTCATCAGGTTGTACTATTGATACAAAGTGGTATTACAAGACAGGACAGGTCATGGCCATCTGATAGGCATGCTAACTTGAGCTGGCATCACAAGCTGCAACACAAATCTAAGACGGCTTTAATATGACGTCAGCACTGTTGTTTCTTCACATTCTGTTGACAGTGTCGGTTCGTTTGTCAGATATTTTAAACAAAAATTCTGACCATGTCTTATACATTGCACCTTTTTTAAAAAAATAAAAATATATTTAAAAAATGTTAATGGGAAAGAGCAATCGTAGTTATCACTTTATAACCGCATGGTCTGAAACAAGCCAATAAGATTATAAATCTGAGCCGATATTCAAGATTAACCTTCAGGATTTGAGAGGTTTCAAATGCTCAGTGCTACAGACGCATGTATGTAAATGCATTTATCGACTGTATGTTTCATAGAAAGCGTCTAGAGAGTAATGCATTTACGGAAGTGGATAAATCAAATGTCAATCTGGATGCATTCTTGGTGGTGAAGATTCACAGAACTACCAGGTGTGAATGTGTGGTTGGGGAAAGTCGACTGAAAACGCTCACAGGTTTTGTTTTTTTGTTTTTTTTTCACCACTTTCCCTTGAAAAGAATTAAAAACACATATTTAAGGTCTCCAAACCATTTACAGTGTTTCAAAGTTTCACTGAGCGTCCATGTTGTTGTTGACAGCTGCATAAAGGACCACTTGGCTTGTTTTAAATGTTAAATTTTGTACTCAAATTCATATGTCACATTCCTGTATCAGGTTTCAGATTGATTTCCTTGTATCCAAGCAGTCATTTTGTTAGATAATCCATCACAGCTAGTGTTCTGGTCAAAGCTATTGTCTTATTGTTGGCCATATAGTTGAAAACAAACTGTTGAGTGATTCTTTCAAGGTCAATATAACATCCGAGAGTTGACGGTCTGATTGCTGAAAAACATCTAGGAGTGATGTTAAAAAATTAAAAACGTAATGACAATCAACATGTAAACAAGAAAAATTAAACGACCATGTAGCAAAGAAGTAAGGTTTCAATTCAGCAGACTGTTAGATCCCAGATGATGAAATGGCCCCTAAATGCAACAAAAAGGGAAAAGAGTTACTATTCAGTAACAATCGTTTAACATAAAAAGGTGTTTGAATGCTTACTGTGATGGATTACTGTCATTTGGTTTTGGCAATGTTACTGTTAGGTTTTCAGATATTTGTTTATAAAAAAAAAAAAGAGAAAAAAAAAGACCATTGAATCCACTTTATAAACGACAAGTTTTTTGTTTTGTTAGCAGGCTGATGGATTTCAGAGGGTTTAAATCTCATCTGGATGTTTGATGTGTGAACGGAAAATGCAGCGTTTCGGTTTGTGTGAATATTTCTTCTTTTCTGTCTAATGTCATGTCATTGTGGTAAAAGCCACTCGGAGAAGCAGCTTGCAAGTTACTGATTTGGCGCCCATAAGGGAACAGTTCAGAGTGTGATATTCAGATGGACATCAGTCTTATGTTTGTGTTCTTAATTAAAGGTGGTGTCAGGACGCTGTTAGCTTTGCTTTGCATAAAGACTGGGGACAACAGGAGTCAAGTAAACATTTGATCTTCCCCCTCTTATAACCATAATTGGGAAAAACGATGAAAGTTAGGCTCATGGATTATCATTTAGACTTTGATTCTGCGCCACTGCTGCCAGTTTATCTCAGTGGCTAATTGTGATGTTGCGCCAAAAAAAATTTTTAAAAAAATACCTGCAGCCCAAAAAACCTTTTCTCCATTGGCCACCATTAGAAAGGAGACATCAGTAAAACTGTTAACAAGACGTCTCAAACTGAAAACATGTTCAGTAATGACAGTTTCTGTTACTAATTTTTGATCCATTGAGGTTGTATGTTTTTAACACATCTTTGCAGTCACTATCTAGTTACATTATAAATCTATTGTCAGCCTCCAAATTTAAGTTTAAATCGGACACATTGTGAATTTCTGACGCTGACAAAGCAAGAGAGGGTGACAATTTATCAACTTTAGCGCTGTTAGTAGGTGTGTTTGTAAACTTAAGATATAGCCATGAGACTTGACAGAACTATGTCATTGTCCTTTCCCATCTTTATGTTAAGAATCACATCCTGACGCCAGTTCTGTATTTAACACAAAACATGAGACTGATGTTCATCTTCAAACCTTGAACATCTCACAAGAAAGAATGTTGAACTACTCCCTTAAGATGAAATTAAAGTTTGCTATGAGCCAAATTGTTAGCATGTGATATAAATCAGATTTTTGAAAGTAGCTAACCAAAATTAACAGGAAACAAAAATCAGTTCACTCAATTTCATAAATTCACAACATAATTCAAAAAGAAACATTACGTTTACCAGAAACCGTGTCTGCATAACACTCAGTGTGCCCATAATAATGTATACATGCAGTGTTCTAACCCAGTGTCCCTGTAACACATGTCCACACACACACACACACACACACACAAACACACACCTCCGCCCATCCCCCTGGTTTGTTGGTTTGTTTCTGTTGCTCGCTCCATAACACCCAACATAAGCCTTAACTGAACATATTCTATTATTCTGTAAATCAAAACGTTAAAAAGAAAAAAGGAAAAGACAAAACTAACGGAGAAGAAAAGGAAATGTGTACTGTAGCTGTTAAATTTTTAGTCCCTCTGTTAATTATTTTCTGCTGTTTTTTCTTAATATTTCTAATCTGATGTCTGAGCGTGACGAGGTGTCGGCGATGAACGCATCGTGTTTGAAAAAAATAAAAATAACAGAAGCTTCAGGACAGAGGAGGGAGCTGTAAACGGAGGAGCAGTCGTGTACAAAGTTAGCGGAGAGACTCGGACATCTCTTGTCTTTTAGAAATTTTTTTATTGTATGTGATTTAAAAAAAAAAGAACAATGACAACATGGCAATTTGAAAAGCAGTTTGTGAATAAATTAAGTTTATTGAGAATTATTTTACAAAGAAAGGGAAAACTGGTGTCCTGTGTTTATTGTCATCACTTTCATCAAGTCTGTCAGAAACTAATTAATTTGAATGTTTTTTAGAAGTCTTGGTCTACATTAATGATCATGACTGAATGAACATTTCGCTGGTTTTTTATGTCCTAAGTCCAAGAACTGCGGGTTTATCCGTAAGCCCCCCATCACCGCCAAAACACAGACCACAGAATTCGATTGTGCTATTACTCTTACTGTAGATTGATTGACAAATCCTTTTTGTCTTTAACATGGAACTGAATCAGTTATTAAAATTGTCTGATGCTATTACAGTACAGTATAAGATTGTAACAGGTTGTTTATGTCAGTAAACAGAAGACCAACAGGAGGATTTTTATTAGTTATGATGTTACAAAATTATTATGAGGATGAAGTCATCATTTTATGGTGAATAAAGGAGTGAAATCAGAATATAGTTTAAATTTTATCAGAAAAGGTAATAATATTATGAGAATTAAGTAGCAATTTTATGAAAAAAGGACACTATTTTCTAAATTTTCTAAACAAGTAAATATTACTGAAATGAACTAGATGAATCAGACAAATGACTCTATATATCATATGTATTATTTTATTTTTACATACATATGATAGTTATACGTAATACATTATACATACAAAAAGTTTTCATACTTAAATATGTTCAACATAAGCTACCTTTAGTACTTCAGCTACTCTTTGTCTGGGTGACTTTCATTTGTAGGAAAGTAACATTTCAACACGATATCTTTTATTCAAGTATGTCTATTTGGCGCTTTTACAGCACTGACTATATTCATAATTTACTCCAAGATGTATATTTTATACTAAGTACATTTAATATCATATACTTTTTTAATAACAGAACATTTTACTCAAGTATTATTCCTATGGGTGATTTTCATTTTTACCAAAGTAACATTTTAACATACCTTTTACTATTACTCAAGTATAACTTTGTGGTACTCATTGCAACACAGGTAACAATATGAGCACAAAATCACCATTTTGACAAAAAATCACTATTTAATTTCTGGATAATCTCAGTTAGTCCTGAACAGATATTACACCTTAAAAACAATACAAGATCAACATTTTAAAAGAAAATGTATAGTTAATAAGCATGAAGCACAATAATAAATGCTAGAAATGTAAAATACAGGGCATCATTATGCTACATTGTACGGTTGAAATTGAAATATTGCACAAAATTGAGAATGTTTTCATGTTTTTTGACATTAAAAAGTCCTGTGACTGAAATAACTCAAACTTAATTCTGAGACATTAACAGTTTATTATAAAGAGTTAACTGATAAAAATCAAAGTGCAACTCAAAAGAATCAGATTCATGTTCCCTCCGTCTATCAGATATATTTCAACCAAAAGAAGATATGTGAATGGATGAGATGGTTCAGTTTTTCTCAGCAGGGCAGCTCTCTGAGGAGGAGGAGATGCTGTTCCCCTCTGTCCCCCCGCTGGAGGAGGTGATGGCCGGGGCAGAGGTTAAGGTGATGGGGACGACCCTCTCCTTCCCGTCAGTCACCGCTTTGTCCCGGGGTGCCTGGATCTGCAGCCTACCGCCCACCAGCGAGCAGGTGACGGTCTCGGGGTCCACGTCGCTCGGAAGGTCGAACTCCTGCCTGAACTCCTGACACCTGTAGGAGTACGAGCCCTTCTCATCCTCCTTCTTCTTCTCTGTCTTGCCGCTCACCCTCAACTTCCTGCCCACCTGTTTGACTGACAGCTCCTCTGGGGAGAACTCCTGAGTGTCTAGGCTGAGGGCAAAGCTGCTGCTGTCCTTCCCCAGCTCCTGGAAGCTGATGGGCTTGAACATCCCCGTCAAGGTTGAGGTCTGGTCGATCTCCTCGAAGATCTTCTGGTGGAGCCTCTCCATGTACTCCATGCTTTGCCTCATCTCCTGCATGTGGCGGATCATCTCCTGCTCAATTTGGTAGAATAGGGGCCGGGTCTCGGGCCACAAGCTTCTGATGGGCCAGTGCATGTCCAGGAAAGGCCTCATGGTGACGGGGAGAGGCTGGAAGACGCTTGGGCACAACATCCTAAGAGTAGTAGAGGTGGAGGTCTGGTTTCAGATTAGCTGCTTCAGTCTGGAGTCCGTCTGTCTGATATCCCATCTCTCTGCTGCTTATATACCCACACACACCCCACCAGAAACTTCCAGCAGCATTCCTGTGTGTGTGTGTGTGTGTTTGTGTGTACGTGCCCTCATAGTCTAAATGCAGCCCGGCTGGTATTCCTGCAGCCTGCTGCCACATGCCGACACATCTCAGCTTTGTACTATTTCTGCTGCATGACTGTCATCGTCTTTATTAAGCAGGGGAACACACGAGTCACTTTGCAGTAATTGTACTACAGATATTATTGTGTCTTTCCTCCATCCTTCTCATATATCCAATGTTAAGAGATTATAAAATGAACTCTGTTTTATGTCTTTTAACTTCCTCTCTACACAGGAAGTGGGGATGTGTTGTGCTTGTCTGTTTGTGATCACGTTTACCTGCATTGGATCAAATATCTGATCATTTTAATGACCTAACGTACCAGCTGAAGGACAGACAGAGACAGAATGAAATGACAAACACCCACAGTTTATTAGATCAGCTCTGGGATCATCCTCTAATCTTACAGTCAAAATTAGTCACAGCAACTGGTCACAGTGTACTGGTCTTTACTGTGTTCATGTGATAATTTTTGATGCAGTCATGAAGATTTCTTCAGGGGTCCCTCCACATATCAGCTCCACATATGAGATTTTTTAATTGGATTTTTGAATAATGGCGAAAAAAATCTCTATGACAAACACTAGTTTATGATACTTCAACAGTTTGTTCATCAAGATAGTTTCCACAGATGAACACCACCTTTGTAATTTTTGAAGCATAAATAAAATTTCATGTACTAAAAAATTAATTTTGGGCTACAAACAGACTTCATCACAGTGGCATGACATAACATTAAGTGGTACACAACATACTAAACGTCTTCTGTAAACTGATCAATCTACCAGATGTAAAGTTAGAGTTAGAATACTTTGTAAATAAAGTCATTCTGTACAGACAGCCTAGTGAGTAGATAGTTATCAATGTCCATTGTGATGGCGTTCTATTTCCCAAATAACCTCTGTAATCTCAGTTAGCCATTTGTTAGCACCCGGCATTTTTTAAGACAGGTAAGCCAAGGACGTTATAGTGCTTTACAATTAAATTGCGGGACATTTAACTGTGTGTTTTATGTCTAAGAACAAAACATGTAAATATCTTAAGCCTGTGGTAACCAGATGTGCACAAATGATAACTGATTACCATGTTTTAGGACAACAAACCCCACCACTCTATAACCACTTTGTTTACTGTGAATTGTCTTCACTTGGCAAACAAGGCTTGATAGGCTAATGACTATGCCAGCTATGTAAGCTTAAACTATTGCTAATAAATGTTGATTTGGGCTTTCTAACTGGTCCTTGTATTTACATGTATTTAATTAACGTCCTCATCGTAAAAACGTTAAGAACTCCATACTAGGTTCAGTAAAATTACTTGACGTCATGGTTTTAAATGCTGACGAATAGGGGCAGCGGTATGTAGCAGTACATCAGTCCCCTGGTTTAGTGTGTTGGCAGGTCACTGAGCTGTTTATGTATAATTGACACATCAACTTCGTTTCTATTTTTTGCCTCGAATTTCTTCCCCTCTTCTCTCCCCAGTTCTTGCCAATCATACAAGAGAGTTACCTCTCCGGCATCCAGCAGGTCACATGCCAGCTACCAGGACAATGGTCAGGTTGGTCGGTTCGTTACTAGTTCCACGGTAGAGGACTTAACTCGAAAAAATGTGACGGTCGAGTGTTAGCTCCGTGTTGCTAATGCTAACAGCGGGGGATTAGCTCAGATGGTAGAGCGCTCGCTTAGCATGCGAGAGGTAGCGGGATCGATGCCCGCATCCTCCAGTTTTCATTTTGACTGTAACACCACCGACCTCATCTTGGAGACAGTATGTCGTGTGTCGAAAGATATACACTATATTACCAAAAGTATTCGCTCACCCATTCAAATGATCAGAATCAGGTGTTCTAATCACTTGGCCTGGCCCCAGGTGTATAAATTCAAGCACTCAGGCATGCAGACTGTGAAACAAGACATTTGTGAAAGAATGGGCCGCTCTCAGGAGCTCAGTGAATTCCAGCGTGGAACTGTCATAGGATGCCACTTGTGCAACAAATCCAGTCGTGAAATTTCCTCGCTGCTAAATATTCCACAGTCAACTGTCAGCTCTATTATAACAAAATGGAAGCGTTTGGGAACAACAGCAACTCAGCCACGAAGTGGTAGGCCACGTAAAGTGACGGAGAGGGGTCAGCGGATGCTGAAGCGCATAGTGCAAAGAGGTCGCCGACTTTCTGCACAGTCAATTGCTAGAGAGCTACAAACTTCATGTGACCTTCAGATTAGCCCAAGTACAGTACGCAGAGAGCTTCATGGAATGGGTTTCCATGGCCGAGCAGCTGCAGCCAAGCCACACATCACCAAGTGCAATGCAAGGCGTCGGATGCAATGGTGTAAAGCACGCCGTCACTGGCCTCTAGAGCAGTGGAGACGCGTTCTCTGGAGTGATGAATCACGCTTTTCCATCTGGCAATCTGATGGACGAGTCTGGGTTTGGAGGTTGCCAAGAGAACGGTACATTTCAGATTGCATTGTGCCAACTGTGAAATTTGGTGGAGGAGGAATTATGGTATGGGGTTGTTTTTCAGGAGCTGGGCTTGGCCCCTTAGTTCCAGTGAAAGGAACATTGAATGCTTCAGGATACCAAAACATTTTGGACAATTCCATGCTCCCAACCTTGTGGGAACAGTTTGGAGTGGGCCCCTTCCTCTTCCAACATGACTGTGCACCAGTGCACAAAGCAAGGTCCATAAAGACGTGGATGACAGAGTCTGGTGTGGATGAACTTGACTGGCCTGCACAGAGTCCTGACCTGAACCCGATAGAACACCTTTGGGATGAATTAGAGCGGAGACTGAGAGCCAGGCCTTCTCGACCAACATCAGTGTGTGACCTCACCAATGCGCTTTTGGAAGAATGGTCAAAAATTCCTATAAACACTCTCCTCAACCTTGTGGACAGTCTTCCCAGAAGAGTTGAAGCTGTAATAGCTGCAAAAGGTGGACCGACATCATATTGAATTCTATGAGTTAGGAATGGGATGGCACTTCAGTTCATAGAATGAGTAAAGGCAGGTGAGCGAATACTTTTGGTAATATAGTGTATATGGCTACACTAGTATACCAGTTAGCAGTCACTCCTCCATTGTGTGTATTTCAGGCTGTAACGAACATGTGTAAGTCAACCTCTTGGTGCTTGTGTTCGTTGTTGCTTTTTAAGAAAACATGTTAGTAGTTTCATTTTTATTCCAAGATTACTGAACGTCGGGCCGGAAGTTTCCAAAGAATCAGAATCAGAATCAGAATCAGAAAAAGCTTTATTGCCAAGTACGATTTTACACATACGAGGAATTTGTTGTGGTGATATTGGTGCATGCATCAAATAACTATTAAGTGAAAATATAACAAATTAACAATATAAACTATTTAAAGAATAGAAAATATAACAAATTAACAATATAAACTATTTTAAAAAGTAGAAAATATAACTATACTATATATATATATATATATATATATATATATATATATATATATATATACACAATCTGTTTTTTGGGTAAAAGGATAAAAGGAGCAGACCAGCTGGCAGTGAACAATTACAAGAATGATGTGCAAATGAAAATGTGCAAATGAATAGGAAGTTCAAGCTGAGCGTTAATGTAACGCATAGAGTTATGGTGCTGTCAGTGTGACAGTAGAGTCAGTGGTAGAGGTGGAGTGTGAGGAGTGTCGGGGGGATTCAGGCCTTGTTGATAAGGCTGACAGCAGACGGGAAGAAACTGTTCTTGTGGCGTGAGGTTTTGGTCCTGATGGACCACAGCCTCCTGCCAGAGGGGAGTGTCTCAAAGAGTGTGTGACCGGGATGGGAGGGATCAGCAACAATCTTTCCTGCACGCCTCAGGGTCCTGGAGGTGTACAGGTCCTGAAGAGACGGGAGGTTGCAGCCAATCACCTTCTCTGCTGACCGAATGACACGCTGCAGCCTGCCCTTGTCCTTGGCGGTGGCAGCAGCGTACCAGATGGTGATGGAGGAGGTGAGGATGGACTCAATGATGGCTGTGTAGAAGTGCACCATCATTGTCTTAGGCAGACTGAATTTCTGCAGCTGCCGCAGGAAGTACATGGCAGGCATCACTAGAATTATAATGTTGAACTGACGTCATTGAACATGGCTGTTGCACATTAGTATAAACGTTACTTTCCAGGTCACAGACTTGTACTTTGTTAGTTTGCAAACTTAAAATAAACACCAAATGTCAAAATAAAACTAAGTAAAAAAGAAAATTACGTTTACAGGTAGTATCTTCCGCGTCCAAGTTTAAGCAATTAAGATGAGTCATAGGTTTAATTTCGCTCATACAAACAGAGAACAATTTAACTGGATGATTATCTGGTAATATATAATAAATATATTATCATCCAGCAGGTGGCACTGTTAATGCTGCCGCCTTACTTCATTTTAATGCACTGAATGCAGCTTTTTCTAGGTTTGGGTTAGTTTTGTTGGTTATTAGTTTATCCTGTTGACACCCACCCGCCCACCGGCGGGCGATTTCAGATAAATGACTGCATGTCTACACTACGCGGTGACGTATCTCGCTTCAACTTCAATCTTTACGGACATACTATACGTCGTTAGAAAGGGTAGAATCTCCGTAATTCATTCATCCAGTTGATTTTGCAGAAATCATGAGCACTAAACCATAAATCATTGATATTTACCAGCATGGTAAACGTGAGATACAAGAAACAAACTGCGACTCCCTACATTTGATGCGGCCATGAAGCCGTAATATGTGTCCGTTCCTCAATTATTTATATTCCGGTTGTCCCTAAGAATCCAATGATCAATAGCATCTAAATGGTTTTTCATAAAATTATTCCAGCTTGTGAATATCGTCCTGTAAAGTCCATTTGTTTACCGTCTACCAACTTTGTTTGTCAAATAAAATCCAGACCGGCCGCATCTTTATTTTCTCTAGTTCCTGTATGGTGGTGTTGGGTGTGCTTGTTTTCATCACTTTGCTGGCTACAAAATAAAAGTGTCCCCATCTTTCTCTGTTCAGCACAGCCCTTGAATTAGATGGAGCGCTCCTTGTTTAAAGGACCAATAGGCTTTGTTTACTGTTTTTTGCTGCCTTAGTACAGGGATAGCGTTTTGGCTATCAATCACTCAGGCTTCTAGCCAATTATTTTACCTTTCCAACGATGGTAGGCGTGCCCAGGTCCGTTAGGTATGAGCCGATGAATATCACTGAGTCTGGCAGCTAGCGGGCTAACTTTACGCAGCAGACGCACTCGCACCGGACATTTAAATATTTTTTGACGGCAATTTTCACAGTTTACAATGGCGAAATCCACAAAGAAAAACTAAGTATGTCCGAGAAGAAGACATGGAATGGATCATGGCATCATCTGATGAAACTGAAGACAGTGAGTAGGGCTCTGAGAGAGAGGAGATGTTTGCTCAGGGCCTCGACGACATCTTAGATTGGTGAGTAACGTTATCTTGGATGATGTTTGATTTATTTATTTAGCCATGAGTGAAATTTGAATGAAAGTTAGTGGGAATGGGTTCTTATGCTTACAGTGAACTGTACAGTATACATTAGCATTTCATAAATAATGCTAAATGGTTAGAGCCCCAGGGGCTAATTAGCCTAGCTAGCATAAACTACTCAACCAAAGCTATGCAATTCTTGTAATTCTATTCTATAATGTTATTCTTTTTGAGCCTCTAATTCCCTTTTATTAAGTTTTTTTTTTTTTTTATCAAGCTTGTCAACAAATTGAACTAGATCTTTTTCACTGACCAGACACTGGGAATATTCCCCCAATTCAATTATTCTGTTTATGTACAGTCATTTTCCTGATGTTTTTGTGTAATATGTAGTATATATTTAGTATATATCTGTGTTTATTTGTTTCCTATGTAAAAAGCACCCTGTTGAATTGAATTTATATATTTTTTCATCATATGTGCTAAGATTTGTGCATTGCATTATGTTTTGTAGGTCACAGTCTGAAGAAAGTGACGTGGATTGGGAGCCTGAAAGTGAGGCAGTCAGACGCCCAACCCCCTCTCCTGCTGAAGGCGGTCATCAGAAGTGCCAACGATCCTCTTCTGCATCCACCAGTGCTACCTCCCCCGCTGTGTACATACAGTATTAGTATATTGAAAGATAATAAAATCCTTGTTTGAATTTCAGTTCAGTATAGTCTGTCATTTTTGTATAATGGTTACTATTCTGTAGTGTCTTCTCGCATTACAGTATCTCAATATGGCCACCTAGAAGCATGTGGAAACCCCTCTAACCACCCATCAAATGAATGTGTGAAAAATTTATGTTTTGAATCATGGAGGAAGGCTTTATAGTCACCAAAATGCTTCAGTAATGTTTCCAGTGTCACAGAAGTGAGTAAAAGCATTTGGCACAATTTGGCCATTTGGCGATGTTTTGGAGAGGTTCGGGGACGCCAGTGACACCACAAACTAAAAACTCCATAACTCCCGTAAAATTGGGCCTCGAAGTCTAAAATTTAATCCAGGAGTAGTTGACATGATGTGGAAGGTATGTGGTATATTGACATATGCCTTACATAAAGAACATCCTAGTTATTGTTATTCAAATATGATCTATTTTTTTTAAGACAAAAAAAACCTCATGTTTTAGAGTCATGTTTGAACTGATGTCATTTAGGTTGTGTGTATGTTACATGCTAGCACATCTTCAGAAACTAGAGTTTCTCAGCTTTCAAATGAAGTATCATACATCCATCTGGGACTGTAGTTTTTGTGTTATAAGTTTTTCCATTTGGGTATTCTCAATAGGTGAAAATCACCAAAAACAGGTGGGTGTCAAGGGGTAATTATAGCTTTCTGTGTTCTCAAAACAATTCATAGAAGCATCAAAATGCTGCACAAAAGATCCTGAAAGAGATAAAAAAGACAATCATGCAGTCAGTTTATAAAGTAAAAATAAACAATCTGTTCAGACCTGCAGCATTGCTTCATGACTGCCGTGTCATTTACTGTACACAGTGACACAGATGAATCCAATCTAGATCTTCACACAATTTAGAAGTATGATTTTGTAGAAAGCAGTTTAATATTAACATATGATAGTATGGGGTGTAAAATATACATAGGAATGTAGTAATATATCTATATGTAGTATCTATATCTCCCTGGGACTGTTAGGCTATTACTCTGCAGTATTCATGTAGTTTTACTGTTGATACTTGTACTACATGAAGCTGATAGTACTGTTGTACTCTAAATTAAGTAAAAGCTTCAATGCAGGAACTTTACTTGTTATACATTTTCTCTGCACTGTAATATTCTTACCTTTACAGGAATGATGTGTGAGTACTGTGTCCACTCTCAGTGCAAATGACAGATACAGTAGTAGCGAGTAGTTAAGTGCACTTAGACTACTTATGCACTGTGCAAAAGTAGCCCACAAATTTGAAGTACTTTTACTTTACTTTAGTACTTTACACCTCATTACATTTTTAGAAATATTGTATTTTTTACTTCTATAGCTTACAGCTGTAGTGACTTTTACTGTTAAATTTTTACAACAACTACTCAGCAGTATTTAGATTACTTGAAATACTTCTCTCAACCAGTTACATATTCTTGATTGTTGAGTATTTATAATAAAACCTGCAGCTGCCTGTCAGTCATGTATGTTTTTTTCTTTTTTTTCTTTTTTGCCAGAGTTGAGAAGCAGGATGGGACGGGCCTGCACTCAGCAGTCTGACAGGAAAATAACCTAATAAAGCCCGAAAAAGTGATGACGCGGATGGATGAGATGGTTCAGTTTTTCAGTTTTTCAGTTTTTCTCAGCAGGGCAGCTCTCTGAGGAGGAGGAGGTGCCCCTCTGCCCCCCCGCTGGAGGAGGTGATGGCCGGGGCGGAGGTTAAGGTGATGAGGACGACCCTCTCCTTCCTGTCAGTCACCGCTTTGTCCCGGGGTGCCTGGATCTGCAGCTTACCGCCCACCAGCGAGCAGGTGACGGTCTCGGCGTCCACGTCGCTCGGAAGGTCGAACTCCTGCCTGAACTCCTGACACCTGTAGGAGTACGAGCCCTTCTCATCCTCCTTCTTCTTCTCTGTCTTGCCGCTCACCCTCAACTTCCTGCCCACCTGTTTGACTGATAGCTCCTCTGGGGAGAACTCCTGAGTGCCTAGGCGGAGGGCAAAGCTGCTGCTATCCTTCCCCAGCTCCTGGAAGCTGATGGGCTTGAACATCCCCGTCAAGGTTGAGGTCTGATCGATTTACTCGAAGATCTTCTGGTGGAGCCTCCCCATGTACTCCATGCTTTGCCTCATCTCCTGTATGTCGTGGATCATCTCCTGCTCCAGTTGGACCCAACTCAGGTCTGATTGCAGTGCCTTGCAGGAGGTCGCAAGGGGAATTAGCTCAAATGGTAGAGCGCTCGCTGCGCAAAGGAAGGGGGCCAATCTTTACGCTCCCTCACGCAAAGGAAAAGACACGCGAAAAGCACGGGGGAATGATCGAACAGTGAAATATCACAGACAGTGTCTCCTGTATCTCTATATGTATATTTCTCGTGTATTTTAACCGAGTCATCCGCCGCGCACCTCGCCGTGAGCTGGATTCGTACCTACGACCTGCCGGCCAAGACGGTTTGTTGTTGCTCCCTCTCTGATTGTTTGTCCGTTGCCATGAGAACGTCTCCCCCTCGTGGTCTCACGAAATCATGGTGCCAGATGTTTTCCTGAGGTATTACTCCCGATTTAAAATCCATAGCAATTTGATGTTATATGTTGTAATACTTGTTCATTTGTATTTATTATGGCTTTAAGATGTACCCCCCAATGACTGCTAATGTTTTTTCTCATTCTGTTAATATAATGATAACATTAAAATGTGTTACTATGGGACAAAATGGACAGTTTTTTTAAATGATGGACACACTGAGTCATAAATGTTGGTACAATAAGATTTAATGAACACAAGATCTAAAATAAATCAATATTGAAAAGAACACACACACAGTATATATATATATATATATATATATATATATATATATATATATATATATATATATATATATATATATATATATATATATATATATATATATATATATATATATATTCTCACATTTTTGATCAACTTTTATTACATCTTTTCAGGGGGACAACACTATAGAAATGACACTTCTATATAACTTAGTAGTAGTCAGTGTACAGCTTATGTAACTGTATAGATTAACTGACCTTTGAAAATAACTCTAGACATAGCCATAGCCTAAACAGTTGGCAACAAAAGTGAGTACACCTCACAATAAACATGTCTAAATTTTGCCCAAAGTGTCAATATTGAGTGTGACCACCATTATTAACTAGCACTGCTTTCACCCTCCAGGACATGGACTTCACCAGAGCTGCACAGGTTGCTGCTGAAGTTTTCTCTCTCTCTCTCTCTCTCTCTCTCTCTCTCTCTCTCTCTCTCTCTCTCTCCCCCCTCCATGATGACATCACAGAGCAGGTAGATGTTAGACACCTTGCTTTCCTCCACCTTCTACTGCAGGATGCTTCACAGGTGCTCCACTGGGTCTAGGACTGGAGAGTCACCATCACCTTCACCTTCACTTTCCTCAGCAAGGCAGTGTCATCTTGGAAGCACCCTGCAGCAGACGGTGGAGGACAGCAAGGTGTCCAACGTCCACCTGCTCTGTGACGTCATCATGGAGGAGTGAGAGAGGGAGAGAGAGAGAGAGAGAGAGAGAGAGAGAGAGCTCTCGCAGCGACCTGTGCAGCTCTGGTGAAGTCCATGTCCTGGAGGGTGAAGGCAGTGCTAGTTAATAATGGTGATCACACTCAATATTGACACTTTGGGCACAATTTAGACATGTGTACTTACTTTTGTTGCCAACTGTTATACAAGCTGTACACTGACTACTGCTATATCAAAGTGTCATTTCTATAGTGTTGTCCCCAGAGTAATTTATGTTGTTTTTCATAAATGTGGGGGATGCACCCACTTTTGTCAGATACTGTATTGGGGAACTGTACTCAAACACACAATATATACACTATATACACAAGTTCACACTCTATTTTTGTGCTCTCTGTTCCTTCAGCCACTCCTCCAGAGATTTCCCTTGTGAGGCCTGTGGACAAAAGATGGCGCTGCCATAACGGCTATGGCCAAACTCCTTGGTTTTTGGCTGTCCACACGTGCCACACGTGTTATATGCCACTCCTCTGAGATACCTCCTCTTGGGCACTCCACTCTCCTCCTCAAGGGCCCGCCGTCGTCTGTTTCTCTCTGTGAAGCGAGACACAGGAGCATCCAGTGTGGAACCAAGCTGAGCTGGGCCTGCACTGGGTGTTGAGACACCAGGAGCTGCCAGCACCAGTGACAGCGTGTTGTCAGGGTTCAGGACTAAGTTCCCTAAATGAGCTGACATGGGCTGTGCAGTGCCTGGTGCGGTGGGGTTGGGTGCAGTGCCTGGTGCTGTGGGGGTGGCAGCAGCGGGTCGTCTGCCTGGCCGCAGGACGGGAGCCTGTCCCTCCAGATTAGGAGGGAGGACAAACTGGTGCCGTGGGCCAGATGTTGGAGGAAGGAGCTCCAGTGTCTCCTTCGGGGCCAGAAGCTGGTTGGGTGCCACGGGAATCTTGTTAGTTGGAGCCATTCCCTGGGAGAGGACACTCATCTCCTGGGTCTTCTGCCTCCGTTGAAACCTGAGAGAAGATCATTTGTGTTAGATCAGTGGTTCTCAAATGGGGGTACTTGTACCCTCTGTATTTGAAGGCGTTCCAGGGGGTACATGAGTGCTGCTAAATAATGTGCCTGACCTACCACTGAATGAGTGTCTTCTGATTTAGCTCAAAGAGCTGGAGCGTGGTCTCCGCCATAAGCCTTGGAGTGTTGAGCACCAGCTCCCGGATGTGGTGGTAGCTGTCAAGGATTTTTGACCATCTAGGGGTGGAGACTCCAGACTTCTTGGTGGGCGACTTGTGCAAACTGCACAGCTTGGTGCATATGGCCTCAACCAAGCGGCTGGTGCTGGGCCACTGTGCAGGACCCCCAGGATGTCCTATCAAGCAGCGTTTGACACTCTCCACACCCGGTGTGACTCCAGACCGCTTCGGAGCCTTAAAGCGGCCACTTGTCAGGCGCACCTGATGGCGAGGCTGGTAGTTGACACGCTGCTTGTCAACCTCAGGGAGAGCTGTCCACAGCTGGACGATCTGGGTCACCTGCAGGTCAGTGAAGTAAGAAGCCTCACGGAGATCCACTAGGTAAACAGCGAGATCCTGGACTTTGTCCCACCCAGCGATCCCATCTGGTCCAATCACTGCTCCCTAGTAAATCAATCGATTAATAGTAATATATGTGAAATAAAATGTCATTGAGATTGGATAGAAATAGTTATTAAAGTGTCTTACTTGAGCCTCGTCAGACATACTGCTGGACGGCACATCAGCAGGTGATGCAGGGGCCTGAGGAGGAGGAGAGGGCGGAGGTGGGGAAGGCAGATGCGAAGAAGGCGGAGGAGAAGAAGGCTGAGGTGGAGACGGCGGAGGAGGAGGAGAGGCCTGAGGACTCGTTAACGATGAGGGCCTGCTCTGCAGAGCACGGGAGGGGTCATCCTCATACAGCACTGGAACTGTGATGTCCTCCATGCTCTCTTCAACAAAGCCCTCATCTTGGAAGTCCTCATCATTGACTTCCTCCACCAGCCTGTCCTCCTCCTCTGGGTTCTGGAGCACTGGAGTCAGTTCCTTGCCGGTCTGGCTGTACAAGTACTCCATCCCCAGCAATTCACCTAGGAAAAAAAAAAAAAAAAACAGAAAAAAAGGAAAGTATTATTAATATTTCATCCAATACATTACAGGTTACACTGATCAACATAGTGTTATTAAAGAAAACATTAATTAAGGTGTTCTTTTTCATGTTGAATGGGGGATAATTTCTTACCTGTGTATGCTCCAGGGGTGCGATAGCGCTCATCCCAGCATCTCCCTAGCACCTTTTGGCTGAGCTGGTCCACCGCCTCTCTGAGAGCACTGCTGTAGGAGCGGATGGAAGGTGCTCCCTTTACGGCGTCCTCCATCCGGTCATCATTCCAGCGCATCAGCCCTTCCAGAAGATACGCCTGGAAATGCGCATCACTGGCACTGGTTCCTGAAGGTGAAATACACAAAGAGGTATGTGACATTTGTAAAAGATATTAACCACATATGATATGAAGTATCTATAAAACAAAGCCAGACATATTGAGAAAAAAAGAGGTCTAAAACTAATAACGCATATGTATGCAATACCTGGAATAAACCTGTTCAGGTGGAGGTGAAAGGACTCCAAGGAGGTAGAGCCACGGGCACACCTGTAGCAGCACAGCTCCACATTGCCTTTCTTCAAGGTGCCCGTCTTGATGTAGAGCTGGAAGTCTTCTGGGTCTTGGATACAGCCAAGGTGTTTCTGCTGCTCCATCCATATCTGCTGGATCCGTTCGTGGTCCAGCAGAGGAACGCCCAGAGTGTCCTTCCCACTCGCGCTGTCAAACAGACTGATCAGTGACCCGATCAGTCTGTTGGTCTCCTCCACCCCTCGGGTCCTCCTCCTGCAGTGCAGTGCCAACTCCCTCCGAGTGATGCGAGTGGTCACCGCCTCCTCCGAGATGTTGCCAACACTTCTTGCTGCCAGCTCACCCTCCTTGGCACGGCGAAGAGCAGCAACATCTTCTGGATCCCACTCAAAAATGCACGTGGACAGGCGTGCCATGAAGATGCCATACAGGGGGTGAGCCTCAGTGGTGACACCTGCAGCAAAACGGCGCATGAAATGCCAGATGTCAAGCCGCACCTGAAGCTCATCCCACCCTGCAAACATGGCCTTCACCCGACAAGGGCCATGCTGACTGCAGCAGTCTCTGTCCACATAGATCACCTTGGGTGGCGCCTCACCCGCCTCCCTGTACCGCTTCACCAGGCCAGCTGCCATGGTGTCAAGTGCTTGTCCCTCACCAGCTGTCAGAACCGAGACAAGGACTTGACCGTACTCGTTGCCAACATTGGTGCACCAGGCAGCTGTACCTGCAGCAGCACCAGCGAGTTTCTTCGTGACCTATTCAGAAAAGATAAGGAGTTAAAAACTGCATTCATTATTATGAAATGTAAGTGCAATATTTAAATCTCTGTTTCTCTGATGCTACTATGATGATGATGATGATATCTGAGGCTTTGTTTTAGTATGCTGTATGTATTTTATTTTACTGTCATGTGGAAGTGTTTGTGTAGTGATTGTGTGTGTGTGTGCTGCATTGCTTTTAGTAGTTGCACAGTAGTTGTACTGCTGGTATAATGACATTAAAGACTATCTCTATCAATCTATTATGTATGCACTCTGTATATAAACAGGGCTGTGATACCTTTTTGGTGGAGTCCATCTTGAGGACAGAGCCAAAGATGGAGGTGATTTTGGCCTTCACCTCATGCAGCCGGCTGAGAACATCCCTGGCATAAACTGCTAACAGCCACTTGGGCTTGGGTAGGGCAGGTAAGCAGGGAGGCTCAGCAAAGACAGAGGGACGGACAACAGCGGACCTTGTGAATGGTTCACAAGCTGTCAGGTACTGCAGGACACGCTCCATCCATGCCTCGCTATGCTGTTCCTGCAGCTTTTTGTACAGCTGGGTCACGCTGTTTCCCATTGTCCTCTCCCTCATCATCCTCAGCACACGGATGCCACACGAGTATCTAATGAAAGGAAGGAGTGTAATGTCAAAAAAATAAAATAAAATAAAAAAAAACAACCCACAAATAAAAGCACCTAATAATGGTTGACATTAAATATGAATTACCTGTAAGTGAGCAAAGCTGGAAACTTGCTGCGGTGGCCCACATCCAGCTGGCCTAAGATGTCTTCAGACCAAGCAGGATACTTTTTGGAACAGCGCTTGCACTCCAGGTACTCAGTGGCAAGGTCATACCACCCGTCGATGTCCAGCACCTTCCGCACTGTTCTGTACACTCCTGCGGCTGTTAGTCTGTGCTTGCCGCAGGCTGGACGAACACAGACTAGAGGAAACAGCCACATCTTCTGGGGCATCCACAGGAACAACGGCCGACAGAAGAAGTGGTCAGGCGAGGCGGGAGGCTGGGTGTGAATGAGGGCGGGCTGAGGAGGATACCACCAAAGCTTCAGCGGTGACACTAGCTCTGGCTTGCCAGTACGTGGGTTGGCCTTGAACAGAGTGTGCCGTATCCACTCGTGCTGGTAAGGTGGAAGCTGATCCTTCCAGTGACTGGGAAGCTCAGCTGAAGGTTGATGAAGGAGAGCTGCTGGTGGAGGATCAGCACAGGCCTCACGAGGCACCGTGGCTGCAAGAGTTAATGAAGGAGAAATTAATTAGGTTGGATGTTGATTTTGATTGTAATATGCCATAAATGCAACTCACAAAGTGCCACAGTGCAGAAACACAACAGAAAGAAACTGAATAAATAGCACAATGTTAATAATACTAGTGTTAAAATAAAATGTCAATAATACTAATGATAAAATACTACAATTTTAAGATTAGTAGTGGATAGTGTAGTACATTAAGTAATATTAAGAAGCAAAGAACCCAGTGTAAGCACATGGAAAATTATGCAAAATGTATTAATGATGCCCACAAATATGAAATATGCACACAGACACAGTAACAACTACTATTGTCATGATTAGAACAACAACTATCCACCATCCCAGTGGTTCAGAGGGAGCTAAAGTGTAAATGAGAAGAGCATGCAGTGTAATTGTGAAAAAAGCGTGTGAAAAAAAAGGCGTTAAGATTCAGGTGATTGATTTAGAGCACATGGGTGAGTGGAGTTAAGCAAAAAACACACAAAAAAAACAGCGACACCTTCGTACATCTTTAAGGTTTGCATCCAGGTTGATGTGGTTTTATGCTGTTTTGGGAATAAAAATATATTTAAAACATAGAAATGTTCCACAAAATAATATTCTTACTGTTGTCGCTAAACATTCACATCATATTTGCATTTGTGTCATATGCCACACCTGTATTCAGCTGTGCCTCACACTGCGCTGCAGCAGATACCATTTCCTCATCATCAATCTCAGCAGAGTCTGGAGAGGAAATGTTGAAAGTATTAAGCCTACTGTTAACAATACACAGAGACAAATGTCTGTAAGATGGTGCATACTAACCAGAAGGGAAAAGCTGCCGGGGTTTTGAAGGTCGGGGTGAGGTGAGCTGCGGTGCTGGAGCTGGACAAAAGTGGACAAGTTAGTATAATCTGTTAAAATGGTACAAGTTATACATGTAGGTCGGACTGCTGTAGGGGAAATTCAAAATTCACACTCCTACTCACAGAGTTTAACTGGTGACATCAACTTTTTCACCAGCTGTGAAGGAGACAGATTCCCACGCGCCAGCAGAGATTTCACAGTGGCGGGCTTCCATGTGCCACTTTGGAATCCTGCTGGAGGTGCAGAGGAAGTGGAGGGTGCAGGAGAAGGTGCAGAGGAAGTGGAGGATGCAGGAGGACGTCCAGTGGAAGTGGAGGCTGAAGATGGGAGGGTGGTGGCTGCAGCGCGTCTCTTCAAGACATACGTCTTGAAAATGGCCATGTTGGTGTTGGGCCGGGCATCAGCAGTCTTCAGGTAATTGATGAGGGCCTGGGCCTTCTGGCTCTGGTCCTCATAAACTTCCTTCATGGAGCGACCCTTAAAATCTCCAAACTCCACCATCAAATAACCCTGGTCTCCAGTGTCCTTCGCTTTCTTCTGCATCTCCTGCTTACGGCTAAACTTCTCCAGTTCAACCGTCATCTCTGCGATCTGAGAGGTAAACTCCTGGAACAGCTGTTTGTTCTCAGACAGAGGGTTTGCCTGCACTGTTTCCTTGGAAATGCTGTGCAGTAAATACACAGCATATCCAAGACTGTTCTCCAGGAGCCACCTGAACCTCTGGCCCTGGAACATGCCAAACTGCAGCTGGCAGTGAGCCAGTACCAGAAGCCTGTCAGCTGGGTCTCCACCATGGCCAGCCACAAAGTTAGCGGCCTCTGCCAGCACCTCCTCTTTGGGTTTGGCCCTTCCAGACCCGGTGTTTGAAAGAGCCCTTGCCTCCTCCGAGGGTGCCATCAGCAGTCTAGTTGAACTGGCTGACTGGCGACGAAAAACGGGGTACGCATACATTATCTGAATGAAAAAAGAAAAGAATGTTAGCTCTAGTTATCTCAAAGATACCTGTATATTGGTCAAAGATGAGGTGCAACACTTTAGTGTCCCCACTTGATAAATCACATAAAATTATAATATGTGAATACACTTTAAAACTGGTCAGTACAAAACTGTATATCATTCGGTACAACACTGAAAATGTGACATTGCAGTAATTTTTGCAAACAAACAAACAAGATTAGCAATTAATTATGATTAAGTGTACATATTTTCTTAATCTGAGTTTATTGGCATACACCACATAAATTGTGGCAAAATTTCTAGTCATGGCATTAAAGCCAGCTATATATATATATATATATATATATATATATATATATATATATATATATATATATATATATATATATATATATATATATATAGCCCATGTATTACTGATTCTTGAGAGTCGGGACATAACACATGCACATACATACAGTTTTTCATTCATACGGACGGCAATACAGTTTATTGTCCATATGGGCGTATTGTGCAGTCCGTATTGACATATGTATTAGTTTTAATAAACTGCTCTTAAGACCACCGACTCAGTTAGTCGCTGTGATTATGGTTACCGCTATCTGTCCTGTTTTCCGCCATTTTCGGCCGGTTTTTCATTCATACGGACGGCAATACAGTTTATTATCCATATGGGCGTATTGTGCAGTCCGTATTGACATATGTATTAGTTTTAATAAACTGCTCTTAAGACCACCGACTCCGTTAGTCGCTGTGATTATGGTTACCGCTATCTGTCCTGTTTTCCGCCATTTTCGGCCGGTTTTTCATTCATACGGACGGCAATACAGTTTATTATCCATATGGGCGTATTGTGCTGTCCGTATTGACATATGTATTAGTTTTAATAAACTGCTCTTAAGACGACCGACTCCGTTAGTCGCTGTGATTATGGTTACTACTATCTGTCCTGTTTTCCGCCATTTTCGGCCGGTTTTTCATTCATACGGACGGCAATACAGTTTATTATCCATATGGGCGTATTGTGCTGTCCGTATTGACATATGTATTAGTTTTAATAAACTGCTCTTAAGACGACCGACTCCGTTAGTCGCTGTGATTATGGTTACTACTATCTGTCCTGTTTTCCGCCATTTTCGGCCGGTTTTTCATTCATACGGACGGCAATACAGTTTATTATCCATATGGGCGTATTGTGCTGTCCGTATTGACACATGTATTAGTTTTAATAAACTGCTCTTAAGACGACCGACTCCGTTAGTCGCTGTGATTATGGTTACTACTATCTGTCCTGTTTTCCGCCATTTTCGGCCGGTTTTTCATTCATACGGACGGCAATACAGTTTATTATCCATATGGGCGTATTGTGCTGTCCGTATTGACATATGTATTAGTTGTAATAATCATTGCTCTTAGCATACCTGTGCCTGCGACCGACTGCGTTAGTTGCTGTGATTATGGTTACCACTATCTGTCCTGTTTTCGGCCATTTTCGGACCGTTTTGTACTTTTGTACCGCTAACGTTTCATTTCATATGATTTTACATTTTTTATTAACTTGAGCGACACCTTTTTCTCTTTATTTACTGTCGAAAACCTTAAAAGTTTACGTTCAATAGCAGCGTAATACACTACTTACCCAAGCAGAGACGGGTTGTCATAGAGAGAGAGAGAGATCGCGAGAGCGGCGGGTCAAAATACAAGCCACAGCGGGAAGGAACGTGATTTGTCAAAAGTAAGCCCACAGGGCGCAACGTGATTGGTCAAAAGTAAGCCCACAAGGAGGAACGTGATTGGCTGATGTGGGCTTACTTTGGGCTTACTTTGGGCTTACTTTGGCGGAGAAGGCAGGATGCAGGAAGCGCAAGCGAGAGGTAGCGGGATCGATGCCCGCATTCTCCAGGAGACTTTGGTTTCCTCTCTTCTGTTGCAAAGGTAATGAGCGAAAAACCGTGACATACTGGACATTAGTCGATGGACATGCTTAACGTTCTGTGAATCAACTCAGGTGGTCTTGTTGGTGGCCTATCTCACTGCATGACTTTTGCAACCTCTCTACGGCCTGGACCTTAGTTAAGGTGTGGTAGTTCGCTGGCACGCGAATAAAGTAGCTAAGGGGCCCCGTATACTCAACAACGCTGATGCCGGTCACTCAGTGTACCGCTGGATGTGGACAAGATAGATAGACACTTTATTGATACTTTATTGATCCCGGAGGAAATTCAAGCTACGTACGTGCGCCCGATAAAATCAAGTAACCAGAGCCGTTGCTTTCCGATTGGCACAAATCTACACGGAGGCCAAGGAAAAGATTCTCCTTCGAGCCGGATTTGAACCAGCGACCGAAGGATAACTGTTTTGACCAACCTACAGTCCTCCGCTCTACCAACTGAGCTATCGAAGGAAGCGCTCAGAGAGGAACGACAGAGACCTACACGGACCGTAACATGGCAACGAGTGTGCTCGTTTAAACACCTGCTGGCCTAACACTGGGAGTTTCATGACATACTTGGTGAAGACTGCCGTCGGCCACTACGTTCACCGGCAGACGTGGGACGGCTTTGAGTTTTTTTCCCCAGAGAAATCACGCAACGAAACAGGCGGCTCTGAAAAAGACTGCCTTCGACTCTTTCTATTCTGAACAGACGAGGACGACGGGCAGGGCCCTCTAGGCGGACATGCCTGAGCGAAGCGAGCATCTGCTTAAAAGCCAGATGTGAAACACAGCTGGAATGCCAGTTGAGGTTTGGTAGTTTGCTGACATGTGAAGATGGCCGATTAAAGATTCCTCAAGTGCGACGAGGATGGGATTCGAACCCACGCGTGCAGAGCACAATGGATTAGCAGTCCATCGCCTTAACCACTCGGCCACCTCGTCTTTGAGCTGAGGGCTCCTTCGTGTGCGCACGCGGTGTGTGACCATAAAAAGCCAAGACAGTTGGACCCAACTCAGGTCTGATTGCAGTGCCTTGCAGGAGGTCGCAAGGGGAATTAGCTCAAATGGTAGAGCGCTCGCTTAGCATGCGAGAGGTAGCGGGATCGATGCCCGCATTCTCCAGGAGACTTTGGTTTCCTCTCTTCTGTTGCAAAGGTAATGAGCGAAAAACCGTGACATACTGGACATTAGTCGATGGACATGCTTAACGTTCTGTGAATCAACTCAGGTGGTCTTGTTGGTGGCCTATCTCACTGCATGACTTTTGCAACCTCTCTACGGCCTGGACCTTAGTTAAGGTGTGGTAGTTCGCTGGCACGCGAATAAAGTAGCTAAGGGGCCCCGTATACTCAACAACGCTGATGCCGGTCACTCAGTGTACCGCTGGATGTGGACAAGATAGATTGATACTTTATTGATCCCGGAGGAAATTCAAGCTACGTACGTGCGCCCGATAAAATCAAGTAACCAGAGCCGTTGCTTTCCGATTGGCACAAATCTACACGGAGGCCAAGGAAAAGATTCTCCTTCGAGCCGGATTTGAACCAGCGACCGAAGGATAACTGTTTTGACCAACCTACAGTCCTCCGCTCTACCAACTGAGCTATCGAAGGAAGCGCTCAGAGAGGAACGACAGAGACCTACACGGACCGTAACATGGCAACGAGTGTGCTCGTTTAAACACCTGCTGGCCTAACACTGGGAGTTTCATGACATACTTGGTGAAGACTGCCGTCGGCCACTACGTTCACCGGCAGACGTGGGACGGCTTTGAGTTTTTTTCCCCAGAGAAATCACGCAACGAAACAGGCGGCTCTGAAAAAGACTGCCTTCGACTCTTTCTATTCTGAACAGACGAGGACGACGGGCAGGGCCCTCTAGGCGGACATGCCTGAGCGAAGCGAGCATCTGCTTAAAAGCCAGATGTGAAACACAGCTGGAATGCCAGTTGAGGTTTGGTAGTTTGCTGACATGTGAAGATGGCCGATTAAAGATTCCTCAAGTGCGACGAGGATGGGATTCGAACCCACGCGTGCAGAGCACAATGGATTAGCAGTCCATCGCCTTAACCACTCGGCCACCTCGTCTTTGAGCTGAGGGCTCCTTCGTGTGCGCACGCGGTGTGTGACCATAAAAAGCCAAGACAGTTGGACCCAACTCAGGTCTGATTGCAGTGCCTTGCAGGAGGTCGCAAGGGGAATTAGCTCAAATGGTAGAGCGCTCGCTTAGCATGCGAGAGGTAGCGGGATCGATGCCCGCATTCTCCAGGAGACTTTGGTTTCCTCTCTTCTGTTGCAAAGGTAATGAGCGAAAAACCGTGACATACTGGACATTAGTCGATGGACATGCTTAACGTTCTGTGAATCAACTCAGGTGGTCTTGTTGGTGGCCTATCTCACTGCATGACTTTTGCAACCTCTCTACGGCCTGGACCTTAGTTAAGGTGTGGTAGTTCGCTGGCACGCGAATAAAGTAGCTAAGGGGCCCCGTATACTCAACAACGCTGATGCCGGTCACTCAGTGTACCGCTGGATGTGGACAAGATAGATTGATACTTTATTGATCCCGGAGGAAATTCAAGCTACGTACGTGCGCCCGATAAAATCAAGTAACCAGAGCCGTTGCTTTCCGATTGGCACAAATCTACACGGAGGCCAAGGAAAAGATTCTCCTTCGAGCCGGATTTGAACCAGCGACCTAAGGATAACTGTTTTGACCAACCTACAGTCCTCCGCTCTACCAACTGAGCTATCGAAGGAAGCGCTCAGAGAGGAACGACAGAGACCTACACGGACCGTAACATGGCAACGAGTGTGCTCGTTTAAACACCTGCTGGCCTAACACTGGGAGTTTCATGACATACTTGGTGAAGACTGCCGTCGGCCACTACGTTCACCGGCAGACGTGGGACGGCTTTGAGTTTTTTTCCCCAGAGAAATCACGCAACGAAACAGGCGGCTCTGAAAAAGACTGCCTTCGACTCTTTCTATTCTGAACAGACGAGGACGACGGGCAGGGCCCTCTAGGCGGACATGCCTGAGCGAAGCGAGCATCTGCTTAAAAGCCAGATGTGAAACACAGCTGGAATGCCAGTTGAGGTTTGGTAGTTTGCTGACATGTGAAGATGGCCGATTAAAGATTCCTCAAGTGCGACGAGGATGGGATTCGAACCCACGCGTGCAGAGCACAATGGATTAGCAGTCCATCGCCTTAACCACTCGGCCACCTCGTCTTTGAGCTGAGGGCTCCTTCGTGTGCGCACGCGGTGTGTGACCATAAAAAGCCAAGACAGTTGGACCCAACTCAGGTCTGATTGCAGTGCCTTGCAGGAGGTCGCAAGGGGAATTAGCTCAAATGGTAGAGCGCTCGCTTAGCATGCGAGAGGTAGCGGGATCGATGCCCGCATTCTCCAGGAGACTTTGGTTTCCTCTCTTCTGTTGCAAAGGTAATGAGCGAAAAACCGTGACATACTGGACATTAGTCGATGGACATGCTTAAAGTTCTGTGAATCAACTCAGGTGGTCTTGTTGGTGGCCTATCTCACTGCATGACTTTTGCAACCTCTCTACGGCCTGGACCTTAGTTAAGGACCAGCTGGCTGATAGATGGCAGGTAGATCTTAGACACCTTGCTCTCCACCTTCTACTGCAGGATGCTTCACAGGTGCTCCACTGGGTCTAGGACTGGAGAGTCACCATCACCTTCACTTTCCTCAGCAAGGCAGTGTCATCTTGGAAGCACCCTGCAGCAGACGGTGGAGGACAGCAAGGTGTCCAACGTCCACCTGCTCTGTGACGTTATCATGGAGGAGAGAGAGAGAGAGAGAGAGAGAGAGAGAGCTCCAGCAGCGACCTGTGCAGCTCTGGTGAAGTCCATGTCCTGGAGGGTGAAGGCAGTGCTCGTTAATAATGGTGATCACACTCAATATTGACACTTTGGGCACAATTTAGACATGTGTACTTACTTTTGTTGCCAACTGTTATACAAGCTGTACACTGACTACTACTATATCAAAGTGTCATTTCTATAGTGTTGTCCCCAGAGTAATTTCTGTTGTTTTTTTTATAAATGTGGGGGATGCACCCACTTTTGTCAGATACTGTATTTGGGAATTGTACTCAAACACACAATATATACACTATATACACAAGCTCACACTCTATTTTTGTGCTCTCTGTTCCTTCAGCCACTCCTCCAGAGATTTCCCTTGTGAGGCCTGTGGACAAAAGGTGGCGCTGTCATAACGGCTATGGCCAAACTCCTTGGTTTTTGGCTGTCCACACGTGCCACACGTGTTATATGCCACTCCTCTTAGATACCTCCTCTTGGACACTCCACTCTCCTCCTCAAGGGCCCGCCGTCGTCTGTTTCTCTCTGTGAAGCGAGACACAGGAGCGCCCAGTGCAGAACCAAGCTGAGCCGGGCCTGCACTGGGTGTTGAGACACCAGGAGCTGCCAGCACCAGTGACAGCGTGTTGTCAGGGTTCAGGACTAAGTTCCCTAAATGAGCTGACATGGGCTGTGCAGTGCCTGGTGCGGTGGGGTTGGGTGCAGTGCCTGGTGCTGTGGTGGTGGGTGCAATGGGGCGCTCCCTGGTGGCAGCAGCGGGCCGTCTGCCTGGCCGCAGGACGGGAGCCTGTCCCTCCAGATTAGGAGGGAGGACAAACTGGTGCCGTGGGCCAGATGTTGGAGGAAGGAGCTCCAGTGTCTCCTTCGGGGCCGGAAGCTGGTCGGGTGCCACGGGAATCTTGTTAGTTGGAGCCATTCCCTGGGAGAGGACACTCATCTCCTGGGTCTTCTGCCTCCGTTGAAACCTGAGAGAAGATCATTTGTGTTAGATCAGTGGTTCTCAAATGGGGGTACTAGTACCCTCTGTATTTGAAGGCGTTCCAGGGGGTACATGAGTGCTGCCAAATAATGTGCCTGACCTACCACTGAATGAGTGTCTTCTGATTTAGCTCAAAGAGCTGGAGCGTGGTCTCCGCCATAAGCCTTGGAGTGTTGAGCACCAGCTCCCGGATGTGGTGGTAGCTGTCAAGGATTTTTGACCATCTAGGGGTGGAGACTCCAGACTTCTTGGTGGGCGACTTGTGCAAACTGCACAGCTTGGTGCATATGGCCTCAACCAAGCGGCTGGTGCTGGGCCACTGTGCAGGACCCCCAGGATGTCCTATCAAGCAGCGTTTGACACTCTCCACACCCGGTGTGACTCCAGACCGCTTCGGAGCCTTAAAGCGGCCACTTGTCAGGCGCACCTGATGGCGAGGCTGGTAGTTGACACGCATCTTGTCAACCTCAGGGAGAGCTGTCCACAGCTGGACGATCTGGGTCACCTGCAGATCAGTGAAGTAAGAAGCCTCACGGAGATCCACCAGGTAAACAGCGAGATCCTGGACTTTGTCCCACCCAGCGATCCCATCCGGTCCAATCACTGCTCCCTAGTAAATCAATCGATTAATAGTAATATATGTGAAATAAAATGTCATTGAGATTGGATTGAAATAGTTATCAAAGTGTCTTACTCGAGCCTCGTCAGACATACTGCTGGACGGCACATCAGCAGGTGATGCAGGGGCCTGAGGAGGAGGAGAGGGCGGAGGTGGGGAAGGCAGATGCGCAGAAGGCGGAGGAGAAGAAGGCTGAGGACTCGTTAACGATGAGGGCCTGCTCTGCAGAGCACGGGAGGGGTCATCCTCATACAGCACCGGAACTGTGATGTCCTCCATGCTCTCTTCAACAAAGCCCTCATCTTGGAAGTCCTCATCATTGACTTCCTCCACCAGCCTGTCCTCCTCCTCTGGGTTCTGGAGCACTGGCGTCAGTTCCTTGCCGGTCTGGCTGTACAAGTACTCCATCCCCAGCAATTCACCTAGGAAAAAAAACAAAAAAAAAACAGAAAAAAAGGAAAGTATTATTAATATTTCATCCAATACATTACAGGTTACATTGATCAACATAGTGTTATTAAAGAAAACATTAATTAAGGTGTTCTTTTTCATGTTGAATGGGGGATAATTTCTTACCTGTGTATGCTCCAGGGGTGCGATAGCGCTCATCCCAGCATCTCCCTAGCACCTTTTGGCTGAGCTGGTCCACCGCCTCTCTGAGAGCACTGCTGTAGGAGCGGATGGAAGGTGCTCCCTTTACAGCGTCCTCCATCCGGTCGTCATTCCAGCGCATCAGCCCTTCCAGAAGATACGCCTGGAAATGCACATCACTGGCACTGGTTCCTGAAGGTGAAATACACAAAGAGGTATGTCGCATTTGTAAAAGATATTAACCACATATGATATGAAGTATCTATAAAACAAAGCCAGACATATTGAGAAAAAAAGAGGTCTAAAACTAATAACGCATATGTATGCAATACCTGGAATAAACCTGTTCAGGTGGAGGTGAAAGGACTCCAAGGAGGTAGAGCCACGGGCACACCTGTAGCAGCACAGCTCCACGTTGCCTTTCTTCAAGGTGCCCGTCTTGATGTAGAGCTGGAAGTCTTCTGGGTCTTGGATACAGCCAAGGTGTTTCTGCTGCTCCATCCATATCTGCTGGATCCGTTCGTGGTCCAGCAGAGGAACGCCCAGAGTGTCCTTCCCACTCGCGCTGTCAAACAGACTGATCAGTGACCCGATCAGTCTGTTGGTCTCCTCCACCCCTCGGGTCCTCCTCCTGCAGTGCAGTGCCAACTCCCTCCGAGTGATGCGAGTGGTCACCGCCTCCTCCGAGATGTTGCCAACACTTCTTGCTGCAAGCTCACCCTCCTTGGCACGGCGAAGAGCAGCAACATCTTCTGGATCCCACTCAAAAATGCACGTGGACAGGCGTGCCATGAAGATGCCATACAGGGGGTGAGCCTCAGTGGTGACACCTGCAGCAAAACGGCGCATGAAATGCCAGATGTCAAGCCGCACCTGAAGCTCATCCCACCCTGCAAACATGGCTTTCACCCGACAAGGGCCATGCTGACTGCAGCAGTCTCTGTCCACATAGATCACCTTGGGTGGCGCCTCACCCGCCTCCCTGTACCGCTTCAACAGGCCAGCTGCCATGGTGTCAAGTGCTTGTCCCTCACCAGCTGTCAGAACCGAGACAAGGACTTGACCGTACTCGTTGCCAACATTGGTGCACCAGGCAGCTGTACCTGCAGCAGCACCAGCGAGTTTCTTCGTGACCTATTCAGAAAAGATAAGGAGTTAAAAACTGCATTCATTAGTATGAAATGTAATGTAAGTGCAATATTTAAATCTCTGTTTCTCTGATGCTGCTACTATGCTCCCTGGTGGTGATGATGATGATGATGATATCTGAGGCTTTGTTTTAGTATGCTGTATGTATTTTATTTTACTGTCATGTGGAAGTGTTTGTGTATTGATTGTGTGTGTGTACTGCATTGCTTTTAGTAGTTGCACAGTAGTTGTACTGCTGGTATAATGACATTAAAGACTATATCTATCAATCTATTATGTATGCACTCTGTATATAAACAGGGCTGTGATACCTTTTTGGTGGAGTCCATCTTGAGGACAGAGCCAAAGATGGAGGTGATTTTGGCCTTCACCTCATGCAGCCGGCTGAGAACATCCCTGGCATAAACTGCTAACAGCCACTTGGGCTTGGGTAGGGCAGGTAAGCAGGGAGGCTCAGCAAAGACAGAGGGACGGACAACAGCGGACCTTGTGAATGGTTCACAAGCTGTCAGGTACTGCAGGACACGCTCCATCCATGCCTCGCTATGCTGTTCCTGCAGCTTTTTGTACAGCTGGGTCATGCTGTTTCCCATTGTCCTCTCCCTCATCATCCTCAGCACACGGATGCCACACGAGTATCTAATGAAAGGAAGGAGTGTAATGTCAAAAAAATAAAATAAAATAAAAAAAAACAACCCACAAATAAAAGCACCTAATAATGGTTGACATTAAATATGAATTACCTGTAAGTGAGCAAAGCTGGAAACTTGCTGCGGTGGCCCACATCCAGCTGGCCTAAGATGTCTTCAGACCAAGCAGGATACTTTTTGGAACAGCGCTTGCACTCCAGGTACTCAGTGGCAAGGTCATACCACCCGTCGATGTCCAGCACCTTCCGCACTGTTCTGTACACTCCCGCGGCTGTTAGTCTGTGCTTGCCGCAGGCTGGACGAACACAGACTAGAGGAAACAGCCACATCTTCTGGGGCATCCACAGGAACAACGGCCGACAGAAGAAGTGGTCAGGCGAGGCGGGAGGCTGGGTGTGAATGAGGGCGGGCTGAGGAGGATACCACCAAAGCTTCAGCGGTGACACCAGCTCTGGCTTGCCAGTACGTGGGTTGGCCTTGAACAGAGTGTGCCGTATCCACTCGTGCTGGTAAGGTGGAAGCTGATCCTTCCAGTGACTGGGAAGCTCAGCTGAAGGTTGATGAAGGAGAGCTGCTGGTGGAGGATCAGCACAGGCATCACGAGGCACCGTGGCTGCAAGAGCTAATGAAGGAGAAATTACTTAGGTTGGATGTTGATTTTGATTGTAATATGCCATAAATGCAACTCACAAAGTGCCACAGTGCAGAAACACAACAGAGAGAAACTGAATAAATAGCACAATGTTAATAATACTAGTGTTAAAATAAAATGTCAATAATACTAATGATAAAATACTACAATTTTAAGATTAGTAGTGGATAGTGTAGTACATTAAGTAATATTAAGAAGCAAAGAACCCAGTGTAAGCACATGGAAAATTATGCAAAATGTATTAATGATGCCCACAAATATGAAATATGCACACAGACACAGTAACAACTACTATTGTCATGATTAGAACAACAACTATCCACCATCCCAGTGGTTCAGAGGGAGCTAAAATGTGAATGCGAAGAGCATGCAGTGTAATTGTGAAAAAAGCGTGTGAAAAAAACGGCGTTAAAATTCAGGTGATTGATTTGGAGCACATGGGTGAGTGGAGTTAAGCAAAAAACACACAAAAAAAACAGCGACACCTTTGTACATCTTTAAGGTTTGCATCCAGGTTGATGTGGTTTTATGCTGTTTTGGGAATAAAAATATATTTAAAACGTAGAAATGTTCCACAAAATAATATTCTTACTGTTGTCGCTAAACATTCACATCATATTTGCATTTGTGTCATATGCCACACCTGTATTCAGCTGTGCCTCACACTGCGCTGCAGCAGATACCATTTCCTCATCATCAATCTCAGCAGAGTCTGGAGAGGAAATGTTGAAAGTATTAGGCCTACTGTTAACAATACACAGAGACAAATGTCTGTAAGATGGTGCATACTTACCAGAAGGGAAAAGCTGCCGGGGTTTTGAAGGTCGGGGTGAGGTGAGCTGCGGTGCAGGAGCTGGACAAAAGTGGACAAGTTAGTATAATCTGTTAAAATGGTACAAGTTATACATGTAGGTAGGACTGCTGTAGGGGATATTCAAAATTCACACTCCTACTCACAGAGTTTAACTGGTGACATCAACTTTTTCACCAGCTGTGAAGGAGACAGTTTCCCACGCGCCAGCAGAGATTTCACAGTGGCGGGCTTCCATGCGCCACTTTGGAATCCTGCTGGGGGTGCAGAGGAAGTGGAGGATGCAGGAGGACGTCCAGTGGAAGTGGAGGGCGCAGGAGGACGTCCAGTGGAAGTGGAGGCTGAAGATGGGAGGGTGGTGGCTGCAGCGCGTCTCTTCAAGACATACGTCTTGAAAATGGCCATGTTGGTGTTGGGCCGGGCATCAGCAGTCTTCAGGTAATTGATGAGGGCCTGGGCCTTCTGGCTCTGGTCCTCATAAACTTCCTTCATGGAGCGACCCTTAAAATCTCCAAACTCCACCATCAAATAGCCCTGGTCTCCAGTGTCCTTCGCTTTCTTCTGCATCTCCTGCTTACAGCTAAACTTCTCCAGTTCCACCGTCATCTCTCTGATCTGAGAGGTAAACTCCTGGAACACGTGTTTTTAATAAAGGTTTATTAGAGATACATATTCACAGGAAAAGCAACTCTCCATTTTCCTGTTTACAACGTCCTCCGTAACAACCAGCAACTTTGATACAGCGACTGAGGGTCAGACACGTTAAATCAAACAGCAGCCCGAACACGTATCAGGTGTGTTTTGACCAGAGGAAACCTGAACAAAGAGGCAGATCTGAGGACAGCTATGTCTTCTCTTCCCGTTTTCAACATCTGTTGTAGCTACGGTGACCACAGACGCATTCGGCTGACGGTCGCCAGTTAACAAAGCCCCGCGTTAATCCGAAACACCTGCGACCGACTCAGTTAGTTGCTGTGATTATGGTTACCACTATCTGTCCTGTTTTCGGTCATTTTCGGCCAGTTTTTCATTCATACGGACGGGAATACAGTTTATTGTCCATATGGGCGTATTGTGCAGTCCGTATTGACATATGTATTAGTTTGAATAATTCATTGCTCTTAAAACACCTGTGCCTGCAACCGACTCAGTTACTTGCTGTGATTATGGTTACCACTATCTGCCCCGTTTTCGGCCATTTTCGGACCGTTTTGTACTTTTGTACTGCTAACGTTTCATTTAATTTGATTTTACATTTTATATTAACTTCAGCGATATCTTTTTCTCTTTTATTTACTGTCGAAAACCTTAAAAGTTTACGTTCAATAGTAGAGTAATAAACTACTTACCAAAGCAGAGACGGGTTGTCATAGAGCGAGAGAAGGATCGCGAGAGCAGCGGGCCTAAATGTAAGCCACGGCGGCAAGGAACGTGATTTGTCAAAAGTAAGCCCACAGGACAGAACGTGATTGGCTGATGTGGGCTTACTTTGGGCTTACTTTGGCAGGGGGCCAATTTTTACGCTCCCTCACGCAAAGGGAAAGACACGCGAAAAGCACGGGGGAATGATCGAATAGTGAAATATCACAGACAGTGTCTCCTGTATCTCTGTATGTATATTTCTCGCGTATTTTAACCGAGTCATCCGCCGCGCACCTCGCCGTGAGCCGGATGCGTACCCACGACCTGCCGGCCAAGGCAAAGCCTGGGTTATTGTTGCGCCCGTGGAGCAGCAGAGTTGTGTTTGTTATTAATCATCAGCAAATACAACATCGTGAATCAAAGCGTGGTATATATATATATATATATATATATATATATATATATATATATATATATATATATATATATATATATATATATATATATATATATATATATATATATATATATATTATTTGTATCCGTAATATGTGTCCATTCCTCATTTATTTATATTCCGGTTGTCCCTAAGAATCCAATGATCAAAAGCATCTAAATGGTTTTTCATAAAATTATTCCAGCTTGTGAATATCGTCCTGTAAAGTCAATTTGTTTACCGTCTACCAACTTTGTTTGTCAAATAAAATCCAGACTTTACCGGCCGCATCTTTATTTTCTCTAGTTCCTGTATGGTGTTGTTGGGTGTGCTCGTTTTCATCACTTTGCTGGCTACAAAATAAAAGTGTCCCCATCTTTCTCTGTTCAGCACAGCCCTTGAATTAGATGGAGCGCTCCTTTGTTTAAAGGGCCAATAGGCTTTGTTTACTGTTTTTTGCTGCCTTAGTACAGGGATAGCGTTTTGGCTATCAACATGTCAATCACTCAGGCTTCTAGCCAATTATTTTACCTTTCCAACGATGGTAGGCGTGCCCAGGTGCGTTAGGTATGAGCCGAGGAATATCACTGCGTCTGGCAGCTAGCGGGCTAACTTTACGCAGCAGACGCATTCGCACCGGACATTTAAATACTTTTAGACGGCAATTTTCACAGTTTACAATGGCGAAATCCACAAAGAAAAACTAAACATGTCCGAGAAGAAGACCTGGAATGGATCATGGCATCATGTGATGAAATTGAAGACGGTGAGTAGGGCTCTGAGAGAGAGGAGATGTTTGCTCAGGGCCTCGACGACATCTTAGATCGGTGTGTAACGTTATCTTGGATGATGTTTGATTTATTTATTTAGCCATGAGTGAAATTTGAATGAAAGTTAGCGGGAAGGGGTTTTTATGCTTACAGTGAACTGTACAGTATACATTAGCATTTCATAAATAATGCTAAATGGTTAGAGCCCCAGGGGCTAATTAGCCTAGCTTGCATCAACTACTCAACCAAAGCTATGTAATCCTTATAATTCTATTCTATAATGTTATTCTTTTTGAGCCTCTAATTCCCTTTTATTTATTTATTTATTTATTTATTTATTTATTTATTTATTTATTTTCAAGCTTGTAAACAAATTGAACTAGATCTTTTTCACTGACCGGACGCTGGGAATATTCCCTCAATTCAATTCTGTTTATGTACAGTCATTTTTCTGATGTTTTTGTGTAATATGTAGTATATATGTAGTATATATCTGTGTTTATTTGTTTCCTATGTAAATAGCACCCTGTTGAATTGCATTTATATATTTTTTCATCATATGTGCTAACATTTGTGCATTGCATTGTGATTTGTAGGTCACAGTCTGAAGAAAGTTACGTGGATTGGGAGCCTGAAAGTGAGGCAGTCAGACGCCCAACCCCCTCTCCTGCTGAAGGGGGTCATCCGAAGTGCCAACGATCCTCTTCTGCATCCACCAGTGCTACCTCCCCCGCTGCGTACATACAGTATTAGTATATTGAAAGGGTTAGGGTCATTTTTGTATAATGGTTACTATTCTGTAGTGTCTTGTCGCATGACAGTATGTCAATACGGCCACCTAGAAGCGTGTGGAAACCCCTCTAACCACCCATCAAATGAATGTGTGAAAAAAATATGTTTTGAATCATGGAGGAAGGCTTTATAGTCACCAAAGTGCTTCAGTAATGTTTCCAGTGTCACAGAAGTGAGTAAAAGCATTTTGCACAATTTGGCCATTTGGAGACGTTTTGGAGAGGTTCGGGGACGCCAGTGACACCACAAACTAAAAACTCCATAACTCCCATAAGGTTAGGCCTAGAAGTCTAAAATTTTATCCAGGTGTAGTTGACACGATGTAGAGGGTATGTGGTATATTGACATTTGCCTTACATAAAGCACATTCTAGTTATTGTTATTCAAATATGAGCTATTTTTTTTGAAGACAAAAAAAATGTTTTAGAGCCATGTTTGAACTGATGTCATTTGTCATCTTCAGAAACTAGAGGTTTCAAATGAAGTATCATACATCCATCTGGGACTTGTAGTCATTGTGTTATAAGTTTTTCCATTTGGGTATGCTCAATAGGCGAAAATGACAAAAAACAGGTGGGTGTCAAGGGGTAATTATAGCTTTCTGTGTTCTCAAAACAATTCATACAAGCATCAGAATGCTGCACAAATGATCCTGATAGAGATAAAAAAAAAAAAAAGGCAATCATGCAGTCAGTTTATAAAGTAAAAATAAACAATTAATCTGTTCAGACCTGCAGCATTGCTTCATGACTGCCCTGTCATTTACACAGTGACACAGATGAATCCAATCTAGATCTTCACACAATTTAGAAGTATGATTTTGTAGAAAGCAGTTTAACATTTAACATATAATGGTATGGGGTGTAAAATATACATAGGAATGTAGTAATATATCTATATGTAGTATTTATATGTCCCTGGGACTGCTATTACTCTGCAGTATTCATGTAGTTTTACTGTTGATACTTGTACTACACGGAGCTGATAGTACTGTTGTACTCTAAATTAAGTAAAAGCTTAATACAGGAACTTTACTTGTTATATATTTTCTCTACACTGTAATATTCTTACCTTTACAGGAATGATGTCTGAGTACTGTGTCCACTCTCAGTGGAAATGTCAGATACAGTAGTAGTGAGTAATTAAGTGCACTTAGACTACTTATGCACTGTGCAAAAGTAGCCCACAAATTTGAAGTACTTTTACTTTACTTTAGTACTTTACACCTCATTACATTTTTAGAAATATTGTATTTTTACTTCTATAGCTTACAGCTGTAGTGACTTTTCCTATTAAGTTTTTACATCAACTACTCAGCAGTATTTAGATTACTTGAAATACTTCTCTCAACCAGTTACATATTCTTGATAGTTGAGTATTTATAGTAAGACCTGCAGCTGCCTGTCAGTCATGTTTGTTTTTTTCTTTTTTCTTTTTTGCCAGAGTTGAGCTGCAGGACGGGACGGGCCTGCACTTGATCAGCTGTCTGACAGGAAAAACAACCAAATAAAGCCCGAGGAAGTGATGACGCGGATGGATGAGATGGTTCAGTTTTTCTCAGCAGGGCAGAGGAGGAGGAGGTGCTGTTCCCCTCTGCCCCCCCGCTGGAGGAGGTGATGGCCGGGGCGGAGGTTAAGGTGATGAGGACGACCCTCTCCTTCCTGTCAGTCACCGCTTTGTCCCGGGGTGCCTGGATCTGCAGCTTGCCGCCCACCAGCGAGCAGGTGACGGTCTCGGGGTCCACGTCGCTCGGAAGGTCGAACTCCTGCCTGAACTCCTGACACCTGTAGGAGTACGAGCCCTTCTCATCCTCCTTCTTCTTCTGTGTCTTGCCGCTCACCCTCAACTTCCTGCCCACCTGTTTGACTGATAGCTCCTCTGGGGAGAACTCCTGAGTGCCTAGGCGGAGGGCAAAGCTGCTGCTATCCTTCCCAGCTCCTGGAAGCTGATGGGCTTGAACATCCCCGTCAAGGTTGAGGTCTGATCGATTTACTCGAAGATCTTCTGGTGGAGCCTCCCCATGTACTCCATGCTTTGCCTCATCTCCTGTATGTCGTGGATCATCTCCTGCTCCAGTTGGACCCAACTCAGGTCTGATTGCGGTGCCTTGCAGGAGGTCGCAAGGGGAATTAGCTCAAATGGTAGAGCGCTCGCTTAGCATAGGAAGGGGGCCAATCTTTACGCTCCTCACGCAAAGGAAAAGACACGCGAAAAGCACGGGGGAATGATCGAACAGTGAAATATCACAGACAGTGTCTCCTGTATCTCTATATGTATATTTCTCGCGTATTTTAACCGAGTCATCCGCCGCGCACCTCGCCGTGAGCTGGATTCGTACCTACGACCTGCCGGCCAAGACGGTTTGTTGTTGCTCCCTCTCTGATTGTTTGTCCGTTGCCATGAGAACGTCTCCCCCTCGTGGTCTCACGAAATCATGGTGCCAGATGTTTTCCTGAGGTATTACTCCCGATTTAAAATCCATAGCAATTTGATGTTATATGTTGTAATACTTGTTCATTTGTATTTATTATGAAGACCATTGCTTTGGCTTTAAGATGTACCCCCCAATGACTGCTAATGTTTTTTCTCATTCTATTAATATAATGATAACATTAAAATGTGTTACTATGGGACAAAATGGACAGTTTTTTTAAATGATGGACACACTGAGTCATAAATGTTGGTACAATAAGATTTAATGAACACAAGATCTAAAATAAATCAATATTGAAAAGAACACACACACAGTATATATATATATATATATATATATATATATATATATTTATATTTATATTTATATTTATATTTATATTTATATGTATGTATATGTATGTATATTCTCACATTTTTGATCAACTTTTATTACATCTTTTCAGGGGGACAACACTATAGAAATGACACTTCTATATAACTTAGTAGTAGTCAGTGTACAGCTTATGTAACTGTATAGATTAACTGACCTTTGAAAATAACTCTAGACATAGCCATAGCCTAAACAGTTGGCAACAAAAGTGAGTACACCTCACAATAAACATGTCTAAATTTTGCCCAAAGTGTCAATATTGAGTGTGACCACCATTATTAACTAGCACTGCTTTCACCCTCCAGGACATGGACTTCACCAGAGCTGCACAGGTTGCTGCTGAAGTTCTCTCTCTCTCTCTCTCTCTCTCTCTCTCTCCCCCCCCTCCATGATGACATCACAGAGCAGGTAGATGTTAGACACCTTGCTCTCCTCCACCTTCTACTGCAGGATGCTTCACAGGTGCTCCACTGGGTCTAGGACTGGAGAGTCACCATCACTTTCACCTTCACTTTCCTCAGCAAGGCAGTGTCATCTTGGAAGCACCCTGCAGCAGACGGTGGAGGACAGCAAGGTGTCCAACGTCCACCTGCTCTGTGACGTCATCATGGAGGAGTGAGAGAGGGAGAGAGAGAGAGAGAGAGAGAGAGAGCTCTCGCAGCGACCTGTGCAGCTCTGGTGAAGTCCATGTCCTGGAGGGTGAAGGCAGTGCTAGTTAATAATGGTGATCACACTCAATATTGACACTTTGGGCACAATTTAGACATGTGTACTTACTTTTGTTGCCAACTGTTATACAAGCTGTACACTGACTACTGCTATATCAAAGTGTCATTTCTATAGTGTTGTCCCCAGAGTAATTTATGTTGTTTTTCATAAATGTGGGGGATGCACCCACTTTTGTCAGATACTGTATTGGGGAACTGTACTCAAACACACAATATATACACTATATACACGTCAGATACTGTATTGGGGAACTGTACTCAAACACACAATATATACACTATATACACAAGTTCACACTCTATTTTTGTGCTCTCTGTTCCTTCAGCCACTCCTCCAGAGATTTCCCTTGTGAGGCCTGTGGACAAAAGGTGGCGCTGCCATAACGGCTATGGCCAAACTCCTTGGTTTTTGGCTGTCCACACGTGCCACACGTGTTATATGCCACTCCTCTGACATACCTCCTCTTGGGCACTCCACTCTCCTCCTCAAGGGCCCGCCGTCGTCTGTTTCTCTCTGTGAAGCGAGACACAGGAGCGCCCAGTGCAGAACCAAGCTGAGCCGGGCCTGCACTGGGTGTTGAGACACCAGGAGCTGCCAGCACCAGTGACAGCGTGTTGTCAGGGTTCAGGACTAAGTTCCCTAAATGAGCTGACATGGGCTGTGCAGTGCCTGGTGCGGTGGGGTTGGGTGCAGTGCCTGGTGCTGTGGGGGTGGCAGCAGCGGGCCGTCTGCCTGGCCGCAGGACGGGAGCCTGTCCCTCCAGATTAGGAGGGAGGACAAACTGGTGCCGTGGGCCAGATGTTGGAGGAAGGAGCTCCAGTGTCTCCTTAGGGGCCAGAAGCTGGTTGGGTGCCACGGGAATCTTGTTAGTTGGAGCCATTCCCTGGAGAGGACACTCATCTCCTGGGTCTTCTGCCTCCGTTGAAACCTGAGAGAAGATCATTTGTGTTAGATCAGTGGTTCTCAAATGGGGGTACTTGTACCCTCTGTATTTGAAGGCGTTCCAGGGGGTACATGAGTGCTGCTAAATAATGTGCCTGACCTACCACTGAATGAGTGTCTTCTGATTTAGCTCAAAGAGCTGGAGCGTGGTCTCCGCCATAAACCTTGGAGTGTTGAGCACCAGCTCCCGGATGTGGTGGTAGCTGTCAAGTATTTTTGACCATCTGGGGGTGGAGACTCCAGACTTCTTGGTGGGCGACTTGTGCAAACTGCACAGCTTGGTGCATATGGCCTCAACCAAGCGGCTGGTGCTGGGCCACTGTGCAGGACCCCCAGGATGTCCTATCAAGCAGCGTTTGACACTCTCCACACCCGGTGTGACTCCAGACCGCTTCGGTGCCTTAAAGCGGCCACTTGTCAGGCGCACCTGATGGCGAGGCTGGTAGTTGACACGCATCTTGTCAACCTCAGGGAGAGCTGTCCACAGCTGGACGATCTGGGTCACCTGCAGATCAGTGAAGTAAGAAGCCTCACGGAGATCCACCCAGGTAAACAGCGAGATCCTGGACTTTGTCCCACCCAGCGATCCCATCCGGTCCAATCACCTAGTAAATCAATTGATTAATAGTAATATATATGAAATAAAATGTCATTGAGATTGGATTGAAATAGTTATTAAAGTGTCTTACTCGAGCCTCGTCAGACATACTGCTGGACGGCACATCAGCAGGTGATGCAGGGGCCTGAGGAGGAGGAGGAGAGGGCGGAGGTGGGGAAGGCAGATGCGAAGAAGGTGGAGGAGAAGAAGGCTGAGGTGGAGACGGCGGAGGAGGAGGAGAGGCCTGAGGACTCGTTAACGATGAGGGCCTGCTCTGCAGAGCACGGGAGGGGTCATCCTCATACAGCACCGGAACTGTGATGTCCTCCATGCTCTCTTCAACAAAGCCCTCATCTTGGAAGTCCTCATCATTGACTTCCTCCACCAGCCTGTCCTCCTCCTCTGGGTTCTGGAGCACTGGCGTCAGTTCCTTGCCGGTCTGGCTGTACAAGTACTCCACCTAGTTAAAAAAAAAAAAAAAACAGAAAAAAAGGAAAGTATTATTAATATTTCATCCAATACATTACAGGTTACATTGATCAACATAGTGTTATTAAAGAAAACATTAATTAGGTGTTCTTTTTCATGTTGAATGGGGGATAATTTCTTACCTGTGTATGCTCCAGGGGTGCGATAGCGCTCATCCCAGCATCTCCCTAGCACCTTTTGGCTGAGCTGGTCCACCGCCTCTCTGAGAGCACTGCTGTAGGAGCGGATGGAAGGTGCTCCCTTTACGGCGTCCTCCATCCGGTCGTCATTCCAGCGCATCAGCCCTTCCAGAAGATACGCCTGGAAATGCGCATCACTGGCACTGGTTCCTGAAGGTGAAATACACAAAGAGGTATGTCGCATTTGTAAAAGATATTAACCACATATGATATGAAGTATCTATAAAACAAAGCCAGACATATTGAGAAAAAATGAGGTCTAAAACCAATAACGCATATGTATGCAATACTGGAATAAACCTGTTCAGGTGGAGGTGAAAGGACTCCAAGGAGGTAGAGCCACGGGCACACCTGTAGCAGCACAGCTCCACGTTGCCTTTCTTCAAGGTGCCCGTCTTGATGTAGAGCTGGAAGTCTTCTGGGTCTTGGATACAGCCAAGGTGTTTCTGCTGCTCCATCCATATCTGCTGGATCCGTTCGTGGTCCAGCAGAGGAACGCCCAGAGTGTCCTTCCCACTCGCGCTGTCAAACAGACTGATCAGTGACCCGATCAGTCTGTTGGTCTCCTCCACCCCTCGGGTCCTCCTCCTGCAGTGCAGTGCCAACTCCCTCCGAGTGATGCGAGTGGTCACCGCCTCCTCCGAGATGTTGCCAACACTTCTTGCTGCCAGCTCACCCTCCTTGGCACGGCGAAGAGCAGCAACATCTTCTGGATCCCACTCAAAAATGCACGTGGACAGGCGTGCCATGAAGATGCCATACAGGGGGTGAGCCTCAGTGGTGACACCTGCAGCAAAACGGCGCATGAAATGCCAGATGTCAAGCCGCACCTGAAGCTCATCCCACCCTGCAAACATGGCTTTCACCCGACAAGGGCCATGCTGACTGCAGCAGTCTCTGTCCACATAGATCACGTTGGGTGGCGCCTCACCCGCCTCCCTGTACCGCTTCAACAGGCCAGCTGCCATGGTGTCAAGTGCTTGTCCCTCACCAGCTGTCAGAACCGAGACAAGGACTTGACCGTACTCGTTGCCAACATTGGTGCACCAGGCAGCTGTACCTGCAGCAGCACCAGCGAGTTTTCTTCGTGACCTATTCAGAAAAGATAAGGAGTTAAAAACTGCATTCATTAGTATGAAATGTAATGTAAGTGCAATATTTAAATCTCTGTTTCTCTGATGCTACTATGATGATGATGATGATATCTGAGGCTTTGTTTTAGTATGCTGTATGTATTTTATTTTACTGTCATGTGGAAGTGTTTGTGTAGTGATTGTGTGTGTGTGTGCTGCACTGCTTTTAGTAGTTGCACAGTAGTTGTACTGCTGGTATAATGACATTAAAGACTATCTCTATCAATCTATTATGTATGCACTCTGTATATAAACAGGGCTGTGATACCTTTTTGGTGGAGTCCATCTTGAGGACAGAGCCAAAGATGGAGGTGATTTTGGCCTTCACCTCATGCAGCCGGCTGAGAACATCCCTGGCATAAACTGCTAATAGCCACTTGGGCTTGGGTAGGGCAGGTAAGCAGGGAGGCTCAGCAAAGACAGAGGGACGGACAACAGCGGACCTTGTGAATGGTTCACAAGCTGTCAGGTACTGCAGGACACGCTCCATCCATGCCTCGCTATGCTGTTCCTGCAGCTTTTTGTACAGCTGGGTCACGCTGTTTCCCATTGTCCTCTCCCTCATCATCCTCAGCACACGGATGCCACACGAGTATCTAATGAAAGGAAGGAGTGTAATGTCAAAAAAATAAAATAAAATAAAAAAAAAAACAACCCACAAATAAAAGCACCTGATAATGGTTGACATTAAATATGAATTACCTGTAAGTGAGCAAAGCTGGAAACATGCTGCGGTGGCCCACATCCAGCTGGCCTAAGATGTCTTCAGACCAAGCAGGATACTTTTTGGAACAGCGCTTGCACTCCAGGTACTCAGTGGCAAGGTCATACCACCCGTCGATGTCCAGCACCTTCCGCACTGTTCTGTACACTCCTGCGGCTGTTAGTCTGTGCTTGCCGCAGGCTGGACGAACACAGACTAGAGGAAACAGCCACATCTTCTGGGGCATCCACAGGAACAACGGCCGACAGAAGAAGTGGTCAGGCGAGGCGGGAGGCTGGGTGTGAATGAGGGCGGGCTGAGGAGGATACCACCAAAGCTTCAGCGGTGACACTAGCTCTGGCTTGCCAGTACGTGGGTTGGCCTTGAACAGAGTGTGCCGTATCCACTCGTGCTGGTAAGGTGGAAGCTGATCCTTCCAGTGACTGGGAAGCTCAGCTGAAGGTTGATGAAGGAGAGCTGCTGGTGGAGGATCAGCACAGGCATCACGAGGCACCGTGGCTGCAAGAGTTAATGAAGGAGAAATTAATTAGGTTGGATGTTGATTTTGATTGTAATATGCCATAAATGCAACTCACAAAGTGCCACAGTGCAGAAACACAACAGAAAGAAACTGAATAAATAGCACAATGTTAATAATACTAGTGTTAAAATAAAATGTCAATAATACTAATGATAAAATACTACAATTTTAAGATTAGTAGTGGATAGTGTAGTACATTAAGTAATATTAAGAAGCAAAGAACCCAGTGTAAGCACATGGAAAATTATGCAAAATGTATTAATGATGCCCACAAATATGAAATATGCACACAGACACAGTAACAACTACTATTGTCATGATTAGAACAACAACTATCCACCATCCCAGTGGTTCAGAGGGAGCTAAAGTGTAAATGAGAAGAGCATGCAGTGTAATTGTGAAAAAAGCGTGTGAAAAAAAAGGCGTTAAGATTCAGGTGATTGATTTAGAGCACATGGGTGAGTGGAGTTAAGCAAAAAACACACAAAAAAAACAGCGACACCTTTGTACATCTTTAAGGTTTGCATCCAGGTTGATGTGGTTTTATGCTGTTTTGGGAATAAAAATATATTTAAAACATAGAAATGTTCCACAAAATAATATTCTTACTGTTGTCGCTAAACATTCACATCATATTTGCATTTGTGTCATATGCCACACCTGTATTCAGCTGTGCCTCACACTGCGCTGCAGCAGATACCATTTCCTCATCATCAATCTCAGCAGAGTCTGGAGAGGAAATGTTGAAAGTATTAAGCCTACTGTTAACAATACACAGAGACAAATGTCTGTAAGATGGTGCATACTAACCAGAAGGGAAAAGCTGCCGGGGTTTTGAAGGTCGGGGTGAGGTGAGCTGCGGTGCTGGAGCTGGACAAAAGTGGACAAGTTAGTATAATCTGTTAAAATGGTACAAGTTATACATGTAGGTCGGACTGCTGTAGGGGAAATTCAAAATTCACACTCCTACTCACAGAGTTTAACTGGTGACATCAACTTTTTCACCAGCTGTGAAGGAGACAGATTCCCACGCGCCAGCAGAGATTTCACAGTGGCGGGCTTCCATGTGCCACTTTGGAATCCTGCTGGAGGTGCAGAGGAAGTGGAGGGTGCAGGAGAAGGTGCAGAGGAAGTGGAGGATGCAGGAGGACGTCCAGTGGAAGTGGAGGCTGAAGATGGGAGGGTGGTGGCTGCAGCGCGTCTCTTCAAGACATACGTCTTGAAAATGGCCATGTTGGTGTTGGGCCGGGCATCAGCAGTCTTCAGGTAATTGATGAGGGCCTGGGCCTTCTGGCTCTGGTCCTCATAAACTTCCTTCATGGAGCGACCCTTAAAATCTCCAAACTCCACCATCAAATAACCCTGGTCTCCAGTGTCCTTCGCTTTCTTCTGCATCTCCTGCTTACGGCTAAACTTCTCCAGTTCAACCGTCATCTCTGCGATCTGAGAGGTAAACTCCTGGAACAGCTGTTTGTTCTCAGACAGAGGGTTTGCCTGCACTGTTTCCTTGGAAATGCTGTGCAGTAAATACACAGCATATCCAAGACTGTTCTCCAGGAGCCACCTGAACCTCTGGCCCTGGAACATGCCAAACTGCAGCTGGCAGTGAGCCAGTACCAGAAGCCTGTCAGCTGGGTCTCCACCATGGCCAGCCACAAAGTTAGCGGCCTCTGCCAGCACCTCCTCTTTGGGTTTGGCCCTTCCAGACCCGGTGTTTGAAAGAGCCCTTGCCTCCTCCGAGGGTGCCATCAGCAGTCTAGTTGAACTGGCTGACTGGCGACGAAAAACGGGGTACGCATACATTATCTGAATGAAAAAAGAAAAGAATGTTAGCTCTAGTTATCTCAAAGATACCTGTATATTGGTCAAAGATGAGGTGCAACACTTTAGTGTCCCCACTTGATAAATCACATAAAATTATAATATGTGAATACACTTTAAAACTGGTCAGTACAAAACTGTATATCATTCGGTACAACACTGAAAATGTGACATTGCAGTAATTTTTGCAAACAAACAAACAAGATTAGCAATTAATTATGATTAAGTGTACATATTTTCTTAATCTGAGTTTATTGGCATACACCACATAAATTGTGGTAAAATTTCTAGTCATGGCATTAAAGCCAGCTATATATATATATATATATATATATATATATATATATATATATATATATATAGCCATGTATTACTGATTCTTGAGAGTCGGGACATAACACATGCACATACATACAGTTTTTCATTCATACGGACGGCAATACAGTTTATTGTCCATATGGGCGTATTGTGCAGTCCGTATTGACATATGTATTAGTTTTAATAAACTGCTCTTAAGACCACCGACTCAGTTAGTCGCTGTGATTATGGTTACCGCTATCTGTCCTGTTTTCCGCCATTTTCGGCCGGTTTTTCATTCATACGGACGGCAATACAGTTTATTATCCATATGGGCGTATTGTGCTGTCCGTATTGACATATGTATTAGTTTTAATAAACTGCTCTTAAGACCACCGACTCAGTTAGTCGCTGTGATTATGGTTACCGCTATCTGTCCTGTTTTCCGCCATTTTCGGCCGGTTTTTCATTCATACGGACGGCAATACAGTTTATTATCCATATGGGCGTATTGTGCTGTCCGTATTGACATATGTATTAGTTTTAATAATCTGCTCTTAAGACGACCGACTCCGTTAGTCGCTGTGATTATGGTTACTACTATCTGTCCTGTTTTCCGCCATTTTCGGCCGGTTTTTCATTCATACGGACGGCAATACAGTTTATTATCCATATGGGCGTATTGTGCTGTCCGTATTGACATATGTATTAGTTTTAATAAACTGCTCTTAAGACGACCGACTCCGTTAGTCGCTGTGATTATGGTTACTACTATCTGTCCTGTTTTCCGCCATTTTCGGCCGGTTTTTCATTCATACGGACGGCAATACAGTTTATTATCCATATGGGCGTATTGTGCTGTCCGTATTGACACATGTATTAGTTTTAATAAACTGCTCTTAAGACGACCGACTCCGTTAGTCGCTGTGATTATGGTTACTACTATCTGTCCTGTTTTCCGCCATTTTCGGCCGGTTTTTCATTCATACGGACGGCAATACAGTTTATTATCCATATGGGCGTATTGTGCTGTCCGTATTGACATATGTATTAGTTGTAATAATCATTGCTCTTAGCATACCTGTGCCTGCGACCGACTGCGTTAGTTGCTGTGATTATGGTTACCACTATCTGTCCTGTTTTCGGCCATTTTCGGACCGTTTTGTACTTTTGTACCGCTAACGTTTCATTTCATATGATTTTACATTTTTTATTAACTTGAGCGACACCTTTTTCTCTTTATTTACTGTCGAAAACCTTAAAAGTTTACGTTCAATAGCAGCGTAATACACTACTTACCCAAGCAGAGACGGGTTGTCATAGAGAGAGAGAGAGATCGCGAGAGCGGCGGGTCAAAATACAAGCCACAGCGGGAAGGAACGTGATTTGTCAAAAGTAAGCCCACAGGGCGCAACGTGATTGGTCAAAAGTAAGCCCACAAGGAGGAACGTGATTGGCTGATGTGGGCTTACTTTGGGCTTACTTTGGGCTTACTTTGGCGGAGAAGGCAGGATGCAGGAAGCGCAAGCGAGAGGTAGCGGGATCGATGCCCGCATTCTCCAGGAGACTTTGGTTTCCTCTCTTCTGTTGCAAAGGTAATGAGCGAAAAACCGTGACATACTGGACATTAGTCGATGGACATGCTTAACGTTCTGTGAATCAACTCAGGTGGTCTTGTTGGTGGCCTATCTCACTGCATGACTTTTGCAACCTCTCTACGGCCTGGACCTTAGTTAAGGTGTGGTAGTTCGCTGGCACGCGAATAAAGTAGCTAAGGGGCCCCGTATACTCAACAACGCTGATGCCGGTCACTCAGTGTACCGCTGGATGTGGACAAGATAGATAGACACTTTATTGATACTTTATTGATCCCGGAGGAAATTCAAGCTACGTACGTGCGCCCGATAAAATCAAGTAACCAGAGCCGTTGCTTTCCGATTGGCACAAATCTACACGGAGGCCAAGGAAAAGATTCTCCTTCGAGCCGGATTTGAACCAGCGACCTAAGGATAACTGTTTTGACCAACCTACAGTCCTCCGCTCTACCAACTGAGCTATCGAAGGAAGCGCTCAGAGAGGAACGACAGAGACCTACACGGACCGTAACATGGCAACGAGTGTGCTCGTTTAAACACCTGCTGGCCTAACACTGGGAGTTTCATGACATACTTGGTGAAGAATGCCGTCGGCCACTACGTTCACCGGCAGACGTGGGACGGCTTTGAGTTTTTTTCCCCAGAGAAATCACGCAACGAAACAGGCGGCTCTGAAAAAGACTGCCTTCGACTCTTTCTATTCTGAACAGACGAGGACGACGGGCAGGGCCCTCTAGGCGGACATGCCTGAGCGAAGCGAGCATCTGCTTAAAAGCCAGATGTGAAACACAGCTGGAATGCCAGTTGAGGTTTGGTAGTTTGCTGACATGTGAAGATGGCCGATTAAAGATTCCTCAAGTGCGACGAGGATGGGATTCGAACCCACGCGTGCAGAGCACAATGGATTAGCAGTCCATCGCCTTAACCACTCGGCCACCTCGTCTTTGAGCTGAGGGCTCCTTCGTGTGCGCACGCGGTGTGTGACCATAAAAAGCCAAGACAGTTGGACCCAACTCAGGTCTGATTGCAGTGCCTTGCAGGAGGTCGCAAGGGGAATTAGCTCAAATGGTAGAGCGCTCGCTTAGCATGCGAGAGGTAGCGGGATCGATGCCCGCATTCTCCAGGAGACTTTGGTTTCCTCTCTTCTGTTGCAAAGGTAATGAGCGAAAAACCGTGACATACTGGACATTAGTCGATGGACATGCTTAACGTTCTGTGAATCAACTCAGGTGGTCTTGTTGGTGGCCTATCTCACTGCATGACTTTTGCAACCTCTCTACGGCCTGGACCTTAGTTAAGGTGTGGTAGTTCGCTGGCACGCGAATAAAGTAGCTAAGGGGCCCCGTATACTCAACAACGCTGATGCCGGTCACTCAGTGTACCGCTGGATGTGGACAAGATAGATAGACACTTTATTGATACTTTATTGATCCCGGAGGAAATTCAAGCTACGTACGTGCGCCCGATAAAATCAAGTAACCAGAGCCGTTGCTTTCCGATTGGCACAAATCTACACGGAGGCCAAGGAAAAGATTCTCCTTCGAGCCGGATTTGAACCAGCGACCTAAGGATAACTGTTTTGACCAACCTACAGTCCTCCGCTCTACCAACTGAGCTATCGAAGGAAGCGCTCAGAGAGGAACGACAGAGACCTACACGGACCGTAACATGGCAACGAGTGTGCTCGTTTAAACACCTGCTGGCCTAACACTGGGAGTTTCATGACATACTTGGTGAAGACTGCCGTCGGCCACTACGTTCACCGGCAGACGTGGGACGGCTTTGAGTTTTTTTCCCCAGAGAAATCACGCAACGAAACAGGCGGCTCTGAAAAAGACTGCCTTCGACTCTTTCTATTCTGAACAGACGAGGACGACGGGCAGGGCCCTCTAGGCGGACATGCCTGAGCGAAGCGAGCATCTGCTTAAAAGCCAGATGTGAAACACAGCTGGAATGCCAGTTGAGGTTTGGTAGTTTGCTGACATGTGAAGATGGCCGATTAAAGATTCCTCAAGCGCGACGAGGATGGGATTCGAACCCACGCGTGCAGAGCACAATGGATTAGCAGTCCATCGCCTTAACCACTCGGCCACCTCGTCTTTGAGCTGAGGGCTCCTTCGTGTGCGCACGCGGTGTGTGACCATAAAAAGCCAAGACAGTTGGACCCAACTCAGGTCTGATTGCAGTGCCTTGCAGGAGGTCGCAAGGGGAATTAGCTCAAATGGTAGAGCGCTCGCTTAGCATGCGAGAGGTAGCGGGATCGATGCCCGCATTCTCCAGGAGACTTTGGTTTCCTCTCTTCTGTTGCAAAGGTAATGAGCGAAAAACCGTGACATACTGGACATTAGTCGATGGACATGCTTAACGTTCTGTGAATCAACTCAGGTGGTCTTGTTGGTGGCCTATCTCACTGCATGACTTTTGCAACCTCTCTACGGCCTGGACCTTAGTTAAGGTGTGGTAGTTCGCTGGCACGCGAATAAAGTAGCTAAGGGGCCCCGTATACTCAACAACGCTGATGCCGGTCACTCAGTGTACCGCTGGATGTGGACAAGATAGATAGACACTTTATTGATACTTTATTGATCCCGGAGGAAATTCAAGCTACGTACGTGCGCCCGATAAAATCAAGTAACCAGAGCCGTTGCTTTCCGATTGGCACAAATCTACACGGAGGCCAAGGAAAAGATTCTCCTTCGAGCCGGATTTGAACCAGCGACCTAAGGATAACTGTTTTGACCAACCTACAGTCCTCCGCTCTACCAACTGAGCTATCGAAGGAAGCGCTTGGAGAGGAACGACAGAGACCTACACGGACCGTAACATGGCAACGAGTGTGCTCGTTTAAACACCTGCTGGCCTAACACTGGGAGTTTCATGACATACTTGGTGAAGACTGCCGTCGGCCACTACGTTCACCGGCAGACGTGGGACGGCTTTGAGTTTTTTTCCCCAGAGAAATCACGCAACGAAACAGGCGGCTCTGAAAAAGACTGCCTTCGACTCTTTCTATTCTGAACAGACGAGGACGACGGGCAGGGCCCTCTAGGCGGACATGCCTGAGCGAAGCGAGCATCTGCTTAAAAGCCAGATGTGAAACACAGCTGGAATGCCAGTTGAGGTTTGGTAGTTTGCTGACATGTGAAGATGGCCGATTAAAGATTCCTCAAGTGCGACGAGGATGGGATTCGAACCCACGCGTGCAGAGCACAGTGGATTAGCAGTCCATCGCCTTAACCACTCGGCCACCTCGTCTTTGAGCTGAGGGCTCCTTCGTGTGCGCACGCGGTGTGTGACCATAAAAAGCCAAGACAGTTGGACCCAACTCAGGTCTGATTGCAGTGCCTTGCAGGAGGTCGCAAGGGGAATTAGCTCAAATGGTAGAGCGCTCGCTTAGCATGCGAGAGGTAGCGGGATCGATGCCCGCATTCTCCAGGAGACTTTGGTTTCCTCTCTTCTGTTGCAAAGGTAATGAGCGAAAAACCGTGACATACTGGACATTAGTCGATGGACATGCTTAACGTTCTGTGAATCAACTCAGGTGGTCTTGTTGGTGGCCTATCTCACTGCATGACTTTTGCAACCTCTCTACGGCCTGGACCTTAGTTAAGGACCTGCTGGCTGATAGATGGCAGGTAGATCTTAGACACCTTGCTCTCCACCTTCTACTGCAGGATGCTTCACAGGTGCTGCACTGGGTCTAGGACTGGAGAGTCACCATCACCTTCACTTTCCTCAGCAAGGCAGTGTCATCTTGGAAGCACCCTGCAGCAGACGGTGGAGGACAGCAAGGTGTCCAACGTCCACCTGCTCTGTGACGTTATCATGGAGGAGAGAGAGAGAGAGAGCTCCAGCAGCGACCTGTGCAGCTCTGGTGAAGTCCATGTCCTGGAGGGTGAAGGCAGTGCTAGTTAATAATGGTGATCACACTCAATATTGACACTTTGGGCACAATTTAGACATGTGTACTTACTTTTGTTGCCAACTGTTATACAAGCTGTACACTGACTACTACTATATCAAAGTGTCATTTCTATAGTGTTGTCCCCAGAGTAATTTCTGTTGTTTTTTTTTATAAATGTGGGGGATGCACCCACTTTTGTCAGATACTGTATTTGGGAATTGTACTCAAACACACAATATATACACTATATACACAAGCTCACACTCTATTTTTGTGCTCTCTGTTCCTTCAGCCACTCCTCCAGAGATTTCCCTTGTGAGGCCTGTGGACAAAAGGTGGCGCTGTCATAACGGCTATGGCCAAACTCCTTGGTTTTTGGCTGTCCACACGTGCCACACGTGTTATATGCCACTCCTCTTAGATACCTCCTCTTGGACACTCCACTCTCCTCCTCAAGGGCCCGCCGTCGTCTGTTTCTCTCTGTGAAGCGAGACACAGGAGCGCCCAGTGCAGAACCAAGCTGAGCCGGGCCTGCACTGGGTGTTGAGACACCAGGAGCTGCCAGCACCAGTGACAGCGTGTTGTCAGGGTTCAGGACTAAGTTCCCTAAATGAGCTGACATGGGCTGTGCAGTGCCTGGTGCGGTGGGGTTGGGTGCAGTGCCTGGTGCTGTGGTGGTGGGTGCAATGGGGCGCTCCCTAGTGGCAGCAGCGGGCCGTCTGCCTGGCCGCAGGACGGGAGCCTGTCCCTCCAGATTAGGAGGGAGGACAAACTGGTGCCGTGGGCCAGATGTTGGAGGAAGGAGCTCCAGTGTCTCCTTCGGGGCCGGAAGCTGGTCGGGTGCCACGGGAATCTTGTTAGTTGGAGCCATTCCCTGGGAGAGGACACTCATCTCCTGGGTCTTCTGCCTCCGTTGAAACCTGAGAGAAGATCATTTGTGTTAGATCAGTGGTTCTCAAATGGGGGTACTAGTACCCTCTGTATTTGAAGGCGTTCCAGGGGGTACATGAGTGCTGCCAAATAATGTGCCTGACCTACCACTGAATGAGTGTCTTCTGATTTAGCTCAAAGAGCTGGAGCGTGGTCTCCGCCATAAGCCTTGGAGTGTTGAGCACCAGCTCCCGGATGTGGTGGTAGCTGTCAAGGATTTTTGACCATCTAGGGGTGGAGACTCCAGACTTCTTGGTGGGCGACTTGTGCAAACTGCACAGCTTGGTGCATATGGCCTCAACCAAGCGGCTGGTGCTGGGCCACTGTGCAGGACCCCCAGGATGTCCTATCAAGCAGCGTTTGACACTCTCCACACCCGGTGTGACTCCAGACCGCTTCGGAGCCTTAAAGCGGCCACTTGTCAGGCGCACCTGATGGCGAGGCTGGTAGTTGACACGCTGCTTGTCAACCTCAGGGAGAGCTGTCCACAGCTGGACGATCTGGGTCACCTGCAGATCAGTGAAGTAAGAAGCCTCACGGAGATCCACCAGGTAAACAGCGAGATCCTGGACTTTGTCCCACCCAGCGATCCCATCCGGTCCAATCACCTAGTAAATCAATCGATTAATAGTAATATATGTGAAATAAAATGTCATTGAGATTGGATTGAAATAGTTATTAAAGTGTCTTACTCGAGCCTCGTCAGACATACTGCTGGACGGCACATCAGCAGGTGATGCAGGGGCCTGAGGAGGAGGAGAGGGCGGAGGTGGGGAAGGCAGATGCGAAGAAGGTGGAGGAGAAGAAGGCTGAGGTGGAGACGGCGGAGGAGGAGGAGAGGCCTGAGGACTCGTTAACGATGAGGGCCTGCTCTGCAGAGCACGGGAGGGGTCATCCTCATACAGCACCGGAACTGTGATGTCCTCCATGCTCTCTTCAACAAAGCCCTCATCTTGGAAGTCCTCATCATTGACTTCCTCCACCAGCCTGTCCTCCTCCTCTGGGTTCTGGAGCACTGGCGTCAGTTCCTTGCCGGTCTGGCTGTACAAGTACTCCATCCCCAGCAATTCACCTAGGAAAAAAAACAAAAAAAAAAACAGAAAAAAAGGACAGTATTATTAATATTTCATCCAATACATTACAGGTTACATTGATCAACATAGTGTTATTAAAGAAAACATTAATTAAGGTGTTCTTTTTCATGTTGAATGGGGGATAATTTCTTACCTGTGTATGCTCCAGGGGTGCGATAGCGCTCATCCCAGCATCTCCCTAGCACCTTTTGGCTGAGCTGGTCCACCGCCTCTCTGAGAGCACTGCTGTAGGAGCGGATGGAAGGTGCTCCCTTTACAGCGTCCTCCATCCGGTCGTCATTCCAGCGCATCAGCCCTTCCAGAAGATACGCCTGGAAATGCGCATCACTGGCACTGGTTCCTGAAGGTGAAATACACAAAGAGGTATGTCACATTTGTAAAAGATATTAACCACATATGATATGAAGTATCTATAAAACAAAGCCAGACATATTGAGAAAAAAAGAGGTCTAAAACTAATAACGCATATGTATGCAATACCTGGAATAAACCTGTTCAGGTGGAGGTGAAAGGACTCCAAGGAGGTAGAGCCACGGGCACACCTGTAGCAGCACAGCTCCACGTTGCCTTTCTTCAAGGTGCCCGTCTTGATGTAGAGCTGGAAGTCTTCTGGGTCTTGGATACAGCCAAGGTGTTTCTGCTGCTCCATCCATATCTGCTGGATCCGTTCGTGGTCCAGCAGAGGAACGCCCAGAGTGTCCTTCCCACTCGCGCTGTCAAACAGACTGATCAGTGACCCGATCAGTCTGTTGGTCTCCTCCACCCCTCGGGTCCTCCTCCTGCAGTGCAGTGCCAACTCCCTCCGAGTGATGCGAGTGGTCACCGCCTCCTCCGAGATGTTGCCAACACTTCTTGCTGCCAGCTCACCCTCCTTGGCACGGCGAAGAGCAGCAACATCTTCTGGATCCCACTCAAAAATGCACGTGGACAGGCGTGCCATGAAGATGCCATACAGGGGGTGAGCCTCAGTGGTGACACCTGCAGCAAAACGGCGCATGAAATGCCAGATGTCAAGCCGCACCTGAAGCTCATCCCACCCTGCAAACATGGCTTTCACCCGACAAGGGCCATGCTGACTGCAGCAGTCTCTGTCCACATAGATCACCTTGGGTGGCGCCTCACCCGCCTCCCTGTACCGCTTCAACAGGCCAGCTGCCATGGTGTCAAGTGCTTGTCCCTCACCAGCTGTCAGAACCGAGACAAGGACTTGACCGTACTCGTTGCCAACATTGGTGCACCAGGCAGCTGTACCTGCAGCAGCACCAGCGAGTTTCTTCGTGACCTATTCAGAAAAGATAAGGAGTTAAAAACTGCATTCATTAGTATGAAATGTAATGTAAGTGCAATATTTAAATCTCTGTTTCTCTGATGCTACTATGATGATGATGATGATATCTGAGGCTTTGTTTTAGTATGCTGTATGTATTTTATTTTACTGTCATGTGGAAGTGTTTGTGTAGTGATTGTGTGTGTGTGTGCTGCACTGCTTTTAGTAGTTGCACAGTAGTTGTACTGCTGGTATAATGACATTAAAGACTATCTCTATCAATCTATTATGTATGCACTCTGTATATAAACAGGGCTGTGATACCTTTTTGGTGGAGTCCATCTTGAGGACAGAGCCAAAGATGGAGGTGATTTTGGCCTTCACCTCATGCAGCCGGCTGAGAACATCCCTGGCATAAACTGCTAACAGCCACTTGGGCTTGGGTAGGGCAGGTAAGCAGGGAGGCTCAGCAAAGACAGAGGGACGGACAACAGCGGACCTTGTGAATGGTTCACAAGCTGTCAGGTACTGCAGGACACGCTCCATCCATGCCTCGCTATGCTGTTCCTGCAGCTTTTTGTACAGCTGGGTCACGCTGTTTCCCATTGTCCTCTCCCTCATCATCCTCAGCACACGGATGCCACACGAGTATCTAATGAAAGGAAGGAGTGTAATGTCAAAAAAATAAAATAAAATAAAAAAAAACAACCCACAAATAAAAGCACCTAATAATGGTTGACATTAAATATGAATTACCTGTAAGTGAGCAAAGCTGGAAACATGCTGCGGTGGCCCACATCCAGCTGGCCTAAGATGTCTTCAGACCAAGCAGGATACTTTTTGGAACAGCGCTTGCACTCCAGGTACTCAGTGGCAAGGTCATACCACCCGTCGATGTCCAGCACCTTCCGCACTGTTCTGTACACTCCTGCGGCTGTTAGTCTGTGCTTGCCGCAGGCTGGACGAACACAGACTAGAGGAAACAGCCACATCTTCTGGGGTATCCACAGGAACAACGGCCGACAGAAGAAGTGGTCAGGCGAGGCGGGAGGCTGGGTGTGAATGAGGGCGGGCTGAGGAGGATACCACCAAAGCTTCAGCGGTGACACTAGCTCTGGCTTGCCAGTACGTGGGTTGGCCTTGAACAGAGTGTGCCGTATCCACTCGTGCTGGTAAGGTGGAAGCTGATCCTTCCAGTGACTGGGAAGCTCAGCTGAAGGTTGATGAAGGAGAGCTGCTGGTGGAGGATCAGCACAGGTATCGCGAGGCACCGTGGCTGCAAGAGTTAATGAAGGAGAAATTAATTAGGTTGGATGTTGATTTTGATTGTAATATGCCATAAATGCAACTCACAAAGTGCCACAGTGCAGAAACACAACAGAAAGAAACTGAATAAATAGCACAATGTTAATAATACTAGTGTTAAAATAAAATGTCAATAATACTAATGATAAAATACTACAATTTTAAGATTAGTAGTGGATAGTGTAGTACATTAAGTAATATTAAGAAGCAAAGAACCCAGTGTAAGCACATGGAAAATTATGCAAAATGTATTAATGATGCCCACAAATATGAAATATGCACACAGACACAGTAACAACTACTATTGTCATGATTAGAACAACAACTATCCACCATCCCAGTGGTTCAGAGGGAGCTAAAGTGTGAATGAGAAGAGCATGCAGTGTAATTGTGAAAAAAGCGTGTGAAAAAAAAGGCGTTAAGATTCAGGTGATTGCTTTAGAGCACATGGGTGAGTGGAGTTAAGCAAAAAACACACAAAAAAAACAGCGACATCTTTGTACATCTTTAAGGTTTGCATCCTGGTTGATGTGGTTTTATGCTGTTTTGGGAATAAAAATATATCTAAAACGTAGAAATGTTCCACAAAATAACATTCTTAGTGTTGTCGCTAAACATTCACATCATATTTGCATTTGTGTCATATAATACACCTGTACTCAGCTGTGCCTCACACTGCGCTGCAGCAGATACCATTTCCTCATCATCAATCTCAGCAGAGTCTGGAGAGGAAATGTTGAAAGTATTAGGCCTACTGTTAACAATACACAGAGACAAATGTCTGTAAGATGGTGCATACTTACCAGAAGGGAAAAGCTGCCTGGGTTTTGAAGGTCTGGGTGAGGTGAGCTGCGGTGCTGGAGCTGGAAAAAAGTGGACAACTTAGTAAAATCTGTTAAAATGGTACAAGTTATACATGCAGGTAGGACTGCTGTAGGAGAAATTCAAAATTCACACTCCTACTCACAGAGTTTAACTGGTGACATCAACTTTTTCACCAGCTGTGAAGGAGACAGATTCCCACGCGCCAACAGAGATTTCACAGTGGCGGGCTTCCATGCGCCACTTTGGAATCCTGCTGGAGGTGCAGAGGAAGTGGAGGGAGCAGGAGAAGGTGCAGAGGAAGTGGAGGCTGAAGATGGGAGGGTGGAGGCTGCAGTGCGTCTCTTCAAGACATATGTCTTGAAAATGGCCATGTTGGTGTTGGGCCAGGCATCAGCAGTCTTCAGGTAATTGATGAGGGCCTGGGCCTTCTGGCTCTGGTCCTCATAAACTTCCTTCATGGAGCGACCCTTAAAATCTCCAAACTCCACCATCAAATAGCCCTGGTCTCCAGTGTCCTTCGCTTTCTTCTGCATCTCCTGCTTACAGCTAAACTTCTCCAGTTCCACCGTCATCTCTCTGATCTGAGAGGTAAACTCCTGGAACACGTGTTTTTAATAAAGGTTTATTAGAGATACATATTCACAGGAAAAGCAACTCTCCATTTTCCTGTTTACAACGTCCTCCGTAACAACCAGCAACTTTGATACAGCGACTGAGGGTCAGACACGTTAAATCAAACAGCAGCCCGAACACGTATCAGATGTGTTTTGACCAGAGAAAACCTGAACAAAGAGGCAGATCTGAGGACAGCTATGTCTTCTCTTCCCGTCTTCAACATCTGTTGTAGCTACGGTGACCACAGACGCATTCGGCTGACGGTCGCCAGTTAACAAAGCCCCGCGTTAATCCGAAACACCTGCGACCGACTCAGTTAGTTGCTGTGATTATGGTTACCACTATCTGTCCTGTTTTCGGTCATTTTCGGCCAGTTTTTCATTCATACGGACGGGAATACAGTTTATTGTCCATATGGGCGTATTGTGCAGTCCGTATTGACATATGTATTAGTTTGAATAATTCATTGCTCTTAAAACACCTGTGCCTGCGACCGACTCAGTTACTTGCTGTGATTATGGTTACCACTATCTGCCCCGTTTTCGGCCATTTTCGGACCGTTTTGTACTTTTGTACTGCTAACGTTTCATTTAATTTGATTTTACATTTTATATTAACTTCAGCGACATCTTTTTCTCTTTTATTTACTGTCGAAAACCTTAAAAGTTTACGTTCAATAGTAGAGTAATAAACTACTTACCAAAGCAGAGACGGGTTGTCATAGAGTGAGAGAAGGATCGCGAGAGCAGCGGGCCTAAATGTAAGCCACAGCGGCAAGGAACGTGATTTGTCAAAAGTAAGCCCACAGGACAGAACGTGATTGGCTGATGTGGGCTTACTTTGGGCTTACTTTGGCAGGGGGCCAATTTTTACGCTCCCTCACGCAAAGGAAAAGACACGCGGGAATGATCGAATAGTGAAATATCACAGACAGTGTCTCCTGTATCTCTGTATGTATATTTCTCGCGTATTTTAACCGAGTCATCCGCCGCGCACCTCGCCGTGAGCCGGATGCGTACCCACGACCTGCCGGCCAAGGCAAAGCCTGGGTTATTATTGAGCCCATGGAGCAGCAGAGTTGTGTTTGTTATTAATCATCAGCAAATAAAACATCGTGAATCAAAGCGTGGTATATATATATATATATATATATATATATATATATATATATATATATATATATATATATATATATATATATATATATATATATATATATATATATATATATATACCACGCTTGTACTATTATTTGTATCCGTAATATGTGTCCATTCCTCATTTATTTATATTCCGGTTGTCCCTAAGAATCCAATGATCAAAAGCATCTAAATGGTTTTTCATAAAATTATTCCAGCTTGTGAATATCGTCCTGTAAAGTCAATTTGTTTACCGTCTACCAACTTTGTTTGTCAAATAAAATCCAGACTTTACCGGCCGCATCTTTATTTTCTCTAGTTCCTGTATGGTGTTGTTGGGTGTGCTCGTTTTCATCACTTTGCTGGCTACAAAATAAAAGTGTCCCCATCTTTCTCTGTTCAGCACAGCCCTTGAATTAGATGGAGCGCTCCTTTGTTTAAAGGGCCAATAGGCTTTGTTTACTGTTTTTTGCTGCCTTAGTACAGGGATAGCGTTTTGGCTATCAACATGTCAATCACTCAGGCTTCTAGCCAATTATTTTACCTTTCCAACGATGGTAGGCGTGCCCAGGTGCGTTAGGTATGAGCCGAGGAATATCACTGCGTCTGGCAGCTAGCGGGCTAACTTTACGCAGCAGACGCATTCGCACCGGACATTTAAATACTTTTAGACGGCAATTTTCACAGTTTACAATGGCGAAATCCACAAAGAAAAACTAAATATGTCCGAGAAGAAGACCTGGAATGGATCATCATGTGATGAAATTGAAGACGGTGAGTAGGGCTCTGAGAGAGAGGAGATGTTTGCTCAGGGCCTCGACGACATCTTAGATCGGTGTGTAACGTTATCTTGGATGATGTTTGATTTATTTATTTAGCCATGAGTGAAATTTGAATGAAAGTTAGCGGGAAGGGGTTTTTATGCTTACAGTGAACTGTACAGCACACATTAGCATTTCATAAATAATGCTAAATGGTTAGAGCCCCAGGGGCTAATTAGCCTAGCTTGCATCAACTACTCAACCAAAGCTATGTAATCCTTATAATTCTATTCTATAATGTTATTCTTTTTGAGCCTCTAATTCCCATTTATTTATTTATTTATTTATTTATTTATTTACAAGCTTGTAAACAAATTGAACTCGATCTTTTTCACTGACCGGACACTGGGAATATTCCCTCAATTCAATTCTGTTTATGTACAGTCATTTTTCTGATGTTTTTGTGTAATATGTAGTATATATTTAGTATATATCTGTGTTTATTTGTTTCCTATGTAAAAAGCACCCTGTTGAATTGCATTTATATATTTTTTCATCATATGTGCTAACATTTGTGCATTGCATTGTGATTTGTAGGTCATAGTCTGAAGAAAGTGACGTGGATTGGGAGCCTGAAAGTGAGGCAGTCAGACGCCCAACCCCCTCTCCTGCTGAAGGGGGTCATCCGAAGTGCCAACGATCCTCTTCTGCATCCACCAGTGCTACCTCCCCTGCTGCGTACATACAGTATTAGTATATTGAAAGGGTTAGGGTCATTTTTGTATAATGGTTACTATTCTGTAGTGTCTTGTCGCATGACAGTATGTCAATACGGCCACCTAGAAGCGTGTGGAAACCCCTCTAACCACCCATCAAATGAATGTGTGAAAAAATTATGTTTTGAATCATGGAGGAAGGCTTTATAGTCACCAAAGTGCTTCAGTAATGTTTCCAGTGTCACAGAAGTGAGTAAAAGCATTTTGCACAATTTGGCCATTTGGAGACGTTTTGGAGAGGTTCGGGGACGCCAGTGACACCACAAACTAAAAACTCCATAACTCCCATAAGGTTAGGCCTAGAAGTCTAAAATTTTATCCAGGTGTAGTTGACACGATGTAGAGGGTATGTGGTATATTGACATTTGCCTTACATAAAGCACATCCTAGTTATTGTTATTCAAATATGACCTATTTTTTTTGAAGACAAAAAAAATGTTTTAGAGCCATATTTGAACTGATGTCATTTGTCATCTTCAGAAACTAGAGGTTTCAAATGAAGTATCATGAATCCATCTGGGACTTGTAGTCATTGTGTTATAAGTTTTTCCATTTGGGTATGCTCAATAGGCGAAAATGACAAAAAACAGGTGGGTGTCAAGGGGTAATTATAGCTTTCTGTGTTCTCAAAACAATTCATACAAGCATCAGAATGCTGCACAAATGATCCTGATAGAGATAAAAAAAAAAAGGCAATCATGCAGTCAGTTTATAAAGTAAAAATAAACAATTAATCTGTTCAGACCTGCAGCATTGCTTCATGACTGCCCTGTCATTTACACAGTGACACAGATGAATCCAATCTAGATCTTCACACAATTTAGAAGTATGATTTTGTAGAAAGCAGTTTAACATTAACATATAATGGTATGGGGTGTAAAATATACATAGGAATGTAGTAATATATCTATATGTAGTATTTATATGTCCCTGGGACTGCTATTACTCTGCAGTATTCATGTAGTTTTACTGTTGATACTTGTACTACACGGAGCTGATAGTACTGTTGTACTCTAAATTAAGTAAAAGCTTTAATACAGGAACTTTACTTGTTATATATTTTCTCTACACTGTAATATTCTTACCTTTACAGGAATGATGTCTGAGTACTGTGTCCACTCTCAGTGCAAATGTCAGATACAGTAGTAGTGAGTAATTAAGTGCACTTAGACTACTTATGCACTGTGCAAAAGTAGCCCACAAATTTGAAGTACTTTTACTTTACTTTAGTACTTTACACCTCATTACATGTTTAGAAATATTGTATTTTTACTTCTATAGCTTACAGCTGTAGTGACTTTTCCTATTAAGTTTTTACATCAATTACTCAGCAGTATTTAGATTACTTGAAATACTTCTCTCAACCAGTTACATATTCTTGATAGTTGAGTATTTATAGTAAGACCTGCAGCTGCCTGTCAGTCATGTTTGTTTTTTTCTTTTTTCTTTTTTGCCAGAGTTGAGCTGCAGGACGGGACGGGCCTGCACTTGATCAGCTGTCTGACAGGAAAACAACCAAATAAAGCCCGAGGAAGTGATGACGCGGATGGATGAGATGGTTCAGTTTTTCTCAGCAGGGCAGCTCTCTGAGGAGGAGGAGGTGCTGTTCCCCTCTGTCCCCCCGCTGGAGGAGGTGATGGCCGGGGCGGAGGTTAAGGTGATGGGGACAACCCTCTCCTTCCCGTCAGTCACCGCTTTGTCCCGGGGTGCCTGGATCTGCAGCTTACCGCCCACCAGCGAGCAGGTGACGGTCTCGGGGTCGACGTCGCTCGGAAGGTCGAACTCCTGCCTGAACTCCTGACACCTGTAGGAGTACGAGCCCTTCTCATCCTCCTTCTTCTTCTCTGTCTTGCCGCTCACCCTCAACTTCGTGCCCACCTGTTTGACTGACAGCTCCTCTGGGGAGAACTCCTGAGTGTCTAGGCTGAGGGCAAAGCTGCTGCTGTCCTTCCCCAGCTCCTGGAAGCTGATGGGCTTGAACAACCCCGTCAAGGTTGAGGTCTGGTCGATTTCCTCGAAGATCTTCTGGTGGAGCTTCTCCATGTACTCCATGCTTTGCCTCATCTCCTGTATGTGGCGGATCATCACCTGCTCAATTTGGTAGAATAGGGGCCGGGTCTCGGGCCACAAGCTTCTGATGGGCCAGTTCATGTCCAGGAAAGGCCTCATGGTGACGGGGAAAGGCTGGAAGACGCTTGGGCACAACATCCTAAGAGTAGTAGAGGTGGAGGTCTGGTTTCAGATTCTTTGCTTCAGTCTGGAGTCCGTCTGTCTGATATCCCATCTCTCTGCTGCTTATATACCCACACACACCCCACCAGAAACTTCCAGCAGCATTCCTGTGTGTGTGTGTGTTTGTGTGTACGTGCCCTCATAGTTTAAATGCAGCCCGGCTGGTATTCCTGCAGCCTGCTGCCACATGACGACACATCTCAGCTTTGTTCTATTTCTGCTGCATGACTGTCATCGTCTTCATTAAGCAGGTGAACACACACGAGTCACTTTGCAGTAATTGTACTACAGATATTGTGTCTTTCCTCCATCCTTGTCATATATCCAATGTTAAGAGATTATAAAATTAACTCTGTTTTATGTCTTTTAACTTCCTCTCTACACAGGAAGTGGGAATGTGTTGTGTTTGTCTGTTTGTGATCACGTTTACCTGCATTGGATCAAATATCTGATCATTTTAATGACCTAATGTACCAGCTGAAGGACAGACAGAGACAGAATGTAATGACAAACACCCACAGTTTTAGATCAGCTCTGGGATCATCCTCTCATCTTACAGTCAAAATTAGTCACAGCGACTGGTAACAGTGTACTGGTCTTTATTGTGTTCATGATTTTATTTATAAGTTGTTTCAGTGGATGTTCAAGACATGTTAAAACATTGTTTCTTCACTCAGTGGAGGGAGACATAAATCAGATGTACAGAAAAGTAAATGGAACATAGCAAAAAAGAGGCAGGAGGCTAACAGATTGTTTAAGTGTTTTTGTTAACAAATGTTACTGAACATAAAACTCATCACAATGATCACACAGGTTTAAGTTATGAGAAACCATTTGATTTCTGTCTATACTACAGTATCAATGAGCCTCAGCTGCTGTTGCCACGGAGAATGATGAAGTCAGAGTTGTTGTAAATTCATATCACTGACTTGTGAACATGGTTACTGAATTCATCCAAAAATGACCCAAAATACAAAGTGTGGCTAACTCATGTTACTGTCCAATGCTGCTAGCATAGCTAGCTTTTATATGTACGTAATGCAGTCATGAAGATTTCTTCAGGGGTCCCTCCACATATCACCTCCACGTATGAGATTTTTTAATTGGATTTTTGAATAACAGCGAATATAATCTCTTTGGCAAACACTAGTATATGATACTTAGACATTTTGCTCATCAAGATAGTCTCCATAGATGAACTCTACTTTTGTAATTTTTGAAGCGTAAATAAAATTTCATCTACTAAAAAATTAATTTTGGGCCACAAACAGACTTCATCACAGTGGCATGACATAACATCAAGTGGTACACAATTTACTACACAATTATTATAAACGTCTTCTGTAAATTGATCAATCTACCAGATGTAAAGTTAGAGTTAGAATACTTTGTAACTAAAGTCATTCTGTACAGACAGCCTAGTGAGTAGATAGTTATCAATGTCCATTGTGATGGCGTTCTATTTCCCAAATAACCTCTGTAATCTCAGTTAGCCATTTGTTAGCACCCCGCGCTTTTTAATGACAGGTAAGCCAAGGACGTTATAGTGCTTTACAATTAAATTGCGGGACATTTAACTGTGTGTTTTATGTCTAAGAACAAAACATGTAAATATCTTAAACCTGTTGTAACCAGATGCGCAAACATGATAACTGATTACCATGTTTTAGGACTACAAACCCCACCACTCTATAACCACTTTGTGAATTGTCTTAACTTGGCATACAAGGCTTGATGGGCTAATGACTATGCCAGCTATGTAAGCTTAAACTATTGTTAATAAATGTTGATTTGGGCTTTCTAACTGGTCCTTGTATTTACATGTATTTAATTAACGTCCTCATCGTAAAAACGTTAAGAACTCCATACTAGGTTCAGTAAAATGACTTGACGTCATGGTTTTAAATGCTGACGAATAGGGGCAGCGGTATGTAGCAGTGCATCAGTCTGCTGGTTTAGTGTGTTAGCAGGGCACTGAGCTGTTTACGTATAGTCGACTCATCGACTTCGTTTCTATTTTTTGCTTCGAATTTCTTCCCCTCTTCTCTCCCCGGTTCTTGCCAATCATACAAGAGAGTTACCTCTCTGGCATCCAGCAGATCACATGCCAGCTACCAGGACGATGATCGGGTTGGTCGGTTCGTTACTAGTTCCATGGTAGAAAACTTAACTCGAAAAAATGTGACGAACGAGAGTTAGCTCCGTGTTGCTAATGCTACCAATGGGGGATTAGCTCAGATGGTAGAGCGCTCGCTTAGCATGCGAGAGGTAGCGGGATCGATGCCCGCATCCTCCAGTTTTCATTTTGACTGTAACACCACCGACCTCATCTTGGAGACAGTATGTCGTGTGTCGAAAGATATATATGGCTACACTAGTATACCGGTTAGCAGACACTCCTCAATTGTGTGTATTTCAGACTCTAACGGGCACCTGTAAGTCAACCTCTTGGTGCTTGTGTTAGTTGATGCTTTTGAAGAAAACATGTAAATAGTTTCATTTTATCCCAAGATTATTGAACGTCGGGCCGGAAGTTTCCAAAGGCAGGCTTTACTAGAATTATAATGTTGAACTGACGTCATTGAACATGGCTGTTGCACATTAGTATAAACGTTATTTCCAGGTCACAGAGTTGTACTTTGTTAGTTTCCAAACTTAAAATAAACACCAAATGTCAAAATAAAACTAAGTAAAAAAAAATCAGGCCTACAGGTAGTATCTTCCGCGTCCAATTCAGATGACTCATAGGTTTAATTTCACTCATCCAAACAGAGAACAGTTTAACTGGATGATTATCCGGTAATACATAATAAATATATTTTCATCCAGCAGATGGCGCTGTTGCGGCTGCCTTCTTACTTCGTTTTAATGCACTGGACGCAGCTTTTTCTAGGACAGGGTCAGTTTATTGGTTATTATTTTATTATAGCTTTCTATGTTCTCAAAACAATTCATACAAGCATCAGAATGCTGCACAAAAGATCCTGAAAGAGAGAAAAAAGACAATCATGCAGTCAGTTAAAGTAAAAGTAAAGTGAAGTAAAAAAAAAGTGAAGTAAATAAAACAATTAATCTGTTCAGACTTGCAGCATTGCTGCATTTTAATCCAATCTAGATCTTCACACAATTTAGAAGTATGGTTTTGTATAAAGCAGTTTAACATTAACATAAAATAGTATGGGATGTAAAATATATATAGGAATGTAGTAATATATCTATATGTAGTATCTATATGTCCCTGGGACTGCTAGGCTATTACTCTGCAGTATTCATGTAGTTTTACTTTTACTACATGATACTTTTACTACATGAAGCTGATAGTACCGTTGTACTCTAAATTAAGTAAAAGCTTCAATGCAGGACCTTTACTTGTTATATATTTTCTCTGCACTGTAATATTGTAATTGTAATATATACCTTTACAGGAATGATGTGTGAGTACTGTGTCCACTGTCAGTGCAAATGTCAGCTACAGTAGTAGTGGGTAATTAAGTACATTTAGGCTACTTAAGCACTATGCACTACAAATCTTGTTTGCACTTTGTATATACTTTTATATATTTTTTTGAATATATTTCTAAATAAAACAAACACCATACTAGCATACTATTGTCTGGAAACATACAAGAAGTTTTAATTAAGAAAAAATGTAATTAAGAATATGTATGGTATGTCCTGGTGACTGTTGTGTTATTATTAGATTATTATTACTCTGTTATACTTGTGTACTTTTGCTGCTAAATTTAATTACATGAAGCTGATAATGCTCCTGCACTTTAGATTCAACGCAGGATCTTTTCTTGAGATACAGTTTTTCTACAAGGTAATATTCCTATATTTACAGGAAGGACCTGAGAACGTCGTCCACTCAGTGCAAATGTCAGATACAGTAGTAGTGAGTAATTAAGTGCACTTAGACTACTTATGTACTGTGCAAAAATAGCCCACAAATTTTACTTTACTTTAGTACTTTACATATACTTGTATTTTTACTTCTTTAGCTTACAGCTGTAGTGACTTTTCCTATCAAGTTTTTCCATCAGCTACTCAGCAGTATTTAGATTACTTGAAATGCTTCTCTCAACCAGTTACATATTCCTGATAGTTGAGTATTCATAGTAAAACCTGCAGATGCCTGTCAGTTATGTATGTTTTTTTTCGTTCTTTTTTTTTTTTTTTTTTGCCAGAGTTGAGCTGCAGGACGGGACGGGCCTGCACTCGATCAGCAGTCTGACAGGAAAACAACCAAATAAGGCCCGAGGAAGTGATGACGCCCTGGACGACCTCCATGTGACGTAGACCTTAAAAAAAAAGTGATCTGCGCCATGACGTGTCTCCAGGGTTTCCGGCCATGGCGGCTGTTTGTGGTCCGTGTGCGCCGTGTACCGGCCAGAGTCCGGCCGACAGAGTACACCCACCGAGCCGGACTGAGATCTGGACTCTACGGGATCATTCACGCTCCAAAAACCGCCGAACAAAGAGCACAGAGAACACCGGAGCGTCCGTCTACCGCCCGGGCTGCACGCTTGCCTCTCTGACCAAATATGGGCTTACCGCCTGCCATATTTGGGAATATACGTCACGCAGGAGTCTTTATAAAGCCGGGAATCCTCATTGAAGGAACTTGACAGAGCTCAAGTTCAAGTTGTCACCGTCCACACGTGAAAACACCAACCGGAAACAAACATCTGATGTTGTTTACTTTCCCTGATGACTTCTGTCACAAAGATCCTAAAGTAATAATTTAAAAACTTCTGAACCGGGACGCCGGACCTGAAGACCCTCCAGCATTGGCTTCCCCCGAGCATCACCGCCCCAAACAGCCGCAGCAGCAGCAGCCTCTGCCCGGCCAGACCGCCTCTCCTCCTCGGCGTACAGGAGCGGAGAACCCGGTCCCCGTGCAGGAGCAGCCCGGTACTCAGGAGCTCCAGGAGCGGCTGAGCTTCACACCCGCGACAGCCTCTCGCTCTTCTTCCTCTAAAGAGATGGCAGCGACCAAAGCGGAGCTTCTCCTGCCCACCCTGCAGATCTCCGACCCTCTGACTTGCTTCCAGCAGCCTCTCTCCCCGCTGGACGGATACTCGAAGCTGGAGGAACTGCAGATGCTGCTGCAGAACGCCGCGGCCGGAGGCTCACTGCTGGCCGCGTCCGCAGCGGAAGGAGCCGGGCTGCTGAGCGGAGAGCCCATGGAGTACGGAGGTGAGGAGCGGGCTGTGCTGGCGGGGTGGTGGTGGTGGTTGCGGGTGTTTTGCAGAATGTTCAGAGGAGACGCAAAAGCGCCAGACAGATACACATCAGAACCCCACAAAAGTGCTTAATGATGTTCATTCTGCTCCTAAAATCGTTATTTTATGAAGTGGTTGAGGGTTTACAGAGGAATCCTGCATGATGAAAGAATGCTTGAATTTGGACTTTATTATAAGAGAACTATGTTGTTTTGTTGAAGAAATTCAAACTAGAAATATGAATGAGGTAACAATGCACACTTGGAAATGTTCATCTTTTCGACAACTGAATAAATAAGGTGTCAGATGACAATAAGGTCCAGAACACTGCTTGAAGCTAGAAAGGTTACAGGATTCCAAATATAAACAAAGTGAAACAGTATGAGGTTGTGTTGTCCATCAGTCTGTTTCTTCAGTTTATTCAGTCATGAAAACAAAGAGAGTTGGTTTATTTCATTTGTATCAGCATAGACAGTAAGTCAGTGAAGATCCTTCTCTTCTAAATGTCTTGGTCAAAACTACATATTGCACCTTTAAGCTGATATGGTGTGTTTGACTGATTAATAATTAATTTCTGAGCTAATAAAACAGGTAATTAGGATGCAATTATAGTCTAATTACTAGAGCTCCTTTCACCTTTTGCCTATAACAATAATCTAACAGACTATTTTATTCATTTTTATCAGTTATTTGCATACATGCTTTATACATCATATGAAATATCCTGTTTTTGAAATTATAAACATGTTTCTTCAGATCAGCCCATTTTTAAGGATTTTTAAATCTCTTCAGTTGTGATGGAGCAGGTAATCAGCTGCGACTTGTCTCTGACCAGTTCTTTATTCTCTTCTTCTCTCTCAGACTCTCTGTCGGATATTCCGGACCTTCAGAGTCTCCCCCCTCTCACCCCCCGCCTCACCCCTCTGGCCTACAGCGGCCGCTTCACCTTCGAGCCGTCAAACTCTGTGTCCAGCAGTGGTGGCCTGTGGGCGGAGCCTCTCCTCAGCCTGTTTACTGGGTTGGTCAGCATGGCGGCTCCCCCCGCTGCAACCTGCAGCATCTCCTCTACTTCCTCGTCAGTGACATCATCAGTGACATCATCATCACTGTCCCAGCCGAACCTCAGCTCCATCCAGATCAGCTGTGGCGGCGGTGACGTCGCATCAGTCTTCTCTGCAACGCAGACATATACCACTGCCACTGGCTCCAGCCTCCCCCTGCCCTCCTCTGACTCCCAGGCCTTTCAACCACAGGGTCCCCCTCCAGCCTACCCCAACTCCAACTCCAGGCTCGGCCTCCAGCCGCCCTCCATGGTGGTGCCGATGCTCCCAGACTACCTGCTGTCACAGCAGCCACAGGATGGCGAGCTTGGGCTGAGTCAGGATCAGAAGCCTGTGCTGGCACAGAGCCTGAACCTGCCATCATCACAGCCTCCACTTACGCCGCTCTCCACCATTAAAGCCTTCTCCACACAGATCCAGCCTCAAGGTTCCGCCTCTGGTCCCACCTTCCAGGCCCAGTTCACTAAATCCAACCGAATGAGGAAGTCAGCCACAGGCCGGCAGTGCAAGACGCCGCCACACGAGCGTCCGTACGCCTGCCCCGCTGAAGGCTGTGAACGCCGCTTCTCCCGCTCAGATGAGCTGACGCGTCACGTGCGCGTGCACACAGGCCAGAAGCCGTTCCAGTGCCGCATCTGCATGCGAAGCTTCAGCCGCAGCGACCACCTGACCACGCACATCCGCACGCACACTGGCGAGAAGCCGTTCGCCTGCACCGAGTGCGGACGCAAGTTCGCCCGCAGCGATGAGCGCAAGAGGCACTCGAAGATCCACCAGAGGCAGCAGGAGCGCAAGACTGACAGGAACTCCTCCCTGTCTGCTCCCATCTCCATCGGCAAGCCCCCTGCCTACCCCTCTCCTCCCACCTCCTCCCCCTGCTCCTCGTACTCCTCTCCTGCACAGGGTTCGTCCTCCCCCGCTGCCTCGCTCTTTCCCACCTCCTCCTTCTCCTCCCTGAGTATGCAGGCCGCCTCCCCCTGCTTCACCTCCTCTTCCTCACTGTCACATGTCTACACCTCCTCTCCCTCCCCCCACCTCTACGCCTCCTCCTGCTCCTCTCCGATGGGGAGTCCTCAGTCAGAGCTTCCCTCACCCCACAGCTCCAACATCTGCTGACAGAGAGGAAGTCCAAGGTCCCAGTGGCGACCTCTGACCTCAGACTGAAACTCTGCCTTTCACGTGAACTCACATATCAGACCCCGTCCACAACAAACTGTCAGGAGGAGTGAAACACCTCGCTGAACCAACATCTAAAACAGTTTACAGACTCTGCTTCTGGTTCATTTTGAGCCTTTTCGACCACCGTAGCTGACAACGTCTGTTGAGCTGAGTTAAAAAATGATGTGCTGGACATGAGCTTTAACCATCAGCACCAAACTTTATAGGGAAAACAGCTGAATTTAAGAGCCTTCCAATCCACTGATTGAAAGTGAGATTCCTGTGTGTGTAAATTTGAGTATTTTTGTAAGTAGAATGTGTGTACATAATGTTTACATGTATTGTGTACATGGACATGTACATAGTTTTTACCTACTGAGTAGGTTCTGGGACTTTTGTATGTTTACATGCAGGTCAGTGTTTGATTTTATACTGAACATGTTCCCTCTTTAAAGCAAAGAGTTACAAGAATAAAAAGTCAAAGTCCTGTCAGTACTTTTATTTCTGACTCATACTTTATTACTTAATCTACTTGCAGAGTTGTGGAGCTTTCAGTTGGTTTTCATCAGCAGATGTTGACGCCAAACTTTCATAATTTTAGAATTCATCCAAGGAAACTTCAAGACTGTGTGATGCAGTTGAAAGCTGCAGAACAAGTGAGTAAGAGAGACCTCACAGAAATGAACTCTTTAGCTTAAATAGACAAGAGAAAACGTGAGTTTGAACATTGACGGTGTCCTGACAACTGAGAAAACTCCAGTAGCTGTAGAAGACCATGAGATATCGGTTAAAGCCCCAGAATGAGTGGTTAAGGGGACTGAGCTGAGACTGAATTGTTGACCTAATCTACCACATTCAGTAACATACAAAAGTTTAGAGACCAAAAACACTTTATTTGAATAAAATATGGTTCACTGATCTGAATCAGGAACTATGAGATCAAATAACAAGTCAGAGAGATTACAAACCAGTTCAGACATTCACTGCCAACTTAATACTATATAAACAGACACAAGATCACAGCATTAATGTCTCATACTGCAGCCTTTACATTTACTGAGTGTTAAACAGTTTTTTTTTATCATGACGCTTTAATTTACTTTAACAGAAGAAAGATCTGCAATTTTTAAAAAAAGTTGTTGGGTGAAAATGAAATGTCAAAGATCACAGAATGATTCCCTACCGCTGTACTCTGGCATTTGTGTCAGCAGTAAATCCACTGTGTGTGTGTGTGTGTGTGAGAGAGAGAGAGAGAGTGAGCGAGTGAGTGAGAGAGAGAGAGAGAGAGAGAGAGAGAGAGAGAGAGAGAGGCAACCAATGGGATCAGACTTTGTCCAGCCAGCTCTCTGCACGGAAAAACAACAAGGCTTTAGCCCAAATATGGTGTTTCCTGCTGCTGCAGCGGACGTCCTGTCGCCCAAATATGGAGCTTCCTGCTAATGGGACACCAAGACGGTGTGTGTGTGTGTGTGTGTGTGTGTGTGTGTGTGTGTGTGTGTGTGTGTGTGTGTGTGTGTGTGACGTAACAACTAGACGGACAGGGACGGCAGGTCGGACTGGAATTAGTGTGTCTGTGCGTGAGTGAGTAAAAGCACATTAGATACAGAGTAGAAAAACTTTGTAGGCAAACTGCAGTAAAATCAAAATCTTGATTGTTTCAGTTTCTAGAGTCAGGCACAAACATGTGTTTCAACTTGATGAATCAGTGAGAAAAATCCCCAAACGTTAACAAGGAGCTATTTCTCAAATGCAGGCTGAAGAAAGAAAGAAAGAAAGAAAGAAAGAAAGAAAGAAAGAAAGAAAGAAAGAAAGAAAGAAAAATGTAATGTGCTAAAACAGGATGGTTCTGAAGAGGCTTTCCTGAAAGTGGCAATATATAGTACATATGTATACACACTTTACCTCCAGCTGTCTGATGAATGTAGAGGAATAAAAACAGAACAAGGTTACCCTCTAGTGGTGAAACACAGTCAGTGTTTTTTTCGAGTTTAAGCCCAAACTTTGAAAAACCTTTCTGTTCTCTTCACCAAGTTTCAGTATTTAAACAAGACAACAGCTGCTCATTAGCTTGTCTATCCATTGGTTCCTAACCTGTCTGGGCTCCCCTAAAGGATCACCTTTTACATCTGAGGGGTCACCAGATGATTAAAGAGAAACTCTGATTTCCAACCAGCTCTAATTCATTACAATGTGGAACAAGATTCTGCTACTGAAAAACAAATGAGCCAAAAGGAAACACGACAGCCTCTTTTCTCTGGTCTTCTAGCAACAAATTCAAAAATATTTGCGTCTTTCTACTGCATGGACAGCCCAGTTTTATGAAGAGACCATCTTTCTAGTGGTGAAACACTTCCTTAAAGGGAGAGAGAAGAGGAAATATCTAAGTTGTGATACACAAATCAGCTATCAGTTTTCCTCTTTTCTTTTTTCCTTTTTAGTGAAATTTGCATTATTCGAACAATATAATTCTTGACAACCTGCCCCTCTGCTGCTTTACTCTTTTTTTAAAATCCCTTTTTTACTTTTATGTCTCCATAAAAGAAAAACATTTTACACAGCCTTTCTCGTAATCATGGTTGTCAGAGTTCACTCAATGAATCAAAGGCTATTGATTATAAGATGACACATGTTTGGACTGTAAAACGTGGAGAAAACAAACATGATCCAGGCAGCTCTCGCCTGGTAATTATCAGCTTGTTACGTTTATCACACAATCGTTCAGACTTGGAGCAGCAGGTGGCGCTCTCAGCTGCGCGAAACCATGCACGCGCCTCCTCCGGAGTCTCCACAGGGTCATGCGCGTGGCGGATGGATGTAGCAGTGTAGTGCAGGGCACCTGGCTGTGTGTTGGTGAGACTGCTCTGACCACGGAGACGGTCCTACAGCTGTGTTAGATAACTGAACTTTCTGCGGATGTCTGAAACATTTTTTTTTTTTTAAATCATCGTCGTTTCAAGGAAAGTGACCGTCAGGCGAAGACGCAAACAAGTTACCGTGAACGGTCTGCAGTTGCGTGGCAGTTTGCTGCAGTGAGTATTTGATGCACAGAATTTAAACTTTTGGTCGAGTCTAACTTTTGCAAACACTTGTCGAACAGATGTTCTGCTGCAACTACAGCAATTACACTATCCTTTCGATGTTATTTCGTTGAATGTTTTGTTCTTGTGGCGCAAATGTCTAAATGTTCAAACGTTGCTTGCGTGTGCGCGGTCACGGTTGACTATGTGCACGAGTTTCCGTAGTGTAGTGGTTATCACGTTCGCCTCACACGCGAAAGGTCCCCGGTTCGAAACCGGGCGGAAACACATATTTTTAAAAGTCTTTTCGACATGAAAAATGAACTGAAATACTAACAGGATGCATGAACAGGCATTTAAGCCCTAGGCCTCTGGCCCAGGCCTCTCCTCGAAAATGACACGCCCATAATGAATAGAGTATATCTCTGCAACTACATGGTCTATATGAATAATCTTGGTATCATAATAAAGGTAAACTTTTGAGATTTTTTAAAAGGTGTAAACATTAATATAGATGTTACTGGGTCAGAGTAAATGAAGATGGAACACAGCATAATGAAAGATTTCATTTCTGCCTAAGAAAACTGTACACTTCTAGAGTGAATACCCCATTTGAAACATGCAGTTGCAGCCCAAAATGTCCAGCAAATCATAGCAGAAAATCTGAACATACAGGATTTGTAATTAATTAATCTAATGAATCGCATTTTAATATCATATCTGCTAAAGGTACCTAAATAAAGAATGAGAATTCTAGAACATTACAAAATTGTATTGCATGACTAATCAATTGAATACACTAAGATGAGAAGATCTGAAATCCACATTTTTTTGGGTGAAGTTTGGTACGTTAATTAGGCCAGGTGCATTATTCAAAAATGCAATACAAATACACTCAAATAAATAAAATTCAGAAATAAAATAAGGCTGAGTCTCAAATAGGCACCTAAGCAGACTCGCGAGCACTAAAGCTGACTCAATACAGCAATTCAAAATGACTACCAAAACTGACTAAATACGGCAATTCAAAATGAATAGTATAAGTATAAAGCTGTGAACAGTGACATCGAATTTGTCTTCAAAATAAGAGCTTTACACTGCACCCCATATAGAACTGGGTTCTTTGCGGGGGGCTTTTAATTTGAAAGTAGCAACCATCCTTAGCTTGCTGTCACAACAACAAGCTAACACAACCAAACAGCTACAGAGACTGAGGAGATGCTGCATCTCCTGGATCTCAGTGGCTGTCCAGTTGTTCATCTTAATGTCTGTGGATGAGGTGATGGACTGACTGCTGTGATCAGCTGTTTCTTGGTTTTAAAACTCCCCGCCTGTGGGTTGCACAACAGTGCAGGTCATTGACAACTCCGCCCACCTCACTCAGAGACCGGCACATTTCCACCTCATTTTTAGATAGCAGGCGAAGCGGAAATAAGTGTACCGTCCGAGATGGAAAATCAGTGGACCAAAACAGACCCCCAATTTGCTGGTCTCTGTCTAAAACCACGGACTGAGCCGCCAAAAGGACGGGCAAATTGGCAGCTTGGTGCTCTGTCTAAAAACGGCTCATCTCTGTTGTCACCCTGCTTTGACTAGCGACGCAGGTGGGAAGTCACGAACACGTCCGGACAAGTTCCTCGGTGCTAGTACTACCATGACATGCCACTGCCAAGTAGCCTACGGGTCATTTAATGGGCCAAATTTAAAATGCTTGTCCATTGAATTGCCTCTCAGAATCTTAGAATTAATTGCGTTAATCTTTATAATGCATTAATTTGTAATTAATTAATCTAATTAATGCGTTAAACTGACATCCCTAATTTTCAGTCAGTTGGAAACTTAAACAAAATAACCTGCTATCTAGTTTCTGCAGAGCTTGCAAACTGTGGCTTTTTTTGTCAACATAACTCACTGGAAATCCAAAATACTTCCACACCTGCGACTTCAGTGAAAGAGGAGGGGGTTCAAGTTCTGTCTATGGGTCTCCAGTTGCCACTGTTGTAAGAGTTGCGCTCCCCTTTCAGGAATAGATCAGTGCGTGAGGTGTGTGTGCTTAGAGTTCGTAAGGTGTGAGTGGGCGAGCGAGAGTGAGGGAGCGTGCGTATATGCAGACAGTTAGCGAATGGCAGAGGAAGGAGAAGGGAAAGGAGTAGCAGTAGTAGTGAGGGCAATAAAGTGTACAATACAGGCTGCAGTTTGGCTGTGAATAAAGGCGACGGCTCCTCCAGATACAGCAAAGCTCCCTGGCATTATTTCCCGACTAGCTTAACACGTGAAAGGGGGTTCACCTCGACGGTAAACACGGACTTCGGCCCTGGAGGAAATCATCTCCCCTGTGTTTCCCGACCACGGTCTGGGAGCCGAACATGAATGGTATAACACCATGTTATTGTTTTGCTGGCTGTAGCTAACAGCTACCGGCTTAGCTAGTAGTTAAGTTAGAGGAGGTTGACTAACAGCACCTCAACACTTACTGTGTGTTTTTTTTCCGCTTGGCAAGCCAAATGCATGGGGGTGTGGCAGCATCGACAGTCCCATATTTTCATGCGTGTGCGTGGTCACAATTGGGGTTGAGTCTAAGTTTCAAGTGTGCAAGTTTCCGTAGTGTAGTGGTTATCACGTTCGCCTCACACGCGAAAGGTCCCCGGTTCGAAACCGGGCGGAAACAATGTCTTTGAAATGTTTTAGCTAAGTGGTGTATTTGACATGAAGAATGAACTGAAATATTGACAGATATTATGTATGTTATTTGGACTTACAGTAAAATGCAACAATATAACCCCATATAAAGGTACGAAAGAGCATCATCACATAAAAATGTCTTTCTGCCCTGGGACCTTTCACATGTTAGGCAAGTGTGATAACCACTCAATCATGACCTAACCCGAGGAAAAAAATACCACAGCTGTAGGTGGAGCAGTGTCTGTCCTCCGCCTGTCCTACCGACTCTTCGTCACATTTCTGCCCAAAAAACAGCATCTGTCACCAGCAAAAACCTTTGAAGGCAGGAACACACCGGCCCAACCACTGGATGTCTGAAGCGTTTGAAGAGACTTGGTCAGGAACAAATATGTTCGGTGTGTTCAGCTGTGTTGAAAGCTCGGGGAAGTGCTCAGACGTTGTCTGCTCCAGTTCAACATGCTAAGTCTGACAAGGTTGGCTGTCGGATGTCTTGAGTCACTGGATTCTCTGATTGGCGCTGTGCTAGGGAATCAGTGCGGTGTGTGGGAGGGGCGGAATACTATGCGCACATTGGTTTTCTACGCACTTTCTGTGTGAATTACACGGTGGTTCGACTTTACTCCAGCAGTGCTTCGCTCAGTTTGAATGACCAACGTTGGAGAATTGACAAACCGCTGCTGCAGCGCCAATGCAGCGTCTCTGTGTAAGAGGGGCTATTCTCAGCCTCCGCGGGTACTACCACTTCCTGTTTAGGACGATGCGTTGACGCAAATTATTCATGTTGACAAATTTATGTCGTTGATTACGTTGACTACATGGTCCCAGCCCTAGAAATGTGCAAACTTAATGTTGAAATGTTGCCTGCGTGTGCGTGGTCACAGTGGCAGGTGTGTGCAAGTTTCCGTAGTGTAGTGGTTATCACGTTCGCCTCACACGCGAAAGGTCCCCGGTTCGAAACCGGGCGGAAACAGTTTTGTTAAAGTCTTTTAGCCAAGTGGTGTATTTGACATGAAGAATGAACTGAAATATTGACAGGTTGTATGAACAGGCATATAAAGAATAACAGATATTATGTATGTTAGTTGGACTTGTAGTAAAATGCAACAATGTAACCCCATATAAAGGTAAGAAAGATCTTCATGACATAAAAATGTGTTTCTGCCCTGGGACCTTTCACATGTTAGACAAGTATGATAACCACTCAATCATGACCTAACCCGAGGAAAAAAATACCACAGCTGTAGGTGGAGCAGTGTCTGTCCTCCGCCTGTCCTACTGACTCTTCGTCACATTTCTGCCCAAAAAACAGCATCTGTCACCAGCAAAAACCTTTGAAGGCAGGAACACACCGGCCCAACCACTGGATGTCTGAAGCGTTTTAAGAGACTTGGACATGGTCAGGAGCAAAAATGTTCGGTGTGTTCAGCTGTGTTGAAAGCCTCCGCGGGTACTACCACTTCCTGTTTAGGACGATGCGTTGACGCAAATTATTCATGTTGACAAATTTATGTCGTTGATTACGTTGACTACATGGTCCCAGCCCTAGAAATGTGCAAACTTAATGTTCAAAAGTTTCCGTAGTGTAGTGGTTATCACGTTCGCCTCACACGCGAAAGGTCCCTGGTTCGAAACCGGGCGGAAACAGTGTTATTAAAGTCTTTTAGCTAGGTGATGTATTTGACATGAAGAATGAACTGAAATATTGACAGGTTGTATGAACAGGCATATAAAGAATAACAGATATTATGTATGTTAGTTGGACTGGTAGTAAAATGCAACAATGTAACCCCATATAAAGGCAAGAAAGATCTTCATGACATAAAAATGTGTTTCTGCCCTGGGACCTTTCACATGTTAGACAAGCTTGATAACCACTCAATCATGACCGTGCACTCATACACAACATCTGAACATTTAGTTAGTACTTTTCCATCTGTAGCTCCATCCAGATCAGCTGTGGCAGCAGCGATATCGCATCAGTTTTGTCTGCAATGCGGACATCCACCACTGCTGCTGTTTTTCCGTTGAATGTTTGGCACTTCTGGAGCAAATGTCTGAATGGAAATGTGTAGAGCTGTCCCAAGAAAATATTTTTCATATGATTAATCTAGTGATTATGTTTTCGATTAATCGACTAATCTAACAATTAATTTAACATTACATGACCAAACAAAAGTAACGTAGTAGCTGTAACTGTCGTTAGTAACTTATATGAGGAAAAAAATACCACAGTTGTAGTTGGAGCAGCGTCTGTCCTCCGCCTGTCCTACCGACTCTTCGTCACATTTCTGCCCGAAAAACAGCATCTGTCATCAGCAAAAACCTTTAAGGGGCGTTCAGACCGAACGTGATAGAGGCGAATGGAGCAGCAACTCTACATTGAAAATCAATGTAAATGGCATGATGTCATGCGATTCAGGCGCTGGCGGCGCGAATGGAGCATCTGAAGCGTCTGGACAGGCGTGTCTGAAGCGACGCGAATAAAGTTGAAAATATCCAACTTGTCAGACGGCATCGTGCCGCGACATCCAATCAGCGACGAGTTCAAGCTGACGACGTCACTTCCCTCACGTACGGTTGTTTACGGTCGCTCAGAGCAACATGGAGGAGAAGCTGATCGTAGCTGTCTGTGGGTACCCGGTGCTGTATGACACCACTGCGGTGTTCTACAGAGACAAATTCAAAGAAGAGAATGCGTGGGTGAAAGTCGCAGAGGAGGTGGGACTCCCCGGTAAGTTTTGAAGCTATCTGTGGCTTGTTTTACTACGTTACTTACCGTGTTTCTATATGAAATGTTAGCATCAGTTAACACTTGTATAGCATTATCCCCCTTTGCAGGATGCCACTTCCAGTTTGTGTGAATGTTTATTGTAATATTTAATTTGGTTAGAAGCTAATTTATGCAATGTGCATCTCTTTCTGTGTGTGCGTGTGTATGTTTGCAGTTGAGGTGTGTCGCAAAAAATGGAAGGGGCTGAGGGACACATACCTAACAAAAACAAGAGGGAAGGAGAAAAAAGGAGCGGGTCACATTTTATAAAGTGGCGGTTCTCTGCGGTCCTGTCTTTCCTCGACCCCTTAACCACACCCAGGGAAACCAGTGGCAACATGGGTCAGGGGGTCGAGGAAGCGTTGACCACAGAGACCTCATATGAAGAGGGCCGTCAGAACTGTGGTCAGGAGAAGCAGGGCCATCATCAGGACCACTAGTTTGTGATGGTTGGTTAAATGAAGACATACACATAGTAAAGTACGGGTAAAAACGCTTTCAAATTCAGTTGGCGAAAGAGCAGTTTATATGTGTATTTTTTCTCTTGCATTTGTTTCCAGTAAATCTCAAATGATATGTTCACCTATTGTAGAATACATTTGGATCATATAATAATAATAATTTCTCTATAGAGCAATCGTTGAGTGACAGCGAGGGCACAGCTCCTGCTGCTTCTGCTGCTGGTCCTGCTGCTGCTGCTTGGACCAGTGGTGTGTACTTTACAGAAGTGGGACTGTGATTATTGTGTTTATTTGTAGGCTCCAGTCTAAATTGAAAATGAGCGTTTACAGACTATATCATCAACAGAATATGTGATTTTGATTTCATACAGGTGCACGGACAGGGAAGAGGAAGAGAGGGAGGGGCGCTGATGCAGCTGGAAGAAGGGAGGAGATGATAGAGGAGCTCCTCATCCAGAGCCTACAGAGGCCACCTGCCCCCCTGCCACCTCCACCTGTGTGCATTGAGGAGGAGAGGTTTTTAACAAGCCCGGCTCCTCCCCTCCATAGGCTGCCACCTCAGCAAAGGGAGTTTGTTAAATTCCAAATTCATAAATTAATATATGAAAACACATTTGTGACACTTAATTTGGATGCATTGGAGTAGCTGGGGTGGCAGCCTGTGCTGGGAACGAGGCAGGCCGGTAAATTTTTGTAAATTGTTTGATATATTCGTTCTGTTCTTTTTCTATTAATCAGTTTTGGGTTTTTTTTTTGTTATTTTATTTTTGTATTGATCTTTATAAATACATATTTTGTTTTCAAATTAAAAATGTATTGTATATATTTCTTAATGACTACGATTTCTCATGTCATTAATTCACACATTCTTTCAAGTACAATGAGACTGTAGACTGGCCAGTTTCAGAATGATAATTAAAGTAAAGAAAAAGTTTAATGGTGTAATATCAGAGAGGGTCAGTATTGCTCAATTCTTTTATTTGGATTGCTCTTAAAAGAGCCGTTTTTGGGGTGCTTGTGCACTAAACATCATGCTGCCACGGGACCACTCCCTCCGTGGAGAGGAAGGCTGAGAAGGTCTCCCGAACCCTGATGGCCTCTCTTGCCAAGTTGTTCGCCCCAACTCTTCCCAGACCTGGCAGTTGCTCCATCTCACTCCCTGTGATGCTTCCTCCAACTCCTGGTGTCTGGGCTGTCATGCGCAGGAAGTTGTGAAGAACACAAATTGCCTTCACGTACTTCTCTGCCACTTCCAGCTGGACCTCGAGGACACGGTGGTACATCCTCCACTGAGCCACCAGGATGCCGAAAGGCATTTTCGACCACCAACCAGGCAAAATTATTCATGTCAACGAATTTATGTCGTTGATTACGTTGACTATGTCGTCCCAGCTCAAATGTTGCCTGCGTGTTTGTGGTCACAATTGCTGGTGTTTGCAAGTTTCCGTAGTGTAGTGGTTATCACGAACTGAAATATTGACAGGTTGTATGAACAGGCATATAAAAAATAACAGATATTATGTATGTTCGTTGGATTGGTAGTAAAAATGCAATGATATAACCCCATATAAATGTAAAAAAGATCTTCATGACATAAAAATATGTGTCTACCCTGGGACCTTTCACGTGTTAGGTGAGCGTGATAGCCATTCAATCTTGACCACGTACACAACATTTGAACATTTAGTTAGCACATTTACATCTATAGCTCCATCTAGATCAGCTGTGGCAGTGGTGACGTTGCATCAGTTTTCTCTGCAATGCAGACATCCACCACTGCCGCTGTTTGTTTCGTTGAATGTTTAGCACTTCTGTAGCAAATGTCTGGTTGGAAATGTGTAGAGCTGCCCCAAAAAACTATTTTTTCAAACGATTAATCTAGCGATTATGTTTTAGATTAGTCAACTAATCTAACGATTAATTTAATGTTACATGACCAAACAAAAGTAACGTAGTAGCTGTAACTGTAGTTAGTAACTTATATGAGTAAATAAATACCACAGTTGTAGGTGGAGCAGCGCCTGTCCGCCACCTGTCCTACCGACTCTTCGTCACATTTCTGCCCAAAAAACATCGTCTGTCACCGGCAAAAACTTTTAAAGGCAGGAACACAGCGGCCCAACCGTTGGATGTCTGAAGCGTTTTAAGTGACTCGGATGAGGTCAGGAAGAAATATGTTCGGTGTGTTCAGGGGGTCGGGTTCTCAATCACTACACATTATAAATGGTCCACTGGTTTAGATTGACAGGGGGGAGACCTGGGAAACACACCGATGTCATCATCATGACGTGTACCGTCACGTCTCTTTGGGAGCCGCAGCGCAGCTTTCTGTGTGAATTACACAGCGGTTCGTCTTTACTCCAGCAGTGCTTTGCTCTGTTTAAATGACCAACGGCGGAGCATTGACGAAATGCCGCTGCGGCGTTAATGCAGCCTCTCTGTGTGAGAGGGGCTATTCTCAGCCTCCGCAGGTACCACCACTTTCGGTTTGGGCGATGCGTTGACGCAAATTATTCATGTTGACGAATTTATGTCGTTGATAACATTGACTATGTCGTCCCAGCCCTAGAAATGTGCAAACTGAATGTTCAAATGTCGCCTGCGTGTGCGTGGTCACATTTGCAGGTGTGTGCAAGTTTCCGTAGTGTAGTGGTTATCACGTTCGCCTCACACGCGAAAGGTCCCCGGTTCGAAACCGGGCGGAAACAGTATTTATAAAGTCTTTCAGCAAAGCGTTGTATTCAACATGAAAAGTGAACCGACATACTGACAGGATGTATCAACAGGCATATAAAAAATAACAGATATTATGTAAGTTTTTTGCACTGGTACAAACAATGCAACGACGTAACCCCACATAAAAGTAAGAAAAACCTCTATTGGCATAAAATTATGTTTCCGCCCGGTTTCGAACCGGGGACCTTTCGCGTGTTAGGCGAACGTGATAACCACTACACTACGGAAACTCACGTTTTCACCTCTCGAGGTTTAGGAAATGAATGTACGCTTAAGTATTATTTTTTTAATTGATACGCCAACTAAACTTTGTCAGGACAGTTTAACTATGAACGTGGTTGCAATATGATAACAGTGCAGTAGTGATGAACATGAACTGAACATGGCTGCATGTGGTTTCCGTAGTGTAGTGGTTATCACGTTCGCCTCACACGCGAAAGGTCCCCGGTTCGAAACCGGGCGGAAACACTTATTGTTTAACATGTACAGCTCTGACTTTTCTTATGTAACCCCCTTAATTTCCAACCGAGGCAGAAGAGCTACAGGTAAAGGTATCAGCCCCTCATGCCACCGCAAAAGCACCTTCCTCCAACCTCACTACTGAGGAAAGGAAGGCCCTGGCATTACTCAAAAGAGACCGGAACATCACCATCTTGCTGGAAAAGGGAGATACACGAAGAACTAAATGTCAAAGACTACCGCAACAAAGTCACTGATTCGCTTAGTGAAACTAACACCTATGAGGCTTTGAGGCAAGATCCTACAAATAGCTTAAAAGAAGGTTATAGAATATCTGCAAGAACTGGAAAAGGACAAAGCTATTGACATACCATTATATTCCAGACTTTACCCCGGGTAAGCCAAGTGACGCAGAGATTGAAAACTGAATATATGTCAATTGCTGCTCGGCGGCATATACTGGTCCTTAGACCGTTGGTATTCCACTGTCACATGAGGATATGTACTGCTTGAAACTGTTGCCATTAAAAGATTGCTGGATGGGTACTGCCACCTGATGAATATGCAAGTAAAATGCCACTTGGCTGGTTTAACAAGTACTGCCATAAATGTATGCATTTTTTAAACTATTGATTGACAATGCTAACTTTCTGTAAATAAAGGAAAGCATGTATATCTGTTGTATGTCAGGTTGTTGGGGTGTAGGCATATAGACAGTAAATACACGGGGGATTCTCGTGATATGATGGTCTACATTTCTGCCTATAAACTACTTAAATGAAAGAGTTAGCCTTAGTTAACATGGATATGTTCCCCAGCCACCATAATGGATAGCAGAGCCAACCAAATAAACAATAATACATTACTTAAAGTTAGTGCTGGGTGGTGTGACCAAAAAGTTATATCACGGCATTTTTATGGTTTCAGGGTATATGACGGTATTTTTGTTTTCATGCATCAGGTGTTCACAACATTTTCTACTGCTTGAGAGAGGAATTACTAGCCCCTTTTAGATAGAAAAGGCGGCACATTTGCTGCAAGGGTAAAGGCTGCACTCTGCCACCCTGTCTATTTAAAAGGGAGGGTTAATATTCCTTCTTTCCCAAAAAGCCGCCATTGGAGTAGGAATAACCCTGTGATGTGACATGGAGCACACTGTTGGGCATGAGCAGTGATGTACAAGATATGCATCGGAAATGTGGCGACACTTGATGGATTAACTTAATTACAGACCTGTGGCCCATGTCTGCTATTAAAGGAAGCATACAGCAGAGCGCCTCGCGTTAACTGCCTCAAGCAACAGACAGTTAACTGGAAGCCATCTGAATTTGTCCTAAAAGTAAGAGCTTTACATTGCACCCCACTGGAGTTTAGAACTGGGTTCCTTGCAAGGGGCTTTTAATTTCAAAGTTTGCTGCTACACCAATGAGCTGACAGCTACAAAGACCGAGAAGATGCTAACATTTCCCGGATTTCAGTGGCTTTCCAGTTGCTCATCTTGACATCCGCGGATTAAGTCATGAACTGCAATGTCTCTCCTAGCCATCTTCGCTGTAACGTAAGACCAGCGGCCTCATTTCTAAACAAGTAAGCACAAAAGAAGGTGTACGCACACCGTGGGATTTATAAAAAGAGAACTTGATGGGAAAATGTGCGGTCCTCCACGCCAACTCTGACCCATGCGTACGCACTTGGGTAAGGAGAAACTGCGCCACTGATGGCAGAAGAAAGAAAGGGGAGAAACTGTGTGAAACTTATATTGATCGCGTGTCAGTTACAGGCGCTGGGACCATGCCCACGCGTGGGAGTGGAGGTGCCTCCGTGTGCTGTACAAGTACGTAATGTACAGTTACAATGGAAGCTAGCAGTGTCACGGACGGACCCAACCCGACCTGGTTGAGCCATCAGAGCCAGAAATTGACTCTAAGTTAGATACTCATCATGTTCAGCCTCGTTTCCTACAGTCCATGTTTTACATTACACACGTACGTAAAACCCCAGTCTACAGATAATTCCTTGTCATAGTTCTATTGCTGCACATAAAATGTTACCTATAGATTATCATTGTGCTTCCAGATGGACTCCGCTCAGGGAATGAGGCCAAATCATGTAATGATTAAATGCAATAACATTTGCTAACGTTACATGACAGGATGCACAATGTAAAATCACTTTCAGGATTTGCAACTTCAGCAAAATGCATTTAATTGCCCAAATGTACAATATTTATAACACACAGAAGTGCACACTTACACTTATAGCTTAGATCTGGCCCAAAAAAATCAAGCCCAACCCAACCCCAGCCGAGCCCGTGCAGTGATGCTGGTAACGCATTACTCTAATCTAATCTGACCACTTTTTTCAGTGAGGAGTAATCTAATGTGGTAATATTTCCAAACCACTTATCAGATTAAAGTTACTTATTCAGATCACTGTGTTTTACTATTATTTTTGTCATTTTCCCTAGTAAAAATAGATATTTTTGCTTTTGTCTTGCATCTCGGGGAGTGACGTCACGTGCGCGTTTTCAGCACGGGGACACTCACGTGTAAAACCACGCAGCGTCACAACCAACATGGAGGGAGGAGAGAGATGCGTATTTTGTAGCTGAAAACAGTGGCAGTTCTAGACCAGTTTTAATGGGGGGGGGGGTTGGGTCCAGCTTTTGTGTTAGAGGGGCACATACAACCCAGGGAAAAAAGCCAAATACCTCATTCAGACAAGTGATAAATGAGACTAAAAACAGTATTTACAATTTTAACAATTTGAATTGGGTAGTAAACTAAAACAGTCACAGAAAAAGGTGAACATAATAATTAGTAACTTTGTAAACTGAAAATGGGTATGTTTACAGCTGTCAAGCCTCTTCTCCTGTCCCCCATCAAGGTCCTTGGAAATAGTTTTAACTTTGGCTGTGCTGGTGCTTCTTGCCGACATTGGCTGATATCTGGAGAAAGAAAAAACATATGTCAAGATATATACTAGAGTAATAAATAAACACCAATAGGATTATTATAGACCAATGAGTGGAAAGTAACTAAACTATTGAGATCTTGTCTAAATGATGTGTGGTTGGTGGGAACTGTTTTTTTCTTCCGCCTGGGTTAATGCATAAGTGCACCGGCAGATTGCTCAGTCAGTCAGTCTCAGTCTGTAGACACAATGGCAGAGCGTAAACAGAGTCATGTCTGGAGCTATTTCAGCTCCACAAACAAACTGTAAGGAGTTGTGGCAACACAACAAACCTTGTGAAACACCTCAGGTTAAACCACAATACAGAATACGAGGCATTTATGATGAGGTGGACAGAAGGGGGAGCACAGTATCAGGTGCTGCTGCTGGGGCAAGACAGACGTCTCTGGTGGAGTCCTTCGGTGCTCCAGGCAGGCACTGTCAGGTACAGAGAGAGAAAATATGGAGTTTTAAGCGGCGCTAAGCACCGTTGATGTTGTTCAAATTAATAAATATGCTTAAGAAATAAGTAACAAAATAAATACATGCTTCTACAAATACCTGCATGAGATCAGCTTGAAGTAATGTCTATCACTGAGATGATCTCACATAGGTAAAAAAGCCTAGATTTATTCAGGCCATGTTTCCTTAGGAATTGATCATTTAAACTACTTTTTTTAGATTTACCAGACACATTTGGTGTATTTGCACAAAGCATTGGATCGGTATCGCCAATACCAGCCTGAATTTTACTCAGTATTGGATCAGAAAGGAAATTGGTGGTATTGAACATCACTAAAGGGGGGTACACACATAAAGATTTTATAAATCTTAAGAAATGTTTTATCTGTAGAGCCCCCACACATGAAGATAAAAAAAATCAGCTTTGATCGTACTGTGTGTGGTGTGCTCCGATATTCTCGGCAGAGAATCACCTGTCTCACGGCCGATCTAGAATCTAGTCCTCCGAGCCAGAAATATCGCATGATCAAACGTAATCTACAGTAACCAATGGCAACAACCCCAGCGTCACCGGGCTCTTCATAAACGGAAAAGAGCATAGACTCTATAAAACATTAAAGACTTGGAAGACATAGAAGAGGGAATGCTTTTCTGACAACACACAATACTTGCATTAACCACCAGTATGACGTTAACGGTAGTGCATAACATTTAACATTAGCGTCGACGCTAAACCTAGTGCTGGGTGGTATACTGGTTCACACCGAATACCAGTGTATACTTTCGTCATGATATGAATTTTTAATATCCCACCATAGCGGTGAATTTGATTACACGACGTACGGAACGCTACGCCGCACGACACTGTTTCAGACCAGACCCTTTTCGATGTTGCGCTTCGAAACAGGCATGGTGTGACTGTGAGGCGTGGTGAGGGTTAGGTAGTAAACAGTAGTGCTCTGGTCTTACGTTACGGTGAAGATGGATAGGAGAGACATTGCAGTTCATGACTTCATCCGCTTCAGTGTTTCCCATTAATTACTTAGACTCTGGCGGCCCGCCATGATCTAATTTGTCCCGCCACAGTCTCAGAGTGAACCGAAAAAAATCTTACACTTCTCATAATAACATAAAAGATCTGTAACACGTGTTTCACGCGCTGCAGCTTTGGCAAAGGATCTCTCACTCCCTGTCTGTCGGCTCTGCCCCGCTCTGCCCCCACCCCGCTGTACATGGCGCGCGCACACTCACTCACACACGCACGCACGCAGGCACTGGAATATATCGCGTTACCTTACGGCATTGTGAAGCAGAAGTGAAGACGACGTGAAGAAGGCATTTTAGGACACCACATCGTTTGAGGTAAGAAACTTTAACAAACTTTACAATATCCGCTAGTTTAGAAACAATGTTATCCTGATCTATGTACTACAGCAAAACGATAACGTTACGATGTAAGCTGTCAGTCTTGATTATGTTGATTGATATATCCGGATGCTTGCCGTGAAAAAGTATGTAACTTAACGTTAAACTATATCGAACTAGTTAACGTTAATGTTATTGCCAGAGACGGTTCAGAAAGTATAAATGTATATAGAGAATCTTTGTTATTACCAGCGGCTCTGACAACCAACAGTAGAACGGCCAAGACGGTTATTTCGACCGTTTTCAAATTCATATAAACCCTGTAAAGACAAATCCAAGCAAATCCCAGTACTCTGTCTCAAATTTCTTTATATTTGGTCTTTAAAGACTTACAAGTCTTAAAAATTATTCAGTTTAACCTGCAGACACACCTTTATCAATTTAGATATAAATTAACATCTTTTTAAAATTATTCCTCTAGGACAAGAACCAGGCTGAAATAATAACCCTGCTAGCCAGTGAGTGCGATGAATGGGGACAGATATACCCATTACTCAGCCGATTGGCAGCAATTGCACTTGTCATTCCGGTGTCAAGTGTCAACTGTGAGAGAGACTTCTCCACAATGAACAGGGTAAGGACAGAGGGCATGGTAATATGTTGCTGAGATGTGTCAAACTTTTAACCCATTGCACTTACATGATAAACTGCATACTCTTTAACTAAAAGAGCAGTGTCCTTAAAATATTTTCATTCATTTGGCTAATTGTAGTTACCTTCATTTTCAGGTCAAATCAGAGCTTCGCAACAGGCTGCAAGGAGAGCACCTGGCTGCCTGCCTGAGGGTCTCCATCAATGGGCCCTGTCCAGAGGAATTTGACTACCAAAGGGCATTAGAACTGTTTTTTTTCAAAACCCAGGAAAATTCAATGTCCAAATTCGGGGTGCAAAGTTTGCAAATAGGAGTGTTGTGTATGTGTATGTATGTATGTGTATTTTGGATGTTTTCTTTCAACTAGTCTGAAAGAAGACATGTTATGGAAGCAAAACAGCCCAAAATTTTTTTGCCTACCAAATGTTGATGTACCCTCCGGCTCCATTTTATTTTTTATGACAATTTAGCTTACAGTTTAATTATTTATTATTTTATTTGGTAAAGGTAAACACTTTTGCTTTATTTCTTTGATGGCTCAGATGTATGCTATATTTGATTTTGTGTTTTCACCATTAGTGTCTATACAACCAGTGTGTTTGTGATTAAATTGTGTACAAGAGCACACAGTTCCTCATAGATCTAGCCTTTTAATTTTGCTTTCAAAGTGCACCAGATTGATGCATTCAACTTTAAAATGGTAAAAAAAATCTTCCGGGGGAGCATGCCCCCAGACCCCCCTAGAGGGTCCAACATCCACCCACCATAGTCGTATTAAATCCTGTGGGAAACACTGCCCTTACGTCAAAATGAGCAACTGGAAAGCCGCTGAGATCCGGGAGATGCTAGCGTCGCCTTGGTCTCTGTAGCTGTCTTGGTTGTTTGTTTGTTGTTGTAGCAGCAAGCTACTAATTGTCCCTAATTTCAAATTAATAGCCCCCCACTAACAACCCAGTTCTAACCTCCAGTGGGGTGCAATGTAAAGCTGTTATTTTGAAGACAAATTTGACCTGCTTCCCGTTAGCTGTCTGTTGCTTGAGACAGCTAATGGAGGGGGCGAGGCGCTCCGCATGTTGTGTCAAAATTAAACTATTGAACGATTCTGGATTATAAAAGTTCAACAAAGGTGGTTGAAGTCCACCTTAAACAGAAAGTGGAGTGATATTTGCCTTGCTGTACTTTGTTTTTCTTGAAAAATGGTCTGGCAGGGAGGAATTTGGCAGTGCAGCCAACAGTATTAGCACTGAAAACGATAGTTACGTGTTGTAACTCTAGATTCTGTGAGTATAGGTGCAGCCGTTTAGGGCTATAGCTAGTGGGTTTATCCCTCACCGTGCACGTGCAGCACTGAAAAGACTTAAGTCCACACCCACCTACTGTGTGAGCACTCGGCTCCCATAAACACCTTTTTCTTCAGCCATTCAAGGAGCCAGTGAGGCCTAGAGCTTCAAGGGCTGTGCCTGTACTCATATCTATACTCTCTAACGCATAGGCTTCACCCTTTGAGGCTATCGCAAGGTGGTTGAAGGCGAAGCGGGATATAGTCCATAGCTCACTGGGTCCGTCTGTTCCCACAAGCACTAACACATCTACTCCAATAAACAAATCCATAACGCTCCACGCCCAGCCACTGCTTCGTGAGTAAAGACGCATCACAAAGCCCCATACAGTATGTGCCTGAGTGGCACAGCATAGTAGAATATGTAATATTCTCTTATGATGTGATCAAGGCTGGGGAGTCTTAACTGAGTCTTAACTGTGCTGAAAGCCAAATTCCTGTCCACCAACAGTTTGAGGAAAAAAAGAGCAGCGACAGCTGCTGCGGGGTGTCTCTACCTCTGTAGCTGGCCCCGGTGGTTCCGCCAGTGACTGGGTGCTCAGCACTGAGGGCGCGCATCATGCTGAGCACGGGGCGGGTGTAGTCCTGTGTACTCTGTGTAGTGCTCCACCTTGGTGATGGGAGCGTAGGCTGAGACAGTGCTAAGTCAGCTAATAGTTTATGAATAGGGAAATAGACGATTTCATTCTGAACACAGGTAAAGCATAGAAACAAGATCAATATTTAGTAAAAAATACAACCTTCAATACTACATTCAAAGATGTGTCTTGTTAGCCCATACCTTAGCTAGGTGTTCCTGGACCCCATGTTGTTTTACATATTAAATCCTTGAATGCCACACATCAGAAGCATGCAAAAATCAAACAGTGCTAGTTACAAAGTCTTAACAGCAGCAGGAAGGAAGAACCTGCGATACCTCTACACACACTCAGTCTGTCACTGAATGAGCTGCCCAGTGCTGTGATAGTGACCTGCAGGGGGTGCAGTTCCTGTGTGCTGTAAAAACAAGCCGTGTCATTTTCCTCACAGACTGAAGTTTGTTTATACTTCACAATCTGTCTCTAACCTTTTTTCTCTGAAGCTAACTGCTAGCACAGACTAAATATTTTCATCTTATTGTGAATGACTGTTTTTTGATATGGAAATACACTGACTTTTCATTCTAAAAGCAGGTAGAGCACAGAAACGACATCCATATTTAGTAAAAATACAACCTGACATTTAAAGCTGTGGCCCGTTGGCCTGTACCTTAGCTAGGTGTTCTTAGACACCATGTTTTTTCACGTACCATATCCTTAAATGACAGCTTAAAGAAAGCATGTAAAAAACAGACAACTTACCATCATGTGTCCCTGGGGGTTGAAGCTCTCAAATTCTTCTACCTTGCTTAGCAGCCAACAACATTCTCCAGGAGCACCTGAACCTCTTCCTCTTACACTTCCAAACTGCAGGGTATACTCCCCTGTCACCTACAGTCACTGACACATCACCTTCTTGCTGAAAGAGACACCAGCATTGGGCAGCTGCTGGTGGTAACCAGGAGAATCTAAGAAAAGCCAAATGAAAAGGACAGATGACAGAGACTAACCAACAGACTGAAGTGAAACACCGACTGAAAGTAGTTGGAATGATTAACTAGTGGGACACAGGTGAGCAGGAAAAAGGGTGGGAAACAAAGACATGGGACATAAAACTAGCAACACTTGAGGAAAAACTTTCAACAGTAAACAGTAAATTCCAAAACTAAAAATCAGGACCAGGATAACAAGGATCCACTGACTTAGTTTGGTGACAAATTTGGATGGAGATTAATGTCTCTCTTTCTCTCCAGCTCCTTGGTAAACTAAATGCTCACATATCAACAGTTGTATATATTTTTTATGGCCTATAGCGCTGGAAGTTGGCATGGAGACAGGTGAATATATAAACACACACGTGTGTGTGTGTGTGTGTGTGTGTATGTATATATATATTTGCTTATGGATGATACAATCCAGTCTAATCACAACTGTCAGTATGCTCTAATTACTTAACTCTAACACTTACCTCAACAGATGGTAGCCACAGTGACTCAACATTACCTAGTCTCTGTATAGGTTAATTATAAATACCCTAATTAAGCTAATAAGTCTAGACTCACAATCACATTACCATGTACTATCTAACCTGTCCAAACACCAGCACTTTACACAGAGTAAGTTAAATGTAAAATGTATGGTTAAAAATGATGGTCAGTGTTGTATATTCTTGAACCTCAGCATACCTTTTTGATTTAAGCTAGATGCAACCTGCCACCATGCTGTGTGCTTACAGCCTGTGGAGAGGTGGATAATTTTTTGTCTCCGTCATAGCCTTTATGCATTTAAAATATGTTTTTCAGTTATTTGCAAGTATCTTGAATTGTGTTAACTTGTAGTCTTGTCTTCCAAGAAGAAGAGCAAAAAAAAAGCTGTTTCCGCCCGGTTTCGAACCGGGGACCTTTCGCGTGTTAGGCGAACGTGATAACCACTACACTACGGAAACTGATGAAAAAGCATGGGAACGTCACTGAATTTCAAAATCAGTCCATAACACGGTATCGTATGATTTTTATGTTACGTGTCTACAATGGCTCCAACTTTGGAGGAAACTATAAATGGTCTTAATGACGACTTGTAAAACTGGCATGTCGGTTTTTGAAAAAAGGTGGAAGCTTCAACTAGACTTCAGGGCTAAAAAGTTAGAAAGAATGACCCCTTTCAAAAACAATTATTACTTGTGACACGAGTGGGAGTTCCAGGACCGTTAGTGAAATGTTGTTACCTTCTGCATCAACATTGTTCTGTTTGTGCGAGTGTCCCTGCCATTAATGGCTGTTTGTCTCCATCTTGTGGTTACATCAGATTCACCAGACACACAAATCACTCTACAGTGCATAAGACAAGACAGAACAAGATTCATCCCCGACTCGGGGCCCCCAAGGAAATTTCTGTGTCAGACATTGCTTCAAAAATGTACAGTGCAATAGAAAAACTAGTTACAACCAGTGTTATCCACGGATCAGGGTCACGCACCAGGTCGAGTAAAGGAAAAAAAGTATACGATATAAATATACAAACTATAAAGTGTTTAAGGAGTAAATGTAAATGATACAGTAACAATACAAGTAAGATAAGTACAAGATGAACTAAAAATGAATAAACTAAAAATACATACTTTTAAATATATGTATAATTTACTCTTACTGTACCTTTGATACTTACATTTATTTCCAGAAAAGTACATTTGATACTCAAATATATAGATACCTCACACTTATTTTAACTTTTAAATCATACATTAAACCCCACTTTTAGAGACCTGCTTCTATGTAAAGTCATCCTTTTAGACTGAATTTTTAAGTTATCTTTTATTTATTCTCTTATTTTATTTATTTATCTTTCTCTCCTTCTTTCTTTCTTTCTTTCTTTCTATTCTTTTTTTCTTATTTTGAGTAGTGTAAATTACTGTTTTTGTTGTGTATGTTTTCTTTTACCTATGTCTGTAGAGTAGCTGACATTGATGAGAATGTAGTATATAGTAGTAGTAGTAGTAGTAGTATAGTATATGCAAGCCATATATTAGCATTTTGCTTCTGTCCAATACACAGTAACTACTTAACACATGGACTGTTGACTTTGTTTGTAGTGTCTAAACTGTTTATATCTATATATATTGTGTTATGTCTGATGACTGAATAAAATACAACTACTATTTTTACGTCGTTTACTTTCTGCCACAGCTCAGCTTACAGTCAAAATTCAGCTCATTAGCAAATCACACAGGTTCAAAGATCGTCTATAATACATATCTTGGCTGGCACGTGTAAAATCTACTGAGAGCGAGACGTCTTTATTTGTATCCTTTATCCTTGTGCCTGCCTGTCACTTGCGCATGCGCATTCGGACGCCACTGATGGTGATAGAAATTATGGCCGTCGCGATGCAGACAGAGGATTTTCCTTACTTACCTTCAGGGCCGGCGGAGGGTATGGCCTTTTACCAATTTAACGTTTATTTTAAATGAACACCACGTCGGTGCACTTAGTTACAGCTTTGGCTCATTAAGCTTAAAATGCCGCTAGCTTTCTGTAAGCTAACGTTAGCCGGCATTGCAGAGTGAGCGGAGAGGGGTTGCTAAAGTATGCTAAGCTAAACTAGCTGTAGCCGTTTCGCCTCCAAGGTCGATGAGAGCATGTCTGCATCCGATGTTGCTTCATAATGATTGTGAATCGATTCCCCTGCCTGCGGTCCAGTGGAGACTGAAGGAAGCATCTCCATGTTTGGGTTAGCAGACAGGCATGTTTTAGGCCATGTGCAGGTTTTAGCTAACGTTATAATCCCATTCTTGCTCGAGCACTCAGCATTAGTGACACATGCAAGACACAAGACACATGCCACTAGCGAACTGCTGAAAGAACAGTGGTTTAGCAAAAGTTTGCATGAATTTTCTGTTAGTATTTTAATATTAAATGCATCTAAAGTCTGTTTGATATTTGCTCTGTCTGTCATTAGTGCTGTCAGCTTTGAATGGTCCATCGTTGCCAAATGGTTGTATTGCAACACCCCTGTTTGCATACTTAAGTTCCTTTCAGCCCATTTGTATGACTTCATTTAGCACTGCAGATGTGAGATCAAACTAATAAATGCAGTCCTAGCAGCCAACAACGTGATCGGTTATCACAATGTTATGCTTAAAAGAGCACTTGGTAGAAGAAGAAATACAAACTCAGAATTTTGATATGATATTAATGAGGTAAGAAAACAAACGCAGAACTATTTACTTTCCCCATAACTGAATAAACAAACTGTTCTCAGAAGAAAATGAAGACCCCAGAACACTGTTAGTAACTAGAAAGGTGGCAGGGTCCACCACATATAAACAAAGTAAACAGTATGAAATTGTGTGGTTCTTTAGGGTCTTTATGTTTATTCAGTCATTTAAACAAAGAGTCTGTGTGTTAAGGCAAACTAATCAGCCACTGAAGAGCTTTCTTTTCTCATTAAAATATTTTGTTTCTTCTCAGGAACAACATAGTGCATGTGTGAGGCAATATTAAAGCAATTTTTTTTTTATCGTTCTTGTTAGTTAGTATGTGGTATAAATAGTCGACCCCACTACCTACTTGTTTATCATCCATGCATTGCCTGCAAGAATAAAAATATCTAATGAAAGAATCCTCCCCAAATTGTTCTTAGATTATAGATAGAATGAGAAATAGTCAACAATGTCATGAAATGATTGATGTTAACAGATCTACTGGCTATTTACAGTGCATAATACAGAAGAAGTATATCAAATAATAACTTAAATATAGCTCCTTCTCGCACATTAGGTGCCAAAAAATTAGTGCTGGTTCTCTCGCTGTTAAGATCTTGTGAGGAATGAATAAAGCAGTTAGGAATATTCATGCAACAACACTTGTGTCTGAAAGCTTTAAAACTTTATCTGACAGTTGAAAGTGATGTTACGCATTCCATTTCTCAAAGTGCTTATTAAATAAGTCTCCTTCAAACCAGCTAAGTAAAAGGCACCATATTATCCCCTGACTTAGTACTTGTCTTAATCATATCTGCCTACTGCTTCACAACTTATCATCATCACATGTCTGACACATGAAGATAACTTAATTTCCCAGATATTTTGAGCTAAGAACAATGACCCTGATTCACAGTTGGGTCTCAAACATGCCACTGTGTCTGTGAGTGTGCTGCCTTGCTGCTTGTCAGTGTACTTGGATGTATTGCTAACGTGTGCAAAGGGGATTGTCTTACATTTACCAGGCAGGAACGTAATGTGAAAGGGAGCTGTTTGAAATTAAAAGGGGCCTTGTTTCTAAAAATCAGTCTAGTACAGACAACCTGAATGCCATTCGAGTTGGATTTTGCTGAGCTGGCTTATTCCCTTAATAAATGAATCTTGAGCAGTGCTGTTGTTTGAACTTTTTCCACAGATGTGTGTGTGTTATAATTACATTTTCCCAGAAGATGTAACCTAATTTAAAATTGCTTTCTCTCTCTGCAGTAAATAAGATGATAAAGGAGCACGGCGACCTGTTTTCGGACTCCCAGTGTAAAGTCTGCAGTGCCGTCCTCATTTCGGAGTCTCAGAAGTTGACTCATTATCAGGTCAGTGAGCCCACAGTCTGCTACTGCTGCTGTTTCAATGTCAGGGGACTTAACCAATTTTAGACACTGCTACTATGCTCATTGATACAGGGAGAAAACAGCACGATTATTAGCCAGAAGGTTTGACTATTTAATGCGGATTACATCACATTGATAGTTTTATTATTAGTAACAAGCGCATGTCCACATTAAGCTAGTGAGCTAGGTAGTGTTACAATGAAATCTCTTCTTTATTCTCAAGTTTTCTGACAAAGCATAAAAATGTTTAACCCACTAAGACCTAGGGCACCCATTAAAAAGGCATCTTAAAACCTCAGGCATTGATTAAAAGCCCCTTCTAAAACAGAAAAAAAGAGGGTTTTATTGCACTAATCTTCAGAAACCAACCACAATGCATTTCTCCACTCACATATCTTGAAAGTGAACACACCATTGTAAACGCACTGATGTCACATCGGGCTCTAAAGGGGTAAAAATATGACTGCTGCATCCAGTCTTAATGGGTTAAATGAAAACAGCTTCCTTATTATTTGTGGCTGTGTAAACTAAAGGAGTCAGAACAGAGGTTTATCCAGCTGAGGCTCATTATGGCTGTGATGCACGTTTTTGTTTTTGAAATGAATAGTGGACAATGACATGGACATAGTAAGGGCCTTTCACGGCCAGCGGCTAGGCTAAACTCAAGGTCTATGGGTCATGTTTTGGGCATTGTTCAGGCTCAAACCTTTACACCCAGAGAAAGGTATGGTCTCATGTTGAAGTGGAGAGTCTGCAGATTACTTTTTTTTAAAATGTGTTTTTCAAACCTGAATGTTGATATTAACTTAACTAACGAACTTAATTGACTTAACTAGAAAATAGATTTGCAGCTTGCAACAAAAAGAAAACAAATTGCAATGTCAGTTTTTTCCAATATCATACAGCCCTAGTTGGTACCAGAATGCTACCTTATTAAGGTCTAGAAGACATGTTATCAGACTTGGATTATATGAAACTGTGCAGACACAATAAAGGTATGTTGTCTTTCTCTTGCCAAACTCATTTAGGTGGAACATACTGGTTCTAAAAATGCAGACGCTGTATCTTTCCCGTGTGCCCAGTCATCTCAAAAATCAAATGGTGAAAATAAGTTGAATGCAGTGGACTGGGATGCTGATGGTTGTTGTCCACTTTGTGATAAAGATCTGTGTTTTTGTTTGCAGAGCAAGAAACATGCCAACAAAGTGCGGCGTTATCTCTCCATGCAAAATGAGAAGGAGCCAGCGCTGAAAAAGTTGAAGTCGTCATCAGATGACAGTGTGAGTAAAATGTTCTCGGTTTTACCAGTTAATGTCAGCTGAATCCAAATAACTGAAATCATTTTGTTTTTTCCAAAGTGATCTTGAGCAAACTAAGCTGCTACTTGCACCACATTAGCCATCATTCACAGGATCTCCTGCCATCACTGCCTGCTTCTGCACTCCACTTGAAATTATATATATTCAAGATGATCATGAGCTTAGAACCCAAATCATTTTAATTTTTGTCTGAAGGTTCATGTTTTTATAGGGTATTTTAATTCTAATGGTACATTCTCTGTGTGTACAGATCCTGACCCACTTCATTAAAAATGAATAGATATATTTCAAGAAAATCAGACACTGAGTGATTTCTATTCAGCGTAGTGCAACACATGCACAGATGAAGAAGGGAAAATTACTGGTTGCTCTATTTAACAATGTAGAGAAACATTGCTCCTGGAAAACTGGAGAAAAGGATACTTGCAGAAGCAATCCAAGAAAGAAAGTATTTTTAAAAAGAAAGGAAATATTATAGCCTTTATTATAGTGGTTAAATCATTGGAAGGGAAATCATCAAAGAAGCCAACATGCTGATTTTGTGATGTCAACTAAAATGTTGTGCCAAATGCAAACTGAGTGACTGTATCTTGTTCTCTGTAGTTCGGATTCCCTACTTCATATTGGACTTCAAGTTTTAGAGAACAGATGGTAGTGATGACATGCAGTTCATCTTTTTTTAACAGAACAAATGATGCCTCTTGTAGCCATAAATGATTCATGTTGCTGTGTGTCTTTGTCAGCAGGACTGTAACAACGGAGTCAGCGACAGGTCGAAGGTATGCCATGTATGTAACATGAACTTCTCCTCTCCTGTGGTGGCCGAGTCTCACTACAAGGGCAAAGTTCACGCCAAGAACCTGAGGATGAAAATCGGCCCCCAGGCACCAGGTATGTATTTGTTTATGATTTTATTAAACCTCTAGTTACCTTCATTTTAATTTTTCTTTCTAATTTGATGTATTGCATTTCCATCATCGCTGTAATTGTATCTCCACTTCAACAGTAGCCTCCCAAACAACACCAACAGCAGCTCAGCCGAAGAAGAAACCCATTGATGAATCGAGCAGTGTGCCGGCGACGGGTGGTAGCAACAGTAACAACAATAACAACCCCGACCGCTTCTGCTCCATCTGCCAGGCCTCCTTCAACAACCCACTGATGGCCCAGCAGCACTACGTGGGCAAGAAGCATAGAAAACAGATGACCAAGATGAAACTGATGGAGACATATGGCCCTTCCACAGCACCAGGTCAGACCACAGAATCCAAAAAAAACATATGACTCCTGAAGAAGATCAATAAAATATTAAGCAATAATTCTTTCTATGTGCCTTCAGCTTCCACACTAAAGGGCTACCCATGCACCATCTGCAGCATCGAACTAAACTCTGTGGAGCAGTACCAGTCTCATATCAGTGGTGCCAAACATAAGAACCAGTAAGTACATGTGTGTTTTTTGTGAGGTTTATGCTGGATAATTGTTTGTGACATTGCAACATTTTGTTAAATGAATCAGTCTGCTTCTGTATTAGAGGTAATTACTTTGGTACCTGCCCCAGGTTTCTCCATAGGGGGACTGACCATCTCCAGACATGAGCAAGACCATTGAACAGATTTACGGACACATTCTTTATACTAGCTGTGTGATCAGCCCTCTGCCACCATAGTAGCCCTTTTCACACAGAGACGCCACATTATGGTATTGCGCCAGCTCTCTGTTGTTCGTTGTTCACACAGAGCCAAGTATCTCCGCTGTAAAGACGGACTAGGGTGTAATTCACACAGAAAGCCGGCGCTGCAGCACCTTAAGAGGCGTGATGTCACGTGTCATGAGATGACGCCTGTGTCATTTTGAAGGTGTTTCCCTGGTGTCCCCCTGTCAATTTAAACCAACGGACAGTTGATAATCATATGAATGCTGTTATGTGTTGTGATTGAGATCCTGACCCACCAAACATCCTGGAAAGTAAAAAAAGTTGCTTTTATTCAGTGTAGATTATATAATTACATCATCACCATCTGTAAACTGGGTGCTGTCTGGCGCTGTTTTCTAAGGGAAAGTTCACTGAAGTCTCAGTCTGGAGGGCTGACTGTGGCTGTGACTTTTTTCAAACACAAACACTTGATGAGTTAAAGTTTTTTGCCAGTGACAAAAGGGCAGGGAGACAGACACTTCTCCAAGTTGAATTGCAGTATTTTATTTCCTCATAAGTTGCCAATGACCGTTAGTTACTTTGTTACTGTTGTTTAGTCCTGTGATTTTGCCTTGTGGGACATTTCTGTTTTTTGTTGAGTGAAGGACCTGTGTAGTTATCAGACTCTCAGACCGACACGCCCTCGATACGCGCCACCGGCTTATTCATTCACACTGGTTTGGTTTGCCAATGCTGCGCCACTGATATTACCTCCAGAGATGTATCAGCGCCGGACACACAGAGGTGGAGGCGGAGTATTGGCGCAGGACAACCACCGTGGTGTCAGATGGCCTTGGGAGCAAATAAAAACCAAACATGAAAACACAATTTAAAGCGGTACATCATCTCTTACCAAGTGCAGAGCTTCAATGTTTCGATCCATCTCTGCTGCATGATGATAATGGTTTAATAAAGCACAGTGAAATGGCTTTAACACTTGCTTGCAGCAACTGGAAAAAAAAGTAGGAGACCTATCATGATCTGTGCACTAGGATCCACAGAATATGAATGACGATCAGATCATATTGGATGTCATATTTTGGATAGTTCCGTGAGCTAATAGAGGACAAAGTCCACACAACTACATCAGTGTAAGTGGCAGAGACACAAAACGTGAAATTGAAGACATACCGAAGTTTATGTCTCCTGGCTCGTTGTTGTGAATCGCATCACATCTACAAGTTGATGATAATTATTTTGACCTAATTAATCTGGTTTGTGGAAACCTGACATTCGTATCTCACAATAGTCTTGAAATGTATCTTCTTTTTTTCCAGAGTGAAAAAATCTGGCTTAAACACTACAGAGAACCAAGAAGCAGCAGAACAATCATACGGGGTCGACAACCAGTACACTCCTGCAGATGACCAGTATGCCTCTGTGGACGACCAGTATGCCACTGCAGATGACCAGTTTGCCACTGCAGATGACCAGTACGAGCCCGCAGATGACCAGTATGGGCCCGCAGATGATCAATACCCAGCTGGAGATAACCAATACGCTCCTGAGGACACACAGTACACAGAGGAGGACCAGTTTACTTGAGGCTGGGCTGGGATGGACTTCAGTGGCTTCAGTCAGGACTTGGAATGACACAACAACCAGCCCCTTTAACACATTAACATCAGACTTCATGGACCTTCAGCTCCTGTCAGTCTCTTCTCCGTATGTTTTCCCCTCTTATTCACAAGTTTGGACCCTGGAATACCCCCAGAATGATATTTTATCATATTCCCAACTGAAAAGGTGAAAGAATGTGTGTTTTTTTGTTTTGTTTCGTTGTTTTCTCCTGGAATTAACAAACTTCAGTTGTCATTTCTAAAGAATGTCTACAAGGGTTCGACTTCTGTTGGCTTCTGCTTCTGTTGCAAACGTGAACTGACTGACTGAAAACTGTTCTCTGTATCAGTGTACATTAGGGCTGGCTAGCATGTGAAATTTGTCGACACTGGTGCTGATATGATCAGTGCTTTACTTCAGGAATATAAACATGTTTTTATACAAAATCCTTCATGAAACAAAATAAGCCAGTTACATGTTAAAAGGAGCAATTCAAGAACTTTGCCTGAACAAAATGCTGCCAATTTCAGGCAAAATTATGATTTAAATCTTTATCACTGTAAAAAAAAAAAAATGATAACAATTATGGCAGAGTCATCAGTAATCAGACAATGGAAAATCTGCTCTGTGCTGGGCAGTCCACACCAAGAATTATAATTATGACGTTTTAAAAAGCGTTGTGGATGACGACGACCACACCAAGACTGTAATGAAAATGGCGAATGATATTGTTGGGATCATCTTCAGAGCAATTTGATAAACAATAAACACTGACAGCCAGTCAGAATTCATTCGAAATCACAGGGCCGTCAATCTGCTTAAATTTGGGTCCATTTTCCAACAAAATAACGGTGTGGGAGTGCTTATAATTGTTTTTAACTCTTAACAGAACTCTTTCATGTGAGATAATTAAAGACATTTGGGAGACACTTTTTAGATGGTCCACTCTCCTAACCCAGTCTTGGATATTTATGTAACTTATCAAAATCCTTATGTATATTAGGCTGGAGCTGATGGGGTCTCTGAAATTTGTTTTGATGTCTTTTACAACTCGCATATAGAATTCTGGATACTCCTAACTCCAAAATCTATGGGCTTTCTTTTTTGTGCCTCTGTGCAGCAGTAACAGGTCTTCTATGTCCATTTTGTTCTAAGATGGCAACACAGCTGGACTACGTTCTTGGCGCCACTGTTTACAAAACTTAATCGTCCATCAGTGTAGATGCTCACAGTTTTGTTTTTTTTTAAAATAAGTTATTGTTATAGTTCTTGGTGTGGACATAACCTTGAATGACCTGATCCGATATTTTTATCAGTTTAAATGTGATCAAATAAGTATCTCAGCCGTAGATTACCAATTGACATATCTTATTTTGATCCAATACTGACCCTGACTGAAAACCTCTGTTTATAAAATTTTTATTATGGTATATATAAGGCCCTGTCCACACGTACACAGGTACTTCTTAAAACAAAGCTTTTTTTGTCTGGTCTAGTCTTTCGTACGCATGTAGATGGCGTTGTAGGTCATTGAACTTTTGGAAAACTCCTTCAATGTGTAGAGATATTCATAAACACGATTTACGTCTGGCCTTTATCCATGTTTGTTGGATCATTTGCAAATGTGTTATCAAACTGGAGTATTTCAGTTTGCACGTTGATAGAATGTACGCTATATTGTTAGACATTATATGTATAAAGACACAAACCAACATTGATATTCGGCGATGGAAAAGTGAGACCAAAAACACTCCTCACAATATTTTGCTGACAAGTTATCCAAAAGATTCTGTGAGGAGCAGTCATGATTCCATGCCTTGTTCATTGTGTTGTCAGTAGCTAAGCAACCGACCAGACAGACAATCTGCTTCCTGGTAGAACAGCACGCACATCCCCGGTGTATGTGAATGGCCGTGAGATATGCATTTTCAGGTGTGTTGAATGGACAGAGATTAATTCTGAAATGGTGCCAAAATACTTGACTGGACAGAGATTTTTATTATTATTATTATTATTATTATTATTATTATTATTTTATTATTATTATTATTTTAAACCAGTTTCCTTAAATACTTGTGTATGTGTGGACTAGGCCTAAATTGAATGTGACTCCTGTAAGTGATGTGATTTGATTCCTTAGATTTTGTCTGAAGAAGATGTATCACTCTGTTAGACAGAAACATTCACTCTATTCGCGGTTGTACAGCAGTTTTGCAGAGTGAATGCTCTTGCCTCACAAATGATCTTTGATGAGAACAGACACCAGCTGCAGAACGCACTTTAACTTCAACAACATACGTGTGTCATTCTGGCCATGTTTAACATCGATTAGTGACAGCTGATAAAATGTCTCCGAAGTCGCTGATGGCTTAAAACAAGAAGCTCCTGCTGGCATGTTTTGGATGTATTTGTTAGTGTCAACGTAGCGAATCAGTCAGTTGGACACAGTGGAGTATATAAATCGCTTTGCCCCTACTAACATCTAACCAATACTAACATCTTGTAGCAGAGCCACATGCAATCAACGAAAACTCAAAGCAAAGCTGCTTTTTCAGTCCATGTTTCTCGTTCTTTGGTCCACCTGATTATTGTCATGTTACACTGATTTCAGAGATCCTAAATGAGACCCTCAAATATTACAAAAAGTACCAGTCTGTCAATGATGAGCATTTTGTAGAAGTTGATGTCATTTTATAAAAACTAGTTTTCAGTTTCAGAAGTCTGGGCAGTAATGGAGAGATGAAAGGGATTATGATACGCAATTGGAATACTGTCCTTGTATTTGAGAAGCAGTGGTTTTATTACAGCTGTGAGTTAATGAAAGTATAAGCTTTTTTTGTACTGTTGAGTTAAATGCCTGGTTGAAGGTAAAAGACTTTTAAATACTTTCCCTCTGAGTTGTCCAAAATAGAGCTTTATATACTCTAGAAGAGACTTGTAGACGCTCTCTGAGATCTGCAATTACTGTCAATACCAGAGATTACAATATTTAACGCAGCGATTTTCAGCGGTGATGTCAAATTAGGAAGTGATGTCAGTTAGAATAATTTTTTTAAGTCCATTGGTCCTCATACAAGATGATTGGTTGACTATTTTAGTATTGAATGTCTGCAAACGTCTGGCTAAAGAAAAGATTTTTTTTTAATGTAATTTATACAAAGAGGGCTCATACATTAAGTATAGTACACAGTGTTTAAAAGACAAATGGCCTTTCTGTTTTCACCCTCATTGTTTGTGTGCTAGGTGTTCTGTGATTAAGAGTTACTTTCAATATAAGTTGTGTATAACAGAGGGAAAAAAATGCAGCAAACGTGCATTAAATAAAAGAAATGTTTTAAGAGAGTTTGTTTGTTCCTTTGTTTTTCCTCTAATATAAGTCATTTGATGGAACTTCACCTGCTGCTACGTGAGTGTAAACATGTCTTCCAGTGTAAAAAGGAAGGACTTGATTTAGATTTGATATAAGATGAGCCACAAAGTTTAAAGTAGTAACAGGTGAAGTTAATAATGTTGTTCAGCTTGTTACAGTGCAATGCCTGCTGGGAAACCTTGAGTCCTGGTGCCACTGCAAAACAAGTACATCTTCTCATGGCAACAGCACTTCATGATGGCAGTGGTCTTTCAAGTACAACATGCCCTTCAACACCACAAAAACTTCTCAAAAAAGGGACGAATAAGACTGATCCTCTACCCAGCAGTACATGTCATTGAAACAAAATGAGCAATGTTATTCACTTCTCATGTTAATGCTTTTAATGTAACCCAATTGCCAGAATAAATGCTTCTGCAACCCACAAAGATGTTAAAACTTTGCAATTTTTTTATGTTGCAGCTTTGTTCCTTAGCTTCCTTATTCATTTTACTTTGTGACAACTCTGCTTCTGGTCTGGTTAGGTTCAGGAAAACGTCATGTTTTGACTCGACCTTACCTACCTACCTTAAAAATGTTTCTAGAGATTGATCTGAGGTCTCTCTTAAGGATAGTCAAATTTAAACAATGACTTACTACAATCACTGTAACTTTAACCAATAAGCAAAAAAATGATGCATAGAAATGGCAATGTGTTTGTGGTCATTTAGAAATGCTGTTCTACTTTTCAGACACTTTTACAGTCATGTCCACTAGACGGCACTGACAACACTAAATGCTCCACTCACTACATATCTTAATCAGGTCTACTAAAACTGTGTTCAATTAAAAAAAAAAGGACAAAGAAAATTCAATATCAGCCCCTACTGGAGATTTTCTTTCATCAGTACAATCCTCAATAAGTTCAGTGAAGGGCCCAGCTACCCTTGAGCTGTAACATCGATGTTCATGATGATGTTCATAACCTCCACTGACTTGAACATTTTTGGCAGATCTTCCCTTGTATCAACATGACAGTTCCGATTGCCAGCTCTATAAGGAAATGGTTCACACAGTCTGGTTTGTAACTTGACAGTCCTGCACAGAGCCCTTACTTCAAACCCACCGACCATCTGTGGGATGAACGGGAACACCCACTGTGAACCTGAACCTACTGCTCAACATCAACGGTCCTCACCAACAATTCAGGTAACAAAAATTGTGAAAGGCTCTCCCGGAAGTTTGATGAGATGTTCGACCAGCAGATTTAAGTGTTTTATACATGTCACAAATGTATTTACCAAAGGAAGAAAGTGACTAATTATCCAAAAACAGACCAAAAGGACAAATTTGTTAAACCAAATAAAGTTTTAACTGAGGAGAACACAAATTCAGCCTCCCTCATCTCTGTGAGCTACATGCAGGCTCATTCCCTCTGACCACATGGTGGTGCACTAACACTTTGCTAGTACTGCATCAGCGCAGGGGTTTTTCTGATCCCATCTGAAAATGAAGACTTGTTATGGGGTTCAGACCCTTGTGGCACTTTCCTCTAATAACCTGTCAACAATCAGCTCAGACCAACCAAACAACTTTATTTTTGATGTAACCTGTACCTGTATCCTGAAGACACCTGCGTGTCGTGTTTAGAGATTTCAAGATTATAATGAGATAATTTGGTTTGCCTTGACTGACATATGAATTTACCATTTGGACCTGGCTTGCTTGCCCAGCCTCAGCTCTCCCTTTGGATCACATTTTTTTAATTTCTAGCCATCTGTTTCGCATAATTTCATCACACACTAGTTCTTTTTAATTATGCATACTGACATGAGGTATTCGGAGCCTGTAAAGCCTCAAAGTGTGGAGGTCAGATGCTGAAATAGGGGTAAATGTTTTGCCAGTATACTTGTCAGAGTTGTGTGAGTGTTTATCCACAGCTAATACAAAGATGAATGGATAAAAAAACACATGCAGACTGTTGGAAACACGGCACAGTGTCCAGTCAGTTGAATTCTCTGTGAATTTCCTGGCTGAGGTTTCACTGCTGTTGACCCCCTGACAGCCTTAAATCTCTCAGGTTCACCCTCAGAATTCATACTTTATCGAGTACAGTTTAATCACACGCCTGAACAAGAAAGAAAGCAACAGCTTGCTCCCTCTTTTCCCTGGTCAAGGACACAGTGGAGCCTAGTAAGATAAAGTATGCAGCAAAGAGATCAGTGTCTATGGCTTAAATGTTTTTCATGTTTGGAATACATTTAAGTCTGTTTAGGGGTCAAATGCTGACTTTGTGTCTGTTGCATTCCTCCCATGTTCGATATTAATCTGTTCATGGAGCACTTATCAAAACCAGCATTACAAAGTGCTTTACAACAAATACAGCAATAAAATACACAAAAATGTATGAATACACAGGCACACGTAAGGAGTAATAGAGAAATAATCCTCATTACAATGGATGATTAAACACCAAATGAAACACCAATAAAATGCAAACACATTTATAAAGAGCATCAGGATTAAAACACAATGGCATTTTAAAAATGTAAAAATAAACCTTAAAAAAATGAGACATTAGGCTCATTTTCAGGCTTATAATTGTTTGATGGGTTTCTACTATAATAGGTATATATGCTTTAACACTCAAAAAACATCCGTTTTCTCGTCGTTGTCCAGTGCCAAGTAGCTGCTGGACATGAATGATGCAAATGTTTGATGGTGTGATGTCACAAAGTCACAGAGTTAGAGGGGAGACTACTGATGAGGCGTTTCAGGAGCAGTGTTTTCTGTGGGAGAGAGGAGCTTCTGTTGGTGCAGAATTTGGCCTTTTTAACTTTCCAAAATCTTAAACCTAACCCTAACCCTTAAACCTAACCCAAACCCTAACCCTAACCTGCACATTTATAAACATTATACAAGTACAAATGCATTCAAGCATAAAATGTCTCCTTTGAAACTTCTTTAGTCTGGGTCCCATGGCAGGATACTGCAGCACAAACTGAAATAAAAAAAGATTGCCAATTAATCCCTTCAACTGTTGTTGCAAAAATTGTTGCGGAGAAACTTGCAAAGCACTCCAACCATCAGTGTTTTTAAGAAAAGTGACAGGACATCTATCCCTGAGACTTGGATGGCTGAAATAACGTGTCTCACTTTGCGCGTCTTTCATCAACACCAGCATTATCAAAGTTTAGCAGAGCAGCTGTGTGTGTGTGTGTGTGTTTTGTGTTGTACAGTGTCTTCAGCAACCTGCATGCCATTAGGATAGTCTGTGAGAGCAGCCAGACAACACAATTTGTCTTGGTCCTCTAGAAGCTGAATGGGCTTCACCGTAATTCCAATTCATTTACAAGAAGCATGTCCATTTTAAAATGCCCCCAATCTGGTTTTCATACTGAAACTCTCATTTTTACAGTATCCTCTAACGGATGTGCTAGAATAAATTGTTTTCTCTGTCAGTTGAATTTGCCTTCTCATATTGAAGAATGCTTTGGCTGCCAGAGTGTGTTTGTGATACACTTAGATTGTCATGGATCTCTGCATTTTCTCATTGTATGTATGTAAACATAATGCAGATTTGTAGTGATATGCATTACAAATGCAGATTATGTTGTATCCAGATGTTCTTTTCTGCTTGGGGGGGAAAAGAGATACATTCATTCAACCGGTTAAAGGCGTCAGTATGCCTCAGATGAAGTGTTTGTTGGATTGTTAAAATGTCTCCTGTTCTGTAATGAGGCTGCATTGCGTGGCAGGATCATGTGCAATATAAGCATACAGTGTCAGGGTGAAAGCAGGTCATTCTGTAAATCCTGTGACAGTTGGTACTGTGCTATTCCCAATTTTAACAAGCCAGAGCAATAGTTATGGGCTGTTCTGGTCACCTGTTCAATATTCATGCTCCATTTTTGGTCACCACCAACCCCAAAAGAAAAAATGGCTGCCCAAGTGCTCCACTATGTTCACACGGCTAGCACAGCTGTCTACTGTAGCTGAAAAAAGAGCTGAGAAGAGTGAACCAAAAATACTTTCATACCCAAATACCCATAAGCTTACATTGTGAAGGGAGTGACTGTAAAACACTGGATGGATTTTTTTGAGCGTCACAATCAGTGTAAGGCAAGTTACTGAGGAAGTGAAAAAGGTTACTCTTTACTTATTACACAGTTAAACACTTTACACTTTATTACTTTTATTACTGTTCCACGTTATGTCTTCCCTAGCAACAAGCTTCTTTGTATCGTGTGCACTTTCCAACTCTCCACAATGGCGTCCTGCTCTGAAATCCAGTTTCTGTTTAATGCTGCTTCACTGGTAGTAGACACACATTTTCACCCATCATGCTGCAGTATCAGATGCTTTAGTGATTAAAAACCATTGTTTCTTTACATGTTTCACTGAGAAATAATTTCCTTCCTCATCCTCGAGCTCTCTGGCTCGACGTGACCTGCCCTGACCTGCTCCACGTACACATCGTTGTAAGACAGCCTAAGAAGGATGAAAAAACCATCTCACTAATGCAGCATTATTTACTATAGTAACTGTAGTATTCGGTAGGATTCTGAAATTATAATGCCTTACACTACTTGTTACTTTGAAAAGTAATACTATTACTTTAAAGGTAGAAATTTTAATCAGAAGAGAAGCATCTTAATTTTTTATGCCTAAACAAACTCTTTTCATGACAAAAAAAAATACAGTTTTACTTTGTTTATGTTTGGCAGACCCTGCCACCTTTCTTTTGAACAGCTTGTTCATTAAGTTATGGAAAAAATAAATATGTAGTGCTTTCTTTTATCACCTCATTATTATTGTAAATATTAGAATTAAGAGTTTGAATTTCTTCTCTAAAACTACATAGTGCCCCTTCAATATAATACTGAGTTATGCATTTACTGCCCAACGCTGGTCACAACCCCGGCAAATTGATTGTTTCAAGATCATATTTTTATCCATTCGGCCCCACTTCTTTTTGAAAGTGTAGGCGATCTGTGTCGTTAAAATTGTGTCATTCCCATTCAAGTTACCAGCGTCAAACAGCAGCACTTCTCCAGCAGGACGCAAAAAGCGAGTTGCTGACTCGCAGCCTCAGTTGTTGCTTCAATCAGAGATGGTTTCAGCTTCCAGTCACACAGTTAAACACAACTACAGTTCAGTGGTGTTTTATGTCAACGGGTCACGTGGAGGAAACACAGTACAGTATATGGCTTTGCTTTACTCTGGTGTCTCGTTCCATTTCCTGTACTATTGAGCCCATGTGTTCAAAGGATCAAAAGAAGAAAAATCAAGCCCACGAAGCCGCTGAAGGTTTTATGGCGTCTGATCTTTGCCTCATCTGTCTGCAGGAAAGGGTCTCTGATTCCCATCTCCAATATAAAAGAAAACATCACAGTGTCCAGCTCTGCTTTATTTAATCGCACAGAACAAAACACGCAGGCAGGAAGGTTGTTGTAAACCATCAGATGCCTGATGTAAGTGGAGATATTTCAAACAGTTCTTTGTGTTGTTTTTTTGTATAAACCCAGCAGCAGAGACAAACAGAAAGATAATTCAACTCTTCATTAAACAGTGTTAGTATATCCCATTACATCAAAACATTACATCATTTGTTGTACCCTGCTGAATGTTTTTACATCATGCTCGTGTTTTCGCGACTGAGCCATCAGCTGATGTTTGTCTGTCTGACGAGACGAGGCATCAGGTTGCATATTTTGAATTTGCTCTGTTGTTTGCATGCTGAGAAGTGAGGAAAGTGGCGTCATTGTTTTTTTTTTGTGGATTTAGATTTAAAATATTCCTTGAACTGATATGCATATGAATGTTTTTAGTGTTTGGTTTGATTTGCTCTCCTCCTGCATTTGAGCTCATCCTGTTCTGCCTGCAAAACTGAGGACTGAAGTTGCTAGAAACAAAAGAGAGAAATGTGAAAAAGAAGCAGAAAAAAAGAGGATTTAAAAGCAAAAGTGGACATGAAGAGAGAGAGAGAGTGAAGGAGAGTTTAGTGTTTTATAGAAGCTTTAAGTCTGACAGCTTTTCGGGGAGATCATTGTCTTGAAATGGAGACATCCGGAGGCCAAGGCATCTCTGTGTTTGACCAACGTACAAAACAGCCTCCCTCCTCCTCCTCCAATCACTGTCCAGGCCTCTTCTGCCCTTATTACATGGAATCACAGGTGGCTGAGCTGCACGCTGTAAGAAATAATCCTCTTTCCCAAATGCTAACCAAGCACATTCATGCTCCCTGCAAGGTAAGATTAAGATGAGATTAATACGATTTCTACTTTCAGTCTTGTGAATTGTTCAGGAAGTTGATTAAAGTTCATACTTTACAGTGACAAACTGAAAGTAAAAGCGGCATTAATAAATGGGCATTAATGACCCAGTACTGGATTGGAGCAAAAACTTACCTTTGAGTGCTTAAGTCACACCCCTACATTGGACCCCATGGGACCCTATTTCGGAAAAACTTTTTATTGTAGTGAATGGAGACAGTCAAAACATTTTTTGACACTGCTTGAATTGTGTCTTGAACATCATATATGTTTGTCAATTTTAAAGATCCTTTTTCAAGTGAAGAAAGTCACGGTTTGTGATAGATAAAGTAATATTTCATCTAGGTTTGTATTAAACGGCTCAGTGAACTACATCGCCTCACTCAACGCCTGTCGCCAGCACAAACATGGTCGCCCACTTGACACAGAAGAGTTTCAAAAAAAACATGAAATTCACAATAAACCTGCTCATATTGATAATTGCAGCTATGTAAAAGAAGAGTTTGTCAGTTCTGTGAGCTGCTAATATACATGACCAGCTCGACAAGTAAAGTATTAAGTAAAGTATTTATGATGACGTATGTTCATGGTCTTATATTTCATGCATTCTTAAATTATCTTAAGTTGACAAATATTTGGGATCAAAAACACTTTTTCGCCCGTCTTTCTCCTGTCTCTACCGTTTTGTTTTTTTTCTGAAAGAAGGTCCCATGGGGCAAATGGGAAGGGGTGTGTATTCTGAAGGTAAAACAACAGCAAGTGTGTGTGTGTGTGTTTCTGTTTGTGCTCAGTTTGGCTTCTGACTAAAGCCAGCACTCACCACATCTGTCAGTACAATCAGCCGCACAGCAAGCTAATTTGTCCAATATTTGCTTGAGAAAATTCTTCGAAAAAGGAACGCACAACAAAGTTGCAGACTGCACGTGGCTAGCGGCCCCACCCTTGATTATGCATAACATCGTGAAAAATCTGTGTCGTCTGTCTTTAATTTGCAGCTCTATCGTTGATGTGAGGAGCACAGCGTCTAACACGCACCAGACTGCAGGGGAAGAAACATAATCAAAGCAGGAGTGCAGATCAGGCTGTCATCGGCTCATTCCCCAGCATGCAGCCGGCCCATTTCCCATCAGCCATCAGTCAACGAGCCACTTTGTTGCTGACAGATGGGCAGGTAGGAAACACCAGCATGTGCCTCCTGTGCTACCTGATGGCTGTAGGTGTGTTGGATGAAAAGGGGGGGTTGGTGTGTGCGTAGTTTTGACCGTTCATCGATCATTTCATCGCTTTGTCTCATCAGTCGTGTCTCGAGGTGTGTGTTTCCTCTGTGTGTGTGGATGTTTTGTCTCGGGGGTGTGAGTAAAGGATGTGAAGGTGTAGTTGTTTGTAATCCTACATCCTTTAACGTTCCAGTGTGGTTTTCAAGTGCAAAACATTTTTCTTTTCTTTTTGTGGGGAGATTTATCAATGACAACTTTAATGTTAGTGCAAATATCAGATCACTAATGACAGTTTTTCAAGACCTGCATAAGCGGGACACAGAATTTAACCACCATAGCTATTTCTCCATGAAAATGTTCAACCAAAGTTCTGAAGTATCAGCTAAATAAAACTTTTAAACAGGTCAAGTTATCAACTCAGCCTAGTTGGAATACAAACTGAAAAGGCTCCATGACAGACAGCAGGGATGAAACGACAAATAGTGTTGCTTGATGCTCTTTTTTGTTGCCACATCTGTAGAATTGGACCAGTATCGGACTGATTCAATGTTTCTTTCCATTTGGTTGAGAGGTGCGATGATGAAGGAACTCTATTCACCGAATTGGAAGTCCCCGTTCACCCCAATGTTATTCGTCATGTTTAGAAATGATCAAGTAAAAAAGAGACAGCTCATCCTGTTTGATGTAAGTTTTATAGATATCAGCCAATGAGATTAAAAAAAATTAATTTATCTTTTCTTTCACCTGCCATATCCAGCCGTTTCCTTGGAAAACATCTGTACAGTGTATCCACCTCCGATTTTTGTCCATTTTGTCGCTTTCTTTGTGTTAAAAGCCGTTTTTTAGTATGACAGCTTTCTCTAGTGTAAACACCAGGTTCAACCGGAAGAGTAAAACCGACTACTGCTATGAACCATGGGTAAACTTGCGAAGTCAGGAATAAGGTGGATGGGTGGCAAAATCCACAGTTTGACTCTTTTGCCGGCTGAATGGAGGAGAAATGTAACGTTAATGTTTCTTGACTTGAGTGAAGAAAATAGTCTGTGTTGTTGGCAAATTGTTTGTGGCACAAACACACTTGAGTCAAATGTCTCCAATCTTTATATATTAGTTTGGTAGCTTCCAAACATTGTTCATTGGGCTTGTTTAACAAAATGGGCACACTTCAGCTCCACCCACGCTCCACAGATCCTTTTTTGATCGTCTGGGAGTTAGGCGGAGTCAGGTACTGCCAAGATGCTAATGGCTGGTAATGTCCACTTTGAGCTTCATTCCGGCTCTTCAGAAATTGCTTTGCCTTTGTCCACTCTATTATACTGTCAATGTTTACCGCCGCTTAAGTCCCCAGTGGAATGAAATGTGAAAAAACTCAAGGTTCACAGAGGGGCTTGGATATCAACGGGTTCAGTTAAGACGAGCAACTTAAGAAACCTGCAGGCGCCACGCTACTGAAAGGCAAACAAAAAATGATGTAGTCTAGCTGAATGGTGACTTCTGATGTTCACAACTTCCCTCAACTAGACAGAACAGAATCAGACTTGGGCACCATGCCCCTACCTCTCTTAAGCCTTCTCAAAAGGGTGTCTTCACACCCTGATTGGCTTGAGGGGAGGGGGGGCCCAAGCTGCTCTCACTCATTAATTACGAGCCAGTCTCCATAACCATAGGTGATCTGAACCCACTGTGATCCGTCCAGAGGGACCTTTGAACTCAGCTAACACAAAAAAGACAGCAAGTCCTACAAAATGGGCCTTAACGCATTAGGTGTTTACATTATTTTGTCTATGCCCTGTAAATTCTGTACATTGCTTCGATGGCCATATCATTAAGAGAGAGAGAAAGAGAGCGAAAGAGGGAGAGAGAGAGACACACATAGCGTGAGAAAGAGAGAGAGAGCGTTCCTTTTTTTCTCTTTGGGTTTTTCAGCCGTCTGCTGCAGGTGGCCGGGTGGTCGGGTTACAAAAAGTGAAAGCACACACACACACATGCACGCACACACACACACACACACACACACACACACACACACACACACACACACACACACACACACACACACACACACAATCTCCTTCCATGACATCTGAAAATTCCTATGGATTACTTCTACTTTTTGTGACAGATGGAAAAAATTGTGTGTGTGTGTGTGTGTGTGTGTCAGAGCAGCTGGGAGCACGAGGTAAAACCTGTAGCAGACCAACCAACAGGCCACTAGGACAGTCAGACACCTGTTTGAACCCCCACCCCTCCCCCCCCACACCCTCCTCAGCCTCCTCTCCTCCCCCGGACACTTGATATGTGGGAGTCGAGGGGTGGGGGGTGAGACAGAAACAGATAGAGGAGGAAGGGGAGAAAGGGAGAAAACAGCTGGATCAACTGAATGTTTCCGTTTTCTGTTTCCTGTCTCAGATTTGACTGGTTCCAGCAGAGAACCGAGAGTCTTAAAGGGGCAATCAGTAACATTTTAACTTCTGGCCAACGCTAAATTGTTGATGATTAACACTGACATGCTGTGATTGATTTATTCAACCAGATGCTGAGGCTTTGCATTACTCACTCAGAAGTCTTTACAGTCAAAAAATGGAAGCCTGTTCACTGAAATGTGGAAGAAAAGAGATTTACATTCTCAGATAAAAGACAAAATTTGATTAGTACATCAAGTATTTTCACATCCCAAATATCATTAAACTGATTCAAAAGAAGTCCCAATGATATTGTGGTGAGTTGAAAGTATAAACATGTGTAGGCTTCAACCATAGACCATTTTGTTAACTGTCTCCTGATGTCGTGGTCTGAGACATTTACTGAAATCAGGAGGTGAAACACTTGGAATGTAATCAAAGTTATGTTAGCTAGGAGGTGGCTGAATGCTAACGTTAATCATGCTTGCTAACAGGTTATCAAATAAGTTTTTACTTTGAAATGTGGACTGATGCTCCTTCAGATTTATCATCCTCAATCATCGTCGTCTTCATCATCATCGTCATCAAATTATCTTGGGCACATTTATTTAAACCTGGAAGTCAATCAAACATTTAAGTTAGCTAGGAAATGGTTGAATGCTAATGTTAGCTAACAGGTTTGTTTATCAACGCATTCAACCTTTTTCTAGCTAACATTATTATTATATTGCATCCAGTGTGTTTCTCCTCCAGGCTCAAATAAATGTGTTGAAGATGTGTGTCGTTTTTAAGAATTAACTGAAGCTTTTCCTACTGCATCGTGTATCAAATGCCGTTGCTAGGAAATGGCTTAATGTTTTACATTAGCTGTTGTCTAACTGAAGCTAATGGGTCGTCTTTTCAGTTGCTGATCGATCAGGGAAGAGTAAAAAGATACATGAAACATTTGAGCTTCCCACCCTGGGAGTGATGTCAGAAGAAGATGGTGACCTTGAAAACTGTCCATTTAAATGAAATACTGTAGCCTAGTTTAAGCTAAACCAGCGCATATTTCATTGGATTATCATGTGTTTTTATGCAAAATCCTATTCTGTAAATTCTACAGCTATGAGGTGACATTAACATTGCAATCATTTGAAATGTAGTGGAGAATAGTCGAAGTGGAAAATAGCATAAACACATGTTAATGTACTTACCGTTACTTAATGTTGCTTTCCGCCACAGCTCTCTAAATTTAAGCAAATTATTTTCTATTGAATGTTGACTGAAATCAAACAAATACCAAAGAAATGTTTTGGGTATGAATTGAAATGAACATCAACAAACGTTGATGAGGTTAGCACCTCCGCTTCACCCTCCACACACACTCATAGCCATCCGCAGATACTTGCACATACACTCCCACTCTCCGGCTGTCTCCTCTCTGAGCTACGCTAGTCGTATTAACGGCCGTTCAGCCTCTGCTTCACATTGAGAGGATCAAAGCCAGGAGGGGGGGGGAGCAATAAGGCCGTAATGTGTTTCCACAGGGGAGTCCTCTGCCTGGGAAAGTGCAATAGGTTAGAATATCAATGAGACGTGCCTGAGAGCGTAACCGCTCACCTGTTGTCTGACTGCGGCTTTGGCACTGTTTCTCTGCGGTCAGGAGGCCGAGTCAGCTTCCTCTAAACTCTGTCCGTCCCGTGTTTCCCAGCAAACATTTTGACACCAAATAAATCACGGAGACGACTCGCACCAACACTGAACAGCCAAGTAAGGAGCAAGTCCCTGTGAGAAAGCTTCATGTTAACATCCACAGGCAGGAAACAAATGAAGCTGACTGTCTGTTTCAGGAGTTTTTCTTTAAAGCGCTGGCATTGTCATGTTTCACGTTTTACGAACACGGCGTACACATCATGGACACTGTTTGCACTGAACACTCCTTATCGCTACATCCAGAGATTGCCCTGATTGATTTCCTTTTTTTTTTTCTTTTTTTTAAAAAAAATCTTTTTACTGTTCTCAATCTGTTTATCTGCTTTGCTGTCAATGACAATGTACTTTTTTTTTTTTACTAAAATGTCCTCTATGTATGCTGAAAGAGAGAAAGGAGAGGGAGCAGAATGTTTTGTTGAAGAGCGAGCTGCAACATAATTTGTAAATTTCATAATGAAAAGTAACGGTTTGACCACTGCAACAGTATCGTTGGTGTCTTGTGAATCCACGGAGGTTAGACACTTTTCGTACGATACAAAAATAAAAGGGTATTCTTTTTTTAGTTTCACTTTCTTCAGTCTGATTTTGCCTTTATTGCTCTAAATAATTTCATTTGTATGTACTCATGTTGACACTTGTGTTTTGCCCTCTTGTTTAAACTTTCCTTAGTCCTGGGCATTGTTCCTGTTTATCCTGCTAAGCTTCCTGTATTTGTGTTGCCTTTCGAAGCACCATGTAAACTCTGTTTTGAACGGTGCGTGTTAATTTATATAAATGGGTGCAATTTTTTGAGATGATATGCAAATGTTGTGCTCACAGTTTGTTTCTGCTCCCCCCAATAGGCCAGAAAAAATAGAAATTTACTGCAGGTTTTTGTCTTTTTTTTTGTTGATACTTTTTTGAACGTGCTGCTGCCACCTCTTAAGTACAGCTGAAATTAAATGGGGGTGATTATCTTCTCCGTTAGCATATTTCAAATAAACTTTTGTCTGCCCAAGTTTCAAAACATGAAATGTGTTGGTATTAACTGTGAAATTAGGGGGGAAAAGAATCAGAATCAAGAAGTGTGAATCAAGTGTTTGTTCATTTTTTTAAAAAGAATTTGTTCAATCATAATTAGCAACCTTTTCCTCTCAACTATTAGCCTTAAATGAAAGTGAAAACAGTGAGTCAGAGGAGGAGGTTTCCAGATTCATACAGAACAATGAGATCCTTTCAGCGGGCTGCAGGTCGGAGCTCGGAGAATCTCTGTACACACTGCGCTGAAATGAATCCCCGTCTGAATCCAACACCTCTGTTTTGGCTGACCTCTGGCCGTTTAAGCAGGCATGGGTCATTGCCCTCCCCCTCGCAGGATGACGGTGTGCGGATGTCCGCTCGCTGTGCCGAGCATCTCTCCCTCACCTGGGGGGTGGAGGGGACGAGGTTCCAGGAAGCAGGATTACACAGTTATCCAGATACCTCAGGAAGCTTTTATTTGGGTTAAAGACATTTCTCCTTTACAAAACCTGGATGACAATGTCGACACTACATGGGAAAAAGTATGAATAAAACCCAGGAAAACCACATTTAATCTAATTTTGGAGATTTTTCATGAGAAGAAAATGACTGATTGGAGTTATCAATAAGTTATCAGCAAAACAGTAACAGGTTAACAAATCATTGAGAGAACAGGTTTGAAACCTGCCTGGTCACATGTGGAGTCAATAAAGCTTCGTTTGAAGGAGTTCCTGAGAATTAAGTCATACCAACTAGAGAACAGAATAGTTTGATGACGCTCAAAATGAATTTAACGATTCACTTTGAGCAATTATGATTTTTTTCCACAACTTACTCCACATCTCCACCTCTCCTTCAGAGTCATGCTCATGAAGGGTTTTTGTGTTTCAAATCAAGAGGGATAAAGGAGCATGTTGGGCCTCAGAGCCTCGCTCGGGGGTTTTAAGAATGAAGGGATCTTTGCCTTTGGTGCTGGTAATCAGCGGCTTCTCCCGTTTCCCCTCAGCACAAAAACCTCTTCTGTCTGCCTCTGTTACTCTTCGAGGGAGAGTTTTCACCTCCCTGGGGCGAGACTGAGCCACCTGTAAGGCTGGATTTAAACGACAGGAGGAAGGCGCTGCTTTCTCTCCAGCTTTACCAGCATTGGTAGATGGTCAGCTCACATCTGTGTTTCAGTTTAGCTGTTCCTTTCATTTCCTTCAACACGATCTAAGAGTTAAAAAAAGAAAAAAACAAGAAAAAAAGAAGTGACAACTAAACATAAGTTTTAAAGGACCATCTTTATTTGTGATCTGAATCTATTGTAGTTTTACTTCTCAAGATTTTGGGGAAAGAAGTCACTTCTCATTCAAATAAATCTTGTTTACACAGATAAAAAGCATCCCTCTCCTACAGAGCCATATGTGAGAGAGCAATACATTTTAAACAGGTTGTGAAGCCACTCAGCTTCCCTGAAGCCCGTCGATAAGAGGCTTATGTCCCCCTGCAAAGAAGAGGAGGAAGTGAAGGATGAGGAGAGGAAGGGAGGGCAGGAAGGATGAGGGAATCCCTGATGCTCGGCTCCTCAGGAGATCACAGGACTCAGAGCGGGTTTTCAGGAAATCAGAGGTGAGAGGAACAGTGAGTATCACTTGAGGGAGGGAGTTTTTGTGTTATGTGTCACAGTCGAATGATAATGTTGGTGACTGAGTGACGCGTAAATAGGGTTTCCAATAAACATCACAAAAACTGTACTTGCTAACGAATGTATTAACCACGGCAGATGAGAAAGGTGCCAAGCCAATGACACTGTTCAAAACTGTGTTTGATATAGCAGTATTTTAATAGCGTACGTGAGCAACTATGAAATATTTTTTAGGAGACCGTGGGATGTCTTAAAAACCCTAAACCTAACCAGATCATAAACACAGTATTGTCCATACATAAGTCCCACAGAGGAATGTAAAGTGTCAGCATATCTGTGGTTTGTAGCAAGAAAAAAAAAAAAAAATTTTTGGTGATTTGACAAGTTTTGCAGGAACGCCCTGATCACGTTCACACTGTTACACACCTGGAAGCTGCTCAGTACTACCACAGTCTGAGCAGTTGGGGTTAAGGGCCTTGCTCAAGGGCACTCTGTGGTGGCAACAAGGAAGGGGGGAAAAGTGCTGCTTTTCACCTCCCAACCCAGGTTTGACCCACCGGTCCAGGGACTTGAGTAGGCGTCACAGGCTTGCTTCTCAAACCTTTAGGCCAGCATTGACCCTTAATGTGTTTCTCTCTTCAGCCTCAGCTTCCCTTTGTGTCGTGTGTTCTTAATGAGTACAACAATGCTGTAAACATAATCATATCTAAGCTCTAAGTATAAAATAAATAGTTATTATTAGCTTTTTGCTGACAGAACCTAAATAGTTACGGGGAAAAAAAGTGTATTTCATTTAAGAAGTTGCATGAAGTAAGCATGCTCACAATGCTGATGTTAGCATGTAGCTAAATTCACTACATGTCATATTTAAATGAATGCTGAGTTTCATGGATGAATCAAACACCATCTATATGTATTTTTTCAAATGTTTATAATGAGCTCAAAATCTTTGATGCAAGAAAACAAACTAATTTGGTTTAGGCTACTTAGATTATTAGGTTTGAACGAGGATTAATGCCCCCTGTCTCCTTGAATGAACCAATAAACGTGATCGACCTCAAACGTGGGCAACACCAGGAAACGCAGATCCTTTCTCACTGTAGTCATAGCGTTGCACCAACATTAATATCTGATTAACCTGGATTTCAAACTGATAAACTGATACCACTGACTGTTGAGAGAAGAGCATGGAGCAACTTTAACCTTGTCTTGATCTGATGTGTTTGGCCCTCTCCTGCCCCCCCCCCCCTCCTCTGTCAGTAAGCCTTAACATTTTACTCTTTAGCTTTCACCGTCGGGGCAACCGTTATGCTCCACTCCTTCGGGGACAAGCTGTGTGCTGAGGTGCGGACAAACAGAAATCCGGCGACAGTCAGACAGAGGGTTGAGATGTCAGACAGAAAGCTGCGCAGACCAGCCGACAGTCAGGCGGTCAGACGGTTGGGACGGCAGACAGGCTGGCGGTGGGCGTCTCTCCGTTAACGAGGCCTGACAGCTTCCATGCAGGCTCATGCGACAGTGAAAGGGAGGATTGGGTCAGATTCAGACTGTTTGATGTCGGGGTGGCGCTCGCGTTTGAAGGCACCGCTCATTTTGCCTGTGTTTGCTTTTTTAAGCCCTGTTGTGTCAGACTGACTGAGCTGCCCGGTCCGGGGGCGGGCAGACCCTTCCAGTAACTCACAATGTCGGTGAAAAACAAACCACCTGATATCTGGCCTCTACAACCTGCAAACCGATACCTACACCACTTGTTTGGATTGTTTGGTTACCTAACCTGCCCTTATTTCTGGTACATACAAGAGTTTCATTCTTTACTGTGCAGCTTGAAGGGTCTGTCATTTTTTAAAAAAACAACATTTTGTGGTGTAAGCCAGGAAATCCTGGGTTGGCGTGCCGGCCTGGACGCTGTGTCCATTGTCTGGCCACTTGTTCACTGCTCCCATTGATGCTCTTCATCCAGCTGTAAAATCTGGTGTGGTGCTGAAATGTGTGTGTGTGTTTGTGTGTGCATGTGGGCGGAGGTGGTGCAGGGGGCGGTGGGGCGGATGCAGTCCCACACTGAAAACAAGATGTCACCCCCCTCAGATGGGTCAGTAATGGGGTAAGAGTGCAGCAGCGTTGGCATTGGAGGGATAAAAAACATGCCGTGTTTGCTTCCTGTGTGCGCTTCCTCTGCACTGTATCCTCCCTCTCCCTCTCTCTCCCCCCTCTCCCCCCTCTCTCTGCTGGCCGGAGCTATAGGTTTTCATGGTGCATTTCCCCTCTTCCACCGTGGACGTTCTTCACTGTTTAACAAGGGGGGGGCAGATTAGCATAACAGCCTCCGCAGGAACGCTGTCAGCATTAAAACACACTTCCTCTGGAAGTGGTTTTCTGCATAATCTGTTCCTCCCACCACCACCACCAAGCCCAGTGTAGAAAACTGTAACAACACTCCCTCTGTAGCCCTTTATTTCCATTTTCCCTTTATCTATTTTTTTTTTCTTTTTGTTTTCTGTCAACAACATCTGGCTCCTCATTATGTATGTCACCAAGTATGTCACCAAAATCTTGATAAAGAAAATTATATTGGTTGGATAATCAAGATAATTCTAGTTTATTTCAACTTGGGTGTTATTTCTATTATCCTTTTCTATTAGTTGTTATAAAATTGTATTCACAATAGTAATAACTGAGATCCGGGAGTGCACCAACATCTAATGGGGAATCAAACCAGAGATATAAGGCAAACTGTAAAGAAGCCAGCAGTTTATTCAGAGTATCTGAAGTATGTGATTTTGTGGTGTACGAAAGTCATTGCACCTGAAAACTTTCTGATGACCCATAACTGCACTTGACCACAATGATTACAGCAGTTCAACTGTCACACTTGGAAGTGGACAGCCTTTCATTTGTTCAGTTACTCCTCTAGCATTATTTTCTGCAAACTCCAGCAGGACCAAGACACTGGGATTCCTGCCAAATGTGTGACCAAGTGTTTCAACTCAAAAGTTGCAGAGGTTCCCACTTGGAGTTTGCTTTGCTTTCACTCTTCTGTCCAGTTTATCCCAAACCAAATCCCAAAGTCTGGAGACTGTGCTGGCTGCTCCACGTTTTCAAGCTTACCATCTTGTTCTTTTTTTCCCTAAGGTAGTTCTGGCGTAGCTTGGACTCACGATTTGGGTCATTATCTTGTTGTAGGATGAACCCCTGACCAACTAGGCACATACCAGGCAGAACTGCAATGGCGCTGCAGAATGCTCTGATAGCCGTTTTGGTTCAGGGTGCTTTTCATTACAAGTCACTGTCCCTGGATCCAGCAAAACAGCCCCAGACCATCACGCTTCCTCCTCCATGTTTGTTGATGTCACACACTGCGGACGATACTGTTCAAATAATGCTCACAAGGGTATGGTATCACAGTGTGTTCCAACGCTACTTTTATGCAGACAGAGGGGGTTTAAAGTAATCTAGACAAGTTGGGACACCTGTAGGAACTGGTATCACCAACCTCACAACACAATGCCTTAATGGGCTTTACAATCTGTACATTGAATGACATCCTCTGTCCTTAGATGCTCAATTCAAGTGATGAAAAACTTGCCGTGCTGATGGAAAAAAATAAACTTTTAACATGGGGGAAAAATAAATGGAAGTAAAGGAGGAAGAGCAACAGAAATCCCTCTCCCAGGCCATGACATGTGATCCTGTAATTTAAACTGCTTAATTGCATGTATTTAAAATCAATACAGCACTTTATCCACATTATAATCTACTCAATTACATAAATGTATCTCAATTCTCTCACAGATTTAATGGATATGTTTGGAATAGGAAATCATTATTGGAAAGTTTTCCTCCACAGCTCTTCTCTTCAAACAATCTACCACTAAACACGTCATATTTACCCCACAACATCCTGCCTGTGCTTGTGTTTTCGGCTGTTAAAAGACTGAATGAGGTGACTCACAGGAAAGTGAGATTTGTTACTATTAACAGACACTCACATTTTATTTTTATTTGGTGGAGTTTGTGTGCCCACCAAGCATGAAGCCCAAAACCACATTTAACAGCAAAACCCAGGAAAAACAAAGCCAACAAAAACACAAGATGTGAGCACATCCTTTGTTCCCCAGATATTTGAGGCACAAAATTCCAGCTCTGCCACATTCCACCACGAACCCATCCGGAGGATAATAAGACCGACTCTTCCGATTAAAGAAAAAAAACTTGTTTTCCTTGCAGAGTCATCCATATTCTCACGTTCCCACATCCGGATCAGGAAGCAGTTTTGAGCACAAGGAACAGGTGGATCCACAGCACAGTCAGCTGGAGACTCTCTTACAGTCTGAACATACGTTACTGAAGAGCAGAGCAGTCAGCAAAAGAAATATATTTCTCCTATATGTATGTATGTCCAATATTTCTAGTATTCTTTATATTATTTGTGTAAATTAATTTATCTATTCCCCTTTAATTACACATTAACTGACAAAAGAATTGACACAGACTTAAGATTAAAATTGGTTTCATTTTCATATGTATTAAAACATGTATTTTATATATCTACTTTCAATGTAAATGATGAATAACATGTTATATTATCTATACAGTATATTTACAAATATACCAATTATCATAAGTTGTAAAAATATGACAAAAGTACAGTATGTTATTTAGTAATATTTACAGATATGTTAAACAATAGATTATTATAGAAACATTATGTATTACTTTTGTATTACCCCAATTACGTGTAATTATATTACACTGATATAACATTATAGTTTGTTGTAAAATAACACAATATATATATATATTAAATATATATATATATATATATATATATTTTTTTTTTTTTTTTTTTTCAGTATATGTCAAAAACTGGAGGTTCAAGGTAGGTCCCAGTATAAATGTGAGGGCTCATAAGATAATAAGAAATAGTGAGATATTTATGTTATGTCATTTTTGTTATTCTAAAACATTGTTGATCTCTTGAAAGGTGCAGTATCGAACACTGTCTGCCTGTCAAATTTGTACTCCAACCAAATCGGGGCAGCATATCACCAGAGTAACTGCTAACTGCTGCTAACTGTAGCTAGCTAGAACAGTCAGCTATGGTGCAGCTAGCGGTCCTATTGGTTGACCCTGCCCGGACTGGGAGCTCGGACCACCTGTAGAATGTTGTCTACTGTGTCATCTCTTGCGGTACAAAGTAGCTAGGAGCTAGCCGGTTAGCTTGCTAACTTCTTTTCAAATTATGTTGATATTTTTAGTTAATTTTTTTTAATGTTTTAAACTAAAACTCATCTGACGTAATCATGTAAGACTTTTAGTTTATTAGCGCCTCTTTCTTTTGTCTGTTTCAATAAATCAGTCGTACTCTTACAACTTCTATCTGTGAACCTGTTGCTTCGGTGTTTGTTTTCACAAAACTAGACAAACTAACTTGCTAAAAATAGCAACAGTGACTAAATGTGGTTTCTGACCACTTATGGAACAGGGTCATCTCAAGTGTACTCAGCTCTGACTCCTAACTTCTAAGGTAATCTTAACACACCATTAGCATTGTCATTATGAGCCTGTGCTAACATTAGCATTTAGCTATGCCTCGGTAGATGCTGACTGTAGACTCTTGGTCTTGTTTCTCTACTTTTCTCCATTTACCCCAAAATAGAACTCACCAACAGCTTAATAGAGTAGATTAAATTGAGACAGAGTGGATTAGAGTAGAATAAAAGTGAGTAAAGCCATACTGAGCAGGAAGGTAGCTTAGTAGAGCTTAACTGACTAATTTAATTGAGTTGATTAGTTGAACCTAGGGACAGGACAGAAAATAATGTGTCATCCGTAATAGAGAATGCTAGAGCACAGTAGAAAAAGAACAAGAAAATGACGATAGAAAAGGTGCACAAATCCATATACTCACATTAATAAAAACACATGTAAAGCATACTCTTTCATGCACACACACACACACACACACCTGGAGTGGACAGACAGCACAGCGTGCCAGGACTTGAGAGGAAACAGAGAAATGGTCCAAGTGCATATTTAGGATTTCAGGTCAGGTTTCAGCCTCTCGGCCTTGCAGCACCGGATAGATTTGATTACAGCAACAACCACGGGCCAAATCTAATTAGCACATTATTCACAGCAGGATGTCAGCCTTGTGTTTCAGCGTGAGCCACGATGTCTATATACTATTTTGTGGTCAACAGGAGGAAGTCGGAGGAAGAAGCCTCTAATTGTTTGTACTGAAGTGAGATGGAAATATACACAGTGAGAAAACCAGATGAATGTGGATGTGAAAGATTACATCATAGAAACAGAGATAAAAAACATTAAAATTTCACTTTAATATGCTGTTCCTTGTAACTAATTATCTTTAAATACAGAAAAGCTAAGAAAATAAAAGTTAAATAATAAACAAGTAAGACATTCAAAATGTTCAGAGATAATATTCATTGTCTTTTACTCAATTGATACCTAATTGACCGATCCAAGCTTCAGGAGTGTTTATTAGATAGTTTCTTGGTGGCAGTATAGCTTCAAGAAGTCGACAACAAGAACTACAGTACGTGATCGAATCACAATTTCAAGTTTTATGAACACAAAAGGACTCGCTCCCAAATCTTTTTGCCCAGCTCAGAGATGACGCAGCACAGCCTCACAGCATAACCACTCTAATAACTGGGTGGTCCAGGCATCACTCATCGGAAGTGACCAGCTAACGAAAGTCCAACTCAAGCAGTTAAGTCAAGCCACGGGGCTCTAAGTGAACAATGAACAAAACCAAATCCCTCGCAGATCCTCATAATGTTTCGATTCTGTGATGCAACTTTCCTTTTCTTTGCAGCCTTTCAGTCAGGATATGGACAAGTCAAGCAGTAAAGCCACACCACTGTGCTCAGTGAGATAAGTCTAAGCCCCATTCACAAACTCTCAGCCTGTCAGTTCTGTGATGGAAACTTCCTCTTTGCATCTGTGTTTTATATGGTGCTGCAGCTACATGCTTCCCCCAGTCCTAATAATCTGTACTATACACTGCAGGCTGCAGATGTCCACCTACTCAGGTCTCATCTTCACGTATATGGAATATTTGACACCAAGTTGAGACATTTCCATTGAAGCTAAAAAGGACATTCACTTCAGGTTGCTTGTAAGTCTCTTACGCTGTGTTTCTACCGTACATTACAGGTGATGTTGCACTGCGGGCTTGAGTGGAGGGTGTTCACCCTAGCAGGTATCTGCGTAAAGCAGCAGCAAGCATTATCTACTGAACTGTGTGCTGATTGGCTAAAACATTCATGCCAGTGAAATGTATAAATACCTTAGACCTCTGTCTGCAATCAGATTAAAGCATCAAAAAACAGTTGTTGTTTTTTTTTTTTCCATTATGGAGAATATTCTAAAAATGAGAAAACTGCTGAAATCCACAAGTTTGCGCGTGCCACTTAAAAACAAATCTGTTCTTACCTGAGGGCCATTGATTGCTTTTCCAAGCGTCAAACACATGGAAGCTGTTTTTATGTTTCAGACAATGCCTCATGAAACACTATGTATTCACATGAGGGAAAAGTTGTGCTTCACATCCAGACTGTATTCATTAGTAACCAGAAAATTAGCGCCTGGTCAAACCCTCGATCCTGAGTCAGCTTCCTTCGCTTGCACTGCCCAGGTCCGAGCCTCTGGGGACATGTGACCTCCGTGCATGTCAAAGGTCAAACACACCATACTCACCTTTCTCAGGCTGTCACAGCAGGAGGAGGAGAGAGGAGGGCCTGTTCGAACCCACGGTGGCAGAATAAAGTGCAAACATTGCATACATTTTATATTCAGTGTCGTATCTTATATCTCATAAGTCTGAAGCAAAAACCCCATGTCAACAAATCCTGTGAACCTCATGAAACACAAAATAAAGATATATCAGATATATGTGCTTCCTTGTCCCCTGCCCCTCCTCACCCTAACTCTAACCCTGAAAATTAAGACTATGGTTATAGTTAATCTCAGTAACTAATACTAATTTGTTTCATATTGCTTTTACTGGAATTATTTCTGTTTAAAGAATAAAGCATCCATTCATCTGAATTTCACGCCACAATGTTAAAGGAAGCGTTCACCCAAAAATTACAATTCAGTCATTATCTACTCATCCTCAAGATGATGGAAAGTCAGGTGATGGTTCACAGTCAACAAAACATTTCTGGAGCTTCACTGCAAAACAGCAGTGCAGAATTTTCCTCTAGGACTTATTTTGAATTGTGAAAAACTATAAAATGGTTCCACACAGTTTCTGAAATCCCCCAGATCCCAAAGTGATCTGTTAAAAATTGGCGAAAAAACATCATTTACACTCCTGAAACCCAACTCTGTGCCTCTAGACAGGGTGTGTGCTAACATTTTTAGCTTCGCAGCTACACTGAGGATTTGGGTTTTTTAAAAAGGTGTAAATATAAATAACATCCTTTAAAAGGTTTAATTTGGGGGATCTTTCTGACTCTTGGATTATGGAGCCATTCTGTGTTTATGTTGTTTTTTTTTATTGTTGTTGTTGTTTAACAGTTTATATCAGCATGAGACACAAAACATCTTTAAAAAGTAAAAAAAACAAAAAACTAATATAAAAAGTGATTTAAATGTTAACAAAACATACTGTACTGTACTGTACTCTGGCTTGTGCTGCATCAAGCAGTTAAGCATGAAGCAGGTCTAAAGTTTACTGTGTCCTCCATCTTAACACTGGCTGAAAAGTTTTTGAAAATCATCCTGAAAGGAACATTGGTGTGTGCGTGTGTATCACCCTTCTTAGCAATCCATCCCATAGTTGTCGAGTTGGGACTCACAACCACAAATGTTAACCTCATGGTGGCACTAGAAGAAGAGTCAGGGGATCACCTGGTCATCGGGATTCACCATCTGTCAACCACGAGTGCTGAGATATATTTCGAAGGCTAACATTGCCATCCATTAAAGCCAAGGTGGTGGCTGAAACATGAGTTACGAGTGAGATTCAGAAATGCTTTAATTGGTCTCGTATGTCCAGATATTGAAGTTTAGTGTGACATTTCAGTGTTTCAATCTTCAAATCATGAGAAGATGTGGTCTCTGTGAAGAAGTAAGAGACGATTGTGTCGAGCAGAGGGTGGATGGGTGGGAACGTCAGGACCGTGACACATCTTTGTGCTGTACAGTTTTAGACCTCTGAGGAACACTTTTAGAACAACTCTGTAAGCTCACTGTTGTTTGAGATGAAGACCTCCCAGCTGCCATGTGTAGTTTTGGGCCTCAAAAATGGCTTCCAGGGACATGTGACCTCCAGGTTCAGAGGTCAAGGTTCAGGCAACCCAGTCTCACCTTCCCCTCCCTGATGCTGAGGACAAAGCTCACATTGAGTCAAGGCTCTGGAAGCTGTGGAGATTTAGTGATATTCTGTCAGGCCAGTTCTGCTTCAGCTTAAGAAAACAACTGTATGTTTTCTGACTGGACAGAGAGCTGCTGTTCATTCACTTGTAAGATTACTATGCTCTCCTATACTTCAGGTATAATACCCAGCTCTGTCTTATGTATATCTCAAAATGAATGATAGAGCTCTACCTTCAGCTCCATCTCTCTAAAGACTCCTTTACACTTTGCCTTTTAAGGCTGTGTGACATGTAATTTGACGGTAAAAGAAACATAATAAAATCTGTGGTTGTCAATCCACAACGGTGGCACTCGATCACACTATAAGTTATGTGAAATGCTGCTGCAAAATCAGACAGTGGTGGAAATTTAGGGTCAAATTCTCATAGTTTGTCCGCTACTATGCCCTAAATCTACAAACTGACCATCCAGAATCTGACATGATATCACACAGAATACATTAACTGGTACATCATTTCTAAGGGTATGTTGAAAATAAAGTTAAGGGGAAAAAACTTGAACAAAGAGGATGAAGGTGAAACAAAATAGAGAGTCTGTCTTTTTCCTCACAGTATTCCAAACTAAATGTGTTATTTTTGTTTTACTCCTCCACATATCCTCCTCTGCATCCCCATCCCTCCACTCCTGCTCCTCGACTATCTACTTCCCTCGTTGTATTCTTCCTTCACACTCCCTTCCTCTCCTCACTTCCTCTCCTCCCTTAATCTCCCACCCTTCTTCAATGCCAGCTGTTGTTTGGGAGGTTGTGAGTGGAAGGTCTGCAGGTCAGGACCTGGGCAGGACCTTGGCAGTCAACAGCCTGGATAAAAGCTGTCATTGTGAAGGGAGGAGAAAGTGCATGAGACGTTTTAATGGATCACTTGTGTTTATTATCTTATACTGATTATTTTCAACCGTAACAAACAAACCAAATTACATGCATGAAAACAAACTCCTCGGAGAAGCTAATAATTACATTTCAGTGTAAGTATTTTAAAATGTAATTTTGCAATATTTTTGGAAGAATTACTTGATGTCTAAATTAAAATGTTTCATTTAAAAAATAATAATAATAAAAAAAATAAACATCTCAGGGATTCCTGCACGTACCTCTGGAGGGAGCCACAGTTTGCGAACAGTTATCTAAACACATTCATTCTCCCCAGAGGATGAGCCCTTTCCATTTGGGCTATTTCGTCTACCATAACATCAGGCCAAATGTCACATCCACACAAAAAAGTTTTCTGAGTATCTTCCTCTCTGGGGGATGAACCATTTTGTTTGTATTGACATTGTGGCCTTTTTTTCTTGCACCACTTTCAGGACAAACCACATTTAATGCTTGGCTGAATTGTATGCAAAATACATATATTACACATACAAGTATTACATTTGAACATTCATAAAAACACACAACCACTACAGGTTCTAGATTCCCAAAGACAGATGCAAACACACACACACACACGCACACACGCACACACACAAAACAAAACTCTCAGCCAACCCAGCTCAGCTTAAAGATGATTTCAGCTGTTGCTGCTGCTTGTATAAGTGACTCTTTGTTCCCTAAGAGCTTTGGGCTTCTCCCCCTTCCCCTCTTCCTCCCCATTACCTCCCCTCTACCACCTCTCTATCTCCCACCCTCTCTTTACAACCTCTCTACCTTTACCCTAACCTTCGGTCTTCCTCACCCAGCCTCTCAACCTTCTCCACCGTCCCCTCTGTCAAAATAAAATGTCTTTACTAAGTGATCATTAGATTCCCTGCAGGTCTTGGCATCACCAGTCTGCCATCTGGGTCGTGTGTTACGGTACTTTGGAGTACCCGCTGCAAATTTAAAAATGATGCAACTGCTAAAAATGTGACCGTGATCTGACCTTTAGTGAGTTGGCATTATCCTGATATAGGACACAAATACATAGTGAATGTCTTTAATCAACAACAATTTCATTTGCGCTTTAAATGATTAGGTCGGCAATGTATAATTTTATTGTTGTCAGCAAGCTCCATAAATATATCGACACCAACATGCTTCGTCTACGCTGGACCACTCTGCCTGTGGCCCCAAGCTCTTTGCATCCTGTTAAGGAGCTAAAATGGGTCACAAAAGTGTTTTCATTTTTCCAAATAAGCTCAGTGATTTCTTAAAACAGCTGGACACTTAAAAAAAAACATTACTTAAAAAAAGTTTTAAAAGTTATTTTCAGGGTGGATTGATACACTTTTGGTGTTCCAGTCAGTATTTACTGCACTGTAAAGGACTACCGTAATTGGAAATGAGCACGTCAGACAGTGAAACTGTCTCGTTAACCAACGTTTTCTGGGACATCACTGGAGGTCTATGGCACCAGAATAGTCTCCATTATGCCAGTTAAACTCAATAAGCCAGCCGTCCCCACTAAGCTGTCATTGTTCCCATCTGAAACAGAGCTTTTCTAGAAATGGCCTCTAGAGTGTATGAATACCAAAGCACCTAACTGGTATTTAATGTGTTTGGGGAAACATTTTGAGCTTTTGCTAAAACAACGCGGTGAGTCTGCACACCAGTAAAGTTTCTGTCATATCTATCCTCCTCTGTGACCACTCAATTTATATTTGTGTCAGTTTAACTGAATATATTTGCTGATTGTGATTTTGTTTGCTCGTGTTTAATCAGCACAGCTTAAGAATGACTGAAGAAGAACATTTTCCTTTGGAGGGCCAAAAGTGACATTTTCAAGGTGTGCTATGTGGTCTTTTTTTTCATAAGTGAATAAACTGACTAAACAAATCGACACAATTTCATTCTTTTACTTTGTTTATACGGGGGGGACCCTGCCACCTTCCTAGCTTTAAAAAGTGTTCTGGGACCTTATTTTCCTCTGAGAACCACTTGTTGATTCAGTTATGGAAAAACTAAATATTTCTGAGTTTGTATTCTTACCTTATTATTATTGTAAATATCAAAATCTTCTTTAAAACCACCCTTTTCATGGTGGGCCACGGGCCAAAAGCAAACATCTGTTGTATTATTTTGTGACGATTCATAAGATCCACAAGTCCTTTGAATCAGTGTCTATCCATCACTGCTGTGACGTCTCATTTGGAAGTAAATTAAAACCACTCTACCTCATAAAAGTGGAAAACGCTCCTACTGAGGTGACATTCCAGCAGGCATATTTAAAGAAACCTCAGGCGCACTTGCACATTGGCAAAACTCCAAACTCTTTGTAATGACCGTCCATCTTTCCCTCCAAACCCCCATTGTTGCCCGAGCCAAGTAGGGGGGCTCGAGGCTGTGCAATCAGATCCTTGGAACCCTCCCGGCGTTTGTTCCCCCGGCGTGTTTTCACTGTCAACACACCACTTGAGAGAATTAAGGGGAGCCAAGTACCTGGAGCTCAGGAGGTAATAAAGCAGTCAAAGCACAATTAAACCTTCAGAAACAAGTTGAGTCAAGCTTATTTCATTCCAATTCGTAACACAGACATTCAGTTATAAAGGATGCATGTGTGCACTCATAAAGAAAAAAAAAAAAAAAACGATGGAAAAAAACTGCCTTTTTTTAGGCTCCTCGTCAACAGAGAAAGCAGTTGATTCAACAGCTAAAGTCTGAAATGAAGGACATCTGTTTTCCTTATTCACACACACACACACATACACACACACCTTGCTTTTCAAATGTATCATGTCAAAAAAATAAGCAACGGGAGCTCAAACTAACGTGTTGGAATTGGTAGGAAAGCATCAAATTCTAACACTTGAGAAGTCAAACACACACACACGTTAGTACATTTGCACATGATGTGTGTATCAGTGCTTATTTAATTCTTTTCCCCCTGAGTAATCTTCTTCATCCGATGTTAAACCTCACACAGCAACTTTTACACTCCTGTCAGATTCCTTCTGCATGGCTGAAAGGCCGACTGTATCTGGGTGGGCATCAGTTTACACCGCTGGGTGATTCAGCCATGAAAGATGGTTCTGTGAGCGCAACTGTGTGTGTGTGTGTGTGTGTGTGTGTGTGTGTGTGTGTGTGTGTGTGTGTGTGTGTGTGTGTGTGTGTGTGTGTGTGTGTGTTTGTGTGTGCACGTGCGTGTGTTCGAAAAGAGTTGTTGTTGTGTCTCACGAGTCGTGTGCAGAGGGTCACTTGACTTAGATTATATTAAAATCAACAAAAACAAAGAAAACACTTAAATATTATGCAAACGTGTTCTTCTGTTCATCATATCTTTTTAATGCGCATCATGGACAACATGACGTTTGACATCTTTAATAAAAACTTTGCTTTTATTCTATCTATTCATATTTATTCATTTAATCGGCATGACAGTTTAAATCTCAGCATTACCTCAGACACCTCAGGGTCTTCATGTAGTACTCAGGTGAAAATCCTGCAGTTGTATTCAATCATTATCTCCTCAGTGCCATGCTGATGGAAAGTCAATCCAAGCTCGAACCACAAAAAACATTTCGAAAGCTTCCCAGCAACACAGCTCTTGCATCATTCTCCAGAACCGCTGAAGAGGATGGAGACGTGTTTTAAAAGGTTCAATTTGTAAGAAAGTGCTAGGTCAGGTCCGTCCCAGAGCATCAGTTTATTTTTCCTAACAAATTGGATCTTTAAAATCTAAACCAAACAAACAAAAGTACTGAAAACAACCTCAAATGCCTCAAATCTGATTATAAAAAATGTTATTATCCCTCTTTTTTCCAAGCCAAAGATCTCCACTGTAGCTGCAAAGCTAAAAGCATTTGTGCCAACTAACTTCCAATCACATCACTGCCTCCTTCATCCTGGCATGATGTGAAGAGATGCTGTTGACCGGCGGTGGATGAAGGAGTCAGAACTGAGAGATTGATATCATTCATGCATCAAATGTGTGAAGTAGTTGTTCGAGTTCATATTAATCTAATTCTGATGCAGACAGTTGTGTTACACTTTTGGACCTTTATCTAATATTTGCTTTCTGGAAACAGAAACTTAAGGGAGCTCTTCATGTACAGGGAAAGGGAATTTTTCTGGCGGTCAATAATTATTGCGACATACAGGGAGACTTTTGAGTGTTGGGGCCGGCAGAGATCCGAAACAATCCCTTCGGTTGCTTTTCACAAGATACGTCTTTGAACTCACCATCAGTGTTGTTGAGTTCAAAGTCTGGTAAACAATCTGTTTCTTCTCCTCTGTGACTGTTGAGCTGTGAGGTGTTTTAATGTTATTGGAGAGGAAGTCCCACTAAACAACTTGACTGATCTGAAATTGATTTCCCTGCAGCTAAACAGCATCAGGAAAAGTTAAAGACTGTGAAATTAAATGTTGTGCTGTCAACTCGGGCTGCTCTCCAACAAGTGTCTCACCCTGCTAGTGCGTTCAACTACATTATGCTGTCCTCTTTCTCTCTCTCTCTGTTATTATTGCTCCTTTTTTTTTCTTTGTGGTTCTGGAACGGCATGAAAACACACACGCACACACACACACACACACTGCATATATTCCATATTTAGCCTTAACGAGGCAAATTAAATTGGGTTTTTGATTCCTCAGGAAATGAGCAATAAGTGTTGTGCTGTTGGGGAGAAAATGAGATTGTGGGAGATGAAGCCAAGAAAGTTGTTTTTTTTTTTTTGTTTGTTTTTTTTTTTTGTTTCATAACTCCTCTTCAGGAAGACACTCATTTTGTTTGGAGATGCAGTTAAACTCTATTAAAAACTAATGACCTGACCCCCGTCAGATCTCCGGATGTCTTTGCTCTGGCAATGCAACCGAGAAACTTACATCCGGGAGATCAGGCAGCAGAGGAAGAAGGCAGTAACAAGACACAAGGAATATTACTACAAAATAAAACCCAAACCCTGAACAAGGGCGTCTTTTTCATATTTTGAGAGGGAGAAAGAGAAATTGAGGAGACAGGTTATTATGTCATGTTCATGATATATCAACTTGCTAAGGTTGTTCCATTGCTGTCAGAGAGACTTGTTTAATTCAACTCAACCATGACACTGAAATCTCAAACCGCAGAACAAAATGCCTTAAACTCACGGTATCATATTCATCCCTGGTCATCTGTCATCATGTTGGCTTGTTAACGTCTCAGTGTCACTTCCACTCTGACGAACGAGCAAACAAACTGTGCAGAACCTCTCCTCGGTCAGTTTGTGTCATCTGAGAAATTTAGCAACAAAGTGATGTTCCCAAACGTAGCTGAGAACGAGAGAGGGAGTGAGTCAGGACCCGCGGGACGCTGGGTAAACCAAAAGAGCTGACAAACACAAACTGTGCGAGAGGCGAGAAAGTTTATTCATTACAGAAATATCTGCGAGATGGGAGGGGAGGGGAGATCTGACCACGGAGAACATTTAGCGGTTAGACGGAGACACTGGATGTTTGTCCTGATGAGAGCTGCTTCCAGAGTCCTGCAGCCAGAATATGAATTTTTACCATCTGCGGAGATTTAAAAAAAAAATAAATAAATACAGACCTGCACCTAAGACTTTGGAGAACCACAAATGTATTTCACATGAGATGATTATAAAGTTTGATTAGACAAGATTCATCCACTTAGCCAATAAAACAAACCACATCAGATTTAATTGAACAGATGTCGCAAAATGAGACTTCAAGTATCTGCCATCAGAAAGGTTTGAGAGCAGTCTGAGATTTAAAAACTAAAAGAGATTAAAGAGATAGTCCAGGATTTGTAGACCTGGGTTACTTGGAAATGTGGACAAGAGCGTCTTGCAGGGTTTCCAAAAAACACTCAGTCAGGAGTCATGCAATGTGGAGTCAAGGTGAAGTCTGAACAAATGAGTCTTGAGTCTTTTGCGGAAGATGGAGAGTGATTCCGCTGTCCTGACATTTCCATTGCTGCATTCAAAAAGAGAGATGAGAACGCAGTGTGCAAGGGTGTAGAGACTTCCTGGAAAGGGTGTGTGAGGAGCGGCTATTCCAAACTCAGAACAGTGATGATAGCATACGTGTTGTTTTACAGTGTGGATCACTCGTCCCATCCTGCAGGTTCCTCTTGACACAAACCTTTCGTTTATTGATCAGCCGACGTTAGCGAAGCGCTAATCTGTCGCTTCCTGCTGATTGTTTTTCCTTCCCTCTTCAGTCAGTGTGAAAGAAATGGCACAGAAACCACCTGCGCTCGGATGAGGTCATGTGAATTTGTTATTAGCTACCCGTGGATGTGGTTGTTGTAGCTTTGAATGGTATCCGTGGCAACAGGCGTGACGGGCCCCCCGGCAAAGTAGGTGGCTGTGGAAGTGGAAGTGAGGCCCTTGTACCTCTTTATTTCACTACCTCTTTTTAGTGAAATAAATATGAGCATGGAAATAAATCAGCTTAGGAAATTATGCTCTACTTTTTGAGGTCTTTTAAAAAGAAAATAACAAAAATGTGAAGAAAGAATCAAAACATTGAAAGCGGGGACGAAAATGAGCAGTGTGTGAGGTTGCATCGTATAAGATGACCCCGTCACCTCACCCCTCCGCCCTCAGTAATGTCTTTTGACGCGCAGTTTCTCCATAATTTGCCGATTAATGCGAGGCAGATGCACGTAATGCTTCTGTGTGCGGAGCTGGCCGGCCTCAGAGGCAGCGGGAGTGCTCAGGCTATGAGATAATGCCAGAGAGAGGCCAGCCTGGGACTAACACTGCTGCTGCTGTGTGTGTATGTGTGCGTGTGTGTGCGTATGTGTGTGTGTGTGTGTGTGTGTGTGTGTGTGTGTGTGTGTACACACAGTCAAACTAAACCCCAACAGCGGATGTTTTACATCCCCTTTCCGCTCAATTACCGCCTCTCAAGGTCACAGATATTTGTCCAAGATAACTTTGGGTGCTTTCTCGGCCAACTGCAGCCATTTTTTTTTTTTTTTTTTACACGTTCTTTTGCATCTTTGCATTTCAACATAAATGTGAGTCACAGGAGACTATTTGTTTCCTCCCATAAAAGGCTATAATGAGCACCTCTTCCTCATAATGGCTGGGTCTGAACCCCAATGCAGGTCGTAAACGTTACTGTTGCGTTCTTGGCTGCAGTCTGAGGCCCTTATTGTTTCTTGGCTCTCCCCTCATCGTCCTCGCCCCGTGACTTTTTTTTTTTATTAGATCCACGATACAAGTTTTCCTTGAGCTGTTTGTGCTGTTTGTTTGCTCATGATCACTTAATGGATTTAATGGGTATAAGTGTGTGTGTGTGTGTGTGCGGTAGATACTGAGAGAGAAAGCATGTTTGTGTGCAGACCGTGCAGTCAGAGTGACTCGCAACTCTCTTTATTTCTGTGTGTGTGTGTGTGAGTGTGTGTGTGTGTGTGTGTGTGGACATTCCACCCGGCGACTCGTCCGGCCTCTCCGGATCTCAGCGCAGCGCGTCGCTCTAATCCTGCCTTCCTGTTTTCCTGCAGGAGTAGTGCTGTGGAGAGGAAGAGCAGATCTGATAATTAGCCTGATAACAGTCACAGTCAGTTTACCTGGGAGACAGCGAGGAGAAAGAAAAGGATAGGATTCAGGTCCCGCTCAACAATTTCATTTTTAGGGATTTTTTTTCCAAGAGGAGCTGCTGCTCATTTTCTGAACAGATGCTGCCAGGTGACTGGAAGTTGGAACACTTCCAGTATCCCTGGGAGTTGCTTCCACATCGGATGACTTACAGTAAGTCCAATGCTGCTGTCAGTGCTGCTGTGGGAAGAGGACCATAACAACCACAGTCGCTCTCTTACCTTAACTACATCGTGGTTTCCATAGACAGATAGGGCAGAAAGTCAATTTTTTTCAGGAGCATTGGACGCAGACGTTCATTATCATCGTTTCATCAGGCCGCCGATTCCTGGATAGACATGAAACTCTTCTTGTTGGATCAAAAGATGAACAGCTGCTATACGGTCGCCCTGAGAACTCAATGTGCAGCAGAATAATCTTTTAAAAAATTGAAAAAACACGTAAATCAACAAAGCACAAGCACGTTGCGGAAACATCTTCATCAATTTGTCAGCGCATCGCAGCACGTATGTCATCTTCCAGTTCCTCTCAAAGACAGCCGACTTGTATAACTCCACGAGTAACTTCATGGCAGCAACAGCCCCATCTGTGCATCCTTGACTCCATTCCTTTCCTCCTCTCCTCATGTCCTACTCCCTCCCACCTGAGGTGTGAGCGGAGAGGGTGAGGAAGAGAGGCAAGGAGAGAGGAGTCAAGGCAGCAGGCAGCATCATCTGTCCATTGTTTCGTTTTAGCCTACTGCTGTATTTGATGAGCTCTGTCAGAAAACATCACAGTGCTACGAACACATTAATATTTCATATGAACGTCAAGTCTGGACAGAAGTAACCTGAGAGCATTTTTCAATCTATTTTATTTATTTTTAAAATTACTCTCTATTTCCTGTCAATGTTCAGGAGATATTTTGGCTCGATGCAGCATTAAATGTTATTGATTAAATTATCGTCTATTGGGTTAGAAAATGTGAAAGGAAATACCAGAAATCAATATTCAGTCGGTCCAATACCTAAAAAATGCTTGTGAAGGATGGAAGGAGGTATTAACCAGTCACCGAAACATATTTATTGAATAAATGACTTTGACCTTGTGGGATTCAACAGACAAGCGATTCAGTTTAATCACAAAACAGGCCTGAAGTGGTTTTGGATTTCCTGAAAGCTGAAATATCTGTCCACCACAGCCTCCTTACCCACAGAGCTTTTCACATAGATTGATGTTTGTGTGGTTGTATGACAGTTAGCTGATGCATTCAGTTATTGGCAAGCTCATTTGTGTATTTTCACTTTTGGCTGGATGCATGAAACATATTCAGCCAAACACTGACGCTGAAAAACAAAAAGAACTGGACAAAGAAACATTTTATCTGAACATTGAAAGACCTGAACCAGCTGAGAGGTTGGACGCAGATGTAAAGAATTGACATGGAAAAACAGAAAGCTGATGAGGGAAACAATATTCATGACTGTACTTAATTTGTCTCAAATACCGCACTTAAAAGTGTAATTTGTAGAATATAACCAGAATCTGAACCTTATAACCAGTAGCCCGAGAGTTTGCCTGAACTGGGACTAGTCACTTCCCCAAATGCTGGCATAAATCATAAATCTATCAGGCCATCGCCTCTTGAAGTAGAAAGTGGAGTCAGGAAATATGATGGCTGGGGCTAGCTGGTTAGCATGCTGACTTCAGATGCCATCTCTTCAACACAGAAAGCAACATAGACATCTTCAACAGAACGTCAACAGTGATGTGTCTTCACACTGTTGATAATGTTACTTTTAACATTCTTAGTACTTCACCCATGCCAGCAGCATCTTGATATTTACACACATTTTACTCATTTTTGGAAGCAGTTTTGGAAGCCTGACTTTCACTGGGAGGGTTTTTATACTGTGTCATTACTGCTTTTTAGCGAAAGAATCTGAATATATCTTCCACCACTGCCTAAAGAGGGTTGACTATTCCCGTTTTGATTTTCTAGACCAAAGCACAAGCAGAAGAGACAGAGGAGAGGACGAAGGAAAGGAGAGAGAAGGCTACAAACAAATGTGCAAAAATCCAAATGGAATGACTCTTAAGGCAGACTCTTTAAGATATAGCAGTGAACGTTACACACATGCGGTGATCGTGTTCACATCGACAGTGTCTGCATTTCTTCTATTGGTGTCCTGAAGACGTTACAATCAGATTCAAGATGTCCAGGAGGGAAAGGAGGAGGAGGAGGAGGAGGAGGAGGGTAGAAGGCGACTGCTGGATGGTTTGTTTCTGCTGCTTTGACAGTAATGAAGTGTCTAATGGGGAACTGTCAGCAGCTCGGAGAGACCAGAGACCTCGAGACACCGTGGAGACACAGCATACACGCACACACATACAGACACGTTCTATATACATACAAACACGCCCGCTCGGTGACGCCTGGGCAATTACCACCCACCACCAATTACTGCAGCTCACACATGGTCGCGACTCTGAAACTTTTCTGCCATGTGTGGATCAACCTGTGATGTGGTCGCTGAAGCACTAACAGACATGAAGCAGAGTTCCTTCAGACCGCCTAGCGAGGGCGTCGCTATGCTGCAGCACACCAAAGGACCATGTGTTACACTCGACCTGAGGCTGCATATTCATTCATTCATTTTTCAAGAGATTAATCTTTGTATTCAGTCGTGCAATTCAAGCGCTCGGGGCGGGTAAGCACAGAAACAGTAACTTTAAACAGGTAAAATAACTTCTTTAATCATCAAAAAGCTTAAAGTAAAGCCATAAATGTTGTTTACTCTGTACAGTCTTTTATATATTTTTATTAAAGCTGCTTCTCCTCTAAATTCACAAATTAAGGGGAATTAAAGAAAACCTTTGCAATGTGTGGGGAGTGATAAAACCATGAACCATCAAAAGGGGTATTCAGGTGGGGACATTTTTTAAAATTCTAATAAAAACCTAGTACAGTTTATTTTACTCCCTTTTGTCTTCATATGCCAATATCTGCAGTAACAGTAACAGAAGCAGGAATGTGTTTTTCTTGTGCATTTCAATCAAAAGATTGTTATTTTAGAGGACAGGTAGGACTATAAGTTATATTAAAAATATAATTTGAAAGAAATGGCCAGATTCGAAGGTAACTCCAAAACTATAGGGGGCAGTATAACAGCTAACAACTGCTCTTTGCTGTAGCTATCTTTAGCCGTAGCGTCTAGCTGACATTAGCGAGTAGCTCAGTTAGCATAATGCTGAATAACATAATCCAAAGGATAACACGTTAAAGTGATAACACTTGCTTCCAACTGAAGTGTTGTCACTTTAACATGTTATCCTTTGGATTATGTTTTTCGTCTTCGAATCGAAAAATCAATCAATCAAAAATAAGTGTGGAAATATAAGTGCTGCAGGGGGTGAATCCTAAAACCCAGAAGTTGGTTTACATTTTTTGCTCCTCCTCGTTTCAAATTCAGTGGGTGCCTGAAATGGGATCTGTGAATATTTTCACATCTTATTCAATTGATTTCTACCAAACCAGAGGTGACTGTGGAAACAGGAACCAAGACTGTGTTGGTGAGTTTTATTTTATGTATGTCTGGCTTGAATAAAAGTGTGTTCTTCATCTTAGACCCTGTCTTTACATATTGTGAGTGTATTTTCTTTTAATTTTCTATTTATTACACCAAAACATAAAAGCTTCTCCAAGCAGCTAGAGTACCACCTCTAGCTGGCTAGCATGCTAACTTTAGTAGACACCTCTACAACAGTAATACACGCTGTAGATTCAACTCCGCTGCATTTTATAATTAAGTTTAAGTGGTCAAACCAAAATGCAACCATTTTTACAAGTTATTAAAACTTTGATCAGTAAAGTTAGCATGGGTTTTTGGACAGCCTGAGACATTCAGGGAGCTGAAGCAGGTTTTTTCCGCCTTCCTCTGGTGTTCCTGTGGTGTATCACTGGCCTCTTTTCAACAAGCTGTTTTACTTCAACAGAAGCAGAGCAGCTCGACATGCGTGAAGCCACTTGACCTTTGTAAGGTCTGAAAGAGCAGCCAATATGTCAGATTTTCTGTACAGTTCTACATCTCCCTCAGACATACTGATACACGGCGCTATACAGCAGTGCAGCCTGACCCTACCTGAAATAACACTGAATATGCAGCGTATTGGCCTGACTGACTTACAGTTAAGCGGACCCCTCTTGTTTCTGTAACTCGTTGGTCAATAAAGGATACAAACATCGACAGCCTCTGCAGTTCTGTCACATGAGCACTTCTTTCATGTTATGCAAAGTGTTTCACTGGAACAGTTAGCATGAGAACAGAGACAGAGAGTCAGACAGACACAGTGAGAGGCAATAAGTCATCTGGATGGGGAGGGATGAGACGGACCTCCTGCCTGGATGACATCTGCTGTCTGTTTTTCTTTCACACCTTCTCTGTCTTCTCGATCTCTGCCACTACATAACACTCACATGGCCGTCAGCTGAAAAACCTCTTGAGCATAATTTTGGTTTATCCACTTTTGAAAAAGATTTCTTAAGCCAAAAGGAGAGATGGATGTTTGTCAAGCCACAGAAGACAATCTGATCCTGCAATTTATGTTGGCGAATGACACTAACCAAATCTGGGGTTATAGGGTTTTCAGAAAACAATAAATGACATGATAATTTATATTTCAAGATGTCTGACTTCATTTGAAAGTGACTGTAAGGATAAAGACAGGAAATGGAGGGAGAGAAAGAACAGACATGGGTGACTTAACAAAAATGGCTAGAATTCAATAGGCATTTATTATTATGGGGTATGAAGTTCAACCACTTGGCAACCAGACATCATAGTGACTTGCAAATGTAATAACACTGAACAGTTTACAGTATACATTGCTCTGAAAATAGGAGTTTAAATATACTTTGAACAATTAGCAATTATAGATGCATGTTTAGCAGAAAAGGCAAAGGTACGGTTGACGCAAACTAGCTTGTGCGATGTGTCGTCAAACTACATTAACCAGGTGAGCTGAGGCCACTGACGGATGAGATGCAGGCTGACTTTTACATGCACCCAGCCAATCGCTGTGTGAAGCTGGTGTGAATGTCCCATTGTCAATTTCAGAAAGTCACAGAAATAGCCGAAAGCAGGCCCCCAACTTCTACCACCAGAAGGAGTGAGGAAGCTTTTAGATGAGCGTTTACAGATGAGAAATTTCTATAAACAAAAATAGATAAAATAAATATGTCAGAGAATTGAAATTCTGTTAATCTGGGGGGAAATTTATTCAATGCGCATCGCGACCACAAGAAAAAATAAGCAGACAGTTGTTGTAATAGCCCCTATTACATAGTTTTGATAATAGGATAATAGTAAAGTTTGTGTTGTGCAGGATGTGTTTTCCAATCTTATCACATCAAATGTGATAAAGTGTTTATACTACACCACATAAGATATGCATTCTATATTGATTTATTACCCAAAATACTCTGAATACATTTAGTACAAAAAATGTTCCGTGTCAAAAACTGGCATAGAAATACAATATATTGATATCAATTTCAACTTGAACTTTTTCACATTTTTCAACCAACATCAGTCCTGACAATATCTAACAAATATAATATGAAATATAATAATATAATATAAAATCTAGTAAAAGCAGTAAAACTTACAAAAACTCATCCAGGACCATGCATGGATATTATGCTATAATGTTTTAATGGTACATATTATGAACAACAGTTTTAGCTGTCTGTAATATACACAGTGTGTTATAGACATATTATATGAGTTGAGGTTGAAATACAAATTAAGAATTATAACAGCTAAAATGATAATGTAAGTTTGTGACATGTTACTTAATTGCTAAGAGAGAGCATAGAGAGGAGGATGAATGCTGGCAGAACAGCTGGTTCATCTTGGTATGAAGTGGGTGTGAATATTGGATAATCTATTTCGGATATATTCATTGTCAGAGTTATGTGGGGGGAGGGGGTTTCTGAAGCTATCTGACCAGCTGACGTCCTGTTCTGATGGAGCACACAGGGTTAGGGATATCTCGGGCATGGTTGTGCAGTCTAATGAATATAATTGGCTGTGTTAATACGTGGGAAGGCAGCGAGGCATCATGTCTGAAGGAGCACAATATGTCATTCCACATGAAAATAACTGTCTCTGCATCTACACCGCCATTGAAATCAAACCCCTCCAGTTGTTTCGAGGCCCACCGACGAGACGAGACGAGTCTCCATTCACAAAATACCCAACTTAGTCAAGTCGTTTATACTTATGTTGTGAAATCCTCTATTTTTCCAGTTAAAGAGACATTGGCTTTACTGTTGCAGGAGTCTGGCCAGCACCAGAGTGTCTGGGTTCAGATCCAAAAATATTTTCCCATTAAAAAGAGGCTACCGTTAAGTTTTGGGTTGGATTGGATTATTCACACATTTTTCTGCCTCCTTCAAACTCAGAGACCTGACCTTTCTCTCTCTCTCTCTCTCTCTCTCTCTCTCTCTCTCTCTCTCTCTCAGACTCTCTCGTACAGACTCTCTGTCTCCCTTCGCTTTCTCTTAATGCACGTCGGCATCTGTAACATGACACACTCACGCAACAGATGCTGAGACTCTGACAAGCTTTACAAATGTTTGCGTGGCCCCTTCGCTGATGCCTGACAAGGTAGCATCAGCAACTGCTCTCAATAGGACATATATCGAGACTCCTAGGAGACGCAAATCTTAGAAGCTTCACTTTATTTATTTATTTATTTATTTTTTTGCATCAGGTGCGATCTGAGCTCTGCAACAGCTCAAAAGTAAATAATCACTCCAGCAATGGATACGTGCCTTTTAGATGAAGGGAGTTATATCTTTGCAGAGTGATGTGTTATGCAAAACTGAGACTTAAAGAGCAGTTCAGCATGTTAAGAAAGAGGTCCATTTGCTTTCTTGTTAAGCACGAGATGACAATATCGATACCACTCTGCGAACTAGGAGATTGGTTAGCTTAGCTTGGCCTAATGACTGGAAAGAGGAGGAAACAGCTAGCCGTGCTCTGTCCAAAGGTAAAATAACAACAACAAAAAACAACCTGTATACAACTTTATCTTAAAATGATAGTTCAGGCCTCTTGATGTTGCATGAGGGATTTATCGCTAGTCAGTGTGTTACCCACAGTACATGACTGTCAGCTCTCCCCCTGTGTGTAGACGCAACATGTAGCACCAACAGCAGATGTACATGGGCCACCTAAAAGAAGGCACAGCTAAAGAAATGAACAAATATATCTGCTTAGCTGTGTATTTTAAACATTTTTGGTGCTTTATGTTGCCATCAAACAGCCCTTCCCTTTGGTACATTCCCTCGACCGTACAACGTCCATATTCCATTGAACAAGCTCAGCTGTACCTTGTATTTTGTATTACGCGGCTGTCTGGCGATACTGCAAAACACCAAAAATGTTCAAAATATATCATACAATTAATGAGATATATATGCCTTCTTTTGGGTGGCTAAAACATGTCTTTCTGTTGGTTCTGGTCAGCAGTACAATGCTCTGCTTCCCTGTCAGTGTATAATTAATCAAACTGCTAACCTTTGATCAAATAGATGAATAATTTATTTAGGACATGAAATGATTAACTCACTAATGAAATTTTGCACACAGTGGACCAATAGGTCTATTGCATGGTTTGGCGTAATACTGGGTTGGATTTTCGACATTTTGAAGATTCCTTTTTGTCTTGACAAAAAGCGGGATCGATGGCATTTTGTCCCCTATAACATCTGTAGGCCTCTGCGCATTAGTTGAAGGGTTAGGGTTAGGGTTAGGGTTAGAGTCAGAGACACTGTGTCAACAAATGAAGCATTTGTAGAATGTTGGAAAAAGGGAGTTTCAGGGAGCCGTCCATGAATCCCTCATAATACACAGATTCATGAGTATAAGATCTAATGTCAGCAATACAAAATGCTATGTGAGGAGGAGGTCAGGGAGGTGGAGGGGAGTTTATATGTCCTCCACTAGCCTGAGAGGTCTGAGGGGACCGTTTACGCTGCAGGGTGTGACAGGATCCCCTGAAAGCCTTCTGTTGACAGAGCAGCTGGACAGCAGTTCATTGATGCTTTTTACATTGAGCAGGCTGATCTCAGACAGCTACTGACCTTCACTAAGTGTTGTCTGGGGGATAATTTAATTGAACCCTCATTTTCTGACCTGAAACCACTTAGCATGGAGCCATAAATTGTAGAAATCTAATGCTGACTGAAAGCCACAGTTAAAACGCTGCTTAGTTTGGCTCAAATGACCAAACATGGCTCCTTGTATGTTCTGCCCCATTTACTGCTAATTACATATACTTAATGTTTCATTTACATTCCTGCTGACCACTTTCAAAAGCAAACTGTTCTGCTTTTGGGTTGTTTTGAATGTGTTCTTCTATAGTCAACACGGCTGTTGTTTTCATTTCATGATAAAAATCCATTCTCAGACTCAATGCTTGAGTTCAGGTAATCTCACCAGCAAGTCACAGAACAAATCTAAAGGATGATAACAGTGTATTACAACTGAGGTCTTATTTGTGTAGTTTTATCAATCAACAAAAGAAGACGAAAGTAACGTAATGAAGGCATGAAAATATGATTGCTTAAAAGTTTGCATAGTCATTCATACCACATAATGTCATATTTTGGAGGGAGGTTGACTTCAGTTTAGCACTTTTTTTCCCATGTTTGTCATTGGAGTTTCACTAATTTTCAAAGGACAGTTGTGAAGTGTACCTCTTCATTGACAGAGCATTGTGGTCTACCTATTGTTATGACTGCCCCGTGCTTTGAAACAACCAGAGGCAGAAAAAATGCAAAAGCCCATTTATTCAGCAGTCCATATTTGCAAAAAAAACAGCACCCGCTGCTCTGAGGGCATGCCACGTACATTCATTGATGATACCAGTTTGTGTTTTGGGGCCATTAGGGCGTTTGTTGTCCCAAAAATACAAACTAATTCTAATTCTCCGCCAATTTAATAGCATTACATTAGTCTTAGTTACTACTGAGAAAGAAGTAACCCTGATTGAATCTGTTACAACAGTAAAACCTTTGTCCTTTTCTTAGTGAGAGTATGTCATGATCACTTGGCAAATAGAAATAAATCAAGGGAACGTAGGAGCACTGAATATTAAACTTTAGTCATTGAGACTAGTGATTCTCTTATTGATACAAGCATATTCTGGTTAAAAATTGCAATATCCTTCACTTCTATATGTCTATATATTGATGAAAAGTGTAAATGTACAGTTGTAGCAATAACTTTATAATATCCTGTAGATATACACAAACTGGTGGTAAATATGCAACGTATCACTCATGTTTATCTACACACACTGTCACTTGAACACACTCATCCTTTCTTTCTCGACTTTACTCTCACATGTTCATCTCTCTACCTTGAAGAAGCACACCTCCTTTAATTCCATCTTCACTGAGGCACTCTCTCACACACACAAACGCACATGCACACACTTTCCTCCCTCTTGCCTGACTTCCTGCCTCCCTGCAGCCTGAAAGCCGAGCCAAATCAATTAGTCTGCAGAAATTACAGAGCAATAAATAACGAGGGCCAGTCGGCAACAGCGGAGACGGGCGGAGGGGAAGCCGGAGTTATGGGGCCCCTCCTGTCTGCATGTGCAGCTCAGGATGCCGGGGCCTCTGACAAAATCACAATATGAGATTTTTATGTGCTTCACTGCATGATGTTTACGGAGTGAATGAATCTGTTTGGATTTTTTGGTTTAAGGAGGGAAAGAAGAGCGACTAACAAGCGTGAACGTTTAAAAAATGGTTTCGAACTACACTGCTATTCCAATGCTGTGCACATGATTTTTTTCTCTGTTCGCATTTATGAAAGATAAGAAGATTTCTGAAATCTATTCTATACACCATGAGCTCCATCTGTCTCTGTTTTAGCCATGTGGGTAACCGTAGACGCCAGGCAGGGGGTGTCTACAGTTTCGGGGTGCTGCGTCGTCCATGACCTTGGGCTGTCCTGTGATGTTACATGATCCGTTCTGTTGCAGACTGTCCCGGTCAAAGCATCCCTCTGTCTCTCTCTCTCTCTCTCACACACACACACACACACACACGCACACACACACACACACACTTATATGCACACATGCACACACACATACACACGGCAAGAGATTTCAAGCTTTTTATGATGTCTTCATTTATAAAAGCAGAGAGGCGTTAGCTTCATCCATCCATTTCTCCAGTAATGTAAGAGAATTTAAAGCTTCCATAATACTGTCACTTCTAAAAGCTTAAAACAACCTAAATTTTGCCTGAAATTTGAATTTGTTTTTTGATTAAAGTGTCTCCAAATTAACCAAATTCAGATGTTTCTAGCTGTTGCTGCACACTTTTGTGCATGGCAGCAGTTCCCATTCACCCACTGGTTTGTGGATGACCGTTCTGAAGCTTCGAATTTGGCGTTATGGCCGTCGTCATCTTGGTGGAGGGTCGAGGGGGAGGAGCTGGGGAGGATACGCATCACTGCTAACCTCTATCCTGATTGGATCTGACTGAGAAGTAGAGGATGATGTAGTAGTGACTTCACAACATATGCAAGTTAAGGATGCCTTTTCGTCCATATTACTCTAAGTGGGATCATTACTTACAAGATGAACATCATGCTGTGTTGAAGAAGACTTGAAACTAGCGATTCCGACAGGAAACGCAACAGGAACGTGTTAGCTGAGGTCATAAATCAAGTAAGAAGTAATGTTCTCATAAGCCTAAATCTAAGCCTTGATACAAGTCTAACAAAAAAGAGCTGCAAAACAACATTCTATATTTCTAATGTAATAAAAGCAGTATGTCGGTATGACAGAAGTGATGGAAACATAATGACAGGCTCATGAAATAACTGGTGCACAAACAGAAAATACTGCAACCTTTAAGCCTTGGAAATGCTGAATATCCACCACATCCTCCCAGAGATGTCACCGCTCTTTTCTCCTCCATGTACTTATAGGGATTCACTGTGGGTACGTATGTCAAACACAATGTGCATTTCATCAAACTATCAAAAGTTCAGTTTAAAACAGTTTTAGAGCCTCTGAGCATCTTTCACTGCTGTGTTCAGTGTGACCGGCTCACTGCAGGCTGTCAGCAGACGCCAGTATGGATCCACGCGGCTGCCACTTGTGTTATGGCTGCTCCTCCGTGTGATAAGCTGCTCTCATGTTGTCCCAGTGTTAACTCAACATCCTGTGTCCACACTCTCTTCCTGGCCTTATCACTCACTGTGTGTGTAGACAGAATCACAAATACTTCCGGAGGTCAATAGATAAAGGAGAGCAACAAACATTGCACTGGACACCACACACACTCACACGCACGCACACACACACACACACATACAGTACAGGGCTGCTCCATCTGTAAACTGTGTGTGTGTGTGTGCTGATGGTCCAGGGTTCAGTGTGCTGTTGCAGTTAAACTTTAAACAGTGATAAACAGAAGAGTTGCTCCATGTTTCCCTGTTCACTGGCTGATTAGATATTTAAATGACAGACGGTTCAATAAAGTGGCCCAAGTTTTGTGCCACATAAACCTGATCGTTCAGGAGTCAGGAGACGTTGTGATCGTAAATGAAACCGCACCAAGAAAACACAAACTTGCATGATGCAACCAGCCCTAAAACCTGTTGGTGCCTCACTGCCAGGCTTTCATAAACCGGCACGATGCAACCCTAACCAACAGAGACATCTCAGACTAACTGCTAGTTTAGATCAAACCCAGTTTTCTTTAACCTGTGGTCAAACAGGTAAATTAGTCTCCAAATAGTGAAAATGGTGTTATTCATCAGCTATAAAAGCATCAAGCATGTATTAGACATGAAGGAAATGTATTCTATCTGTCAGTGTATTAAATGATACTGTTTCTGTGATGCTACCTCTTTATTCCAGAAACACTCCTCATCAACCACCACAAAGTTCTGTTCCTGTTAATAACTCTGGTAAGAGCTGGGTCACGCAAAAAAGTTATACTTTATTTGAAATAATTGGTCCTTGATTTCAAAGACACCATTCTCCAAACCAGACGTGAAGGACTTGGGAGGGTATTCAGACTTTTCACTTCAGCAAAATGAAACAGTTTTGAGGACTCTTTCCTCGCTTTTTAAGTTTCTGTCTGTCTCTTTCTTTCATGAGTCTGATGAAGCTTTCCCTCTTTCTTTCTTCTTTTCTTTAGACCTCTCAAACTCTTTATCCAATTGTGAGCTCATAGCTGCCAGGTACGTCAACTTTGAGAGCTGGGAGGCTGTTATGAGTTGGTATGATACCATATTTGGCACAGCAGACCTTAAATATTTATGCTGCTCGAGATGAGAGTCTATTGCTGTTGGAATTTCTATGATGTTATTAGGATGACGATTCTAGAAAGACGAGACAGATATTGTCAGCGGCACAGTTTATTTTGCTTTGGAGTCTGACATTTTTCTTCCCTTTTTAAGGATCAAAGCGTCTCGTCTCAGTGCCTTCAAAACAAATATGATCCTTTGATTATTGAAATTCGCCAAGTGATGATATCTGCTGTTGATTCAACAAATACACACCGGAATTCACTCCGAATGTATCTGGGATATGTCTTGCTCTCTTTCATGGGTGGCTGATGATGTGGGTTTAAACTCTCAAGTAGCCGTGCTCATGGTTACCAAGACCTACAGTCGTACTCTGGACCTTTCCCTCCATGTTGCCCATAATTTTGCAGTTGAAGTCAACGGCATGTGAACTCACATGACACCAGATAACAGCACCAAGACGTGTTCAACTCTAATGTCTGAAAACAATCAAAAATACATGAGAACAAAAGCAAGTAAAGATTTCCAATAAACCGTCTGTTGGTATCTGTGTACACTTTACAATTGGTCTTTTCTTTCATTTTCTTTTGCCTTCTCTGCACAATAATCCAGACGTTTCCACAACAGAAAACAGAGAGCTCCAGTACTTTTAAAAAAGCCATATTAGGGGGCTTATGGTACATCCCACTGCAAGTCAGAAGACAAAATTTCAGAGTCAGTATTTTCCGACCTCCAGTCTAAAAGTAGCAAAATTCATAAGCAACTGCAGCTGATGGCTCCTAATACATACTCTCAAAGACTTCTATTGAGCACAGATCAAATGAATGAAAGTGAAAAGGACAACTACAGTGTTGTATTTACTGCATGTTTCACAAACAAACAATATATGAACTAAAAATTGATGAAGAGGTAAAAAAGTGACTATATAGCTGTGATGTCATCTGTGTTTAGGTCAGCAAACTTGGGTTACGTACATCTTGCCCAAGTTTCAACTTGGAATTCCAACTTGGATGACCATTACGTTGCATTTTGCCAAGCCAGATGTTGTTGTAAGCTTACTCAGCAGCACCAAGAAACATTATGAAAGTCAGTAAAACTGGAGTCTGGTGGTTTTCTAGCGGCAGCAGCAGTTCATTTGAGTGAATGGGAGCTGGATTAGTCCAACAGAGTCCCACAATACAGGCTGGACCCTCGCTGACTAATCAGACAAGTCGAGAAGGAAACAAGTCAGCAGATACACTGCCCACTGAGTCTGACGCTGCACTAATATACAGTCACACATGCAGCAAAGAAACAGCACTGATTATATAAAGGAATGAACCACAACGAATTTAGGTTGTTTAGCTGGTGAAAGGCTCATTCCAACGTAACGAAAAAACAACTATTTTTATTTTACACTAATAAATACACAGTTATGAATATTGTATTCTATTTCTGTAAATAGATCGACCAAAATCCTTTGCATAGTTTTTAAAAATGCCGTTTTATGGAGAGTAATGGGACTGGTTTAATTCCTAGAGCTGGTCCAAGCCAAGACATGTCAGTCTGGCACCCATATGTCTGCAATGTCCTTATGAGATGTCAACCAATAAAACACAAGACCAGCGGCATCATATAATTGGGTATTTTTGCTAAAATGTAAACTGTTTTTTGGTTGTTGTTTTTTTTTTTGCCTTAAAGCAAATGATCGCAACTATTTACACACACAGAGCATTGACACACACACACACACACACACACACACACACACACACACACACATATCTGGAGTTAGGCAACCGCAACAGATTGAACACACTGTACTGTAGAGATAAGAGGACCCTGTGTGCATACATTACATATGCGTGTGTCTTAGTGTGTGTGTAGCACACAGGGTTTACTGTCAACCTGAATATGGTCTAGTTGAAATAGCCATGTAATGGAATAACACACACAGCTTTCCTTTCCTTTCTCAAAAAATAATTTACAAAATAAATTTTTAATCATGTCAAATCCAGCATTGAGTAAAATGCTTCTACAGAAACATCACAGAGCCAAAGAACAGCGCTTGATTTCAGCGTCAGACATGATTTTAGAAAACATCCTCTTCATGAACTAATGATACATTGCACCAAGTGCTCTAACAAGACTTTGTTTGCTGTTACCATGGGAAACACCATGGTTAAGTGACAGGACTGTTGGAAGTTGTTATGGTTGGGGAAAAATTAGGACCCAAATGCAGATAAAACAACAGTCAGGTTAAGGATTAAACGGCGAGCTTTAATAACGTGAGCTGTAGTCCAAAAATCGAAATCCAGGGAACACTGACCAAACAACCAGGGGAAATCAAAAAGACTAGAAAGAAAAAGTACAAACCAGGATGAAACTCGCGGAATAGAGAGGACAGCAAAAACACGAGGGCAGAGAACAGGAGGAGCAAACACTAACACCAGGAACATACCAGGACTGAAATACAGACAACACAGGAGGTGACTAACTGAGAAATTAAACCGAGGTGTACACAGAAAAAAGGTGGTAAAGAGACAAAGGTAGGAAGTGGAGTGTCACAAAAAGACACATGACAATTGCGAAATAAAAAAGGGAAACACTGAAACATTAGAAGTCACATCTGTAATTTGCATAAGGTATCATGGGAATAAGGTGGACACGTTCAGGGTTCCCTTTAACTTTGCTAACAGCCAGTCAGAAAGCTCTCTGAAACCATGAAACCCAACTGGAAGTACTGGAAGTGAACAAACAGCACAATATAGCCTTCTTCACCCGCTTATCACTGCAACGAGTTTGCTCTTTAGCAAACATTGTGTAGACAAAGAACCCACGAAGTTCTACAATAATTTACTATATGCCAAGTTTAACCTTGTTTTCGTTTGTGTCTGTAATCTTAAAAGCAAGGGAGCAAATCCAAGAAACTACCATAATGATTTCAGGAAAGGGGTTTATACCACAGAACATGCCTGGGCCTCACCGAGGACGTCTACAATTAGAGGTTTTCTTATTTTCTGCATTTGGTGCAAGTGCACTTGGAAAAAATAAATAATCCTGGCAGTTACAGATCATGCTACACACACACACACACACACAAATCCCACACTGAGACTTTTATCTGTCCGAGCAGGAGGGAGCTCAGAGAGAGAGGAAGAGAATCTGGGTGATCGAGATTTATTGTACATGGGAGATAAGACACACATACATGAACAGACCACACACCGTGAACACAGGAGATAACACACACACACACACACTGACACACAATCATGTACGCAGTGAAGTAACACACACACACATCAAAAGACCTGGCTGGCGGGGATCACTGCTGCCCTCTCCTCCCTCCTCTTGACCTTTAACCTCCATCTCTTCATTCTTCCGTCGCGCCGTCTCTCCCTCTCAGTGCCTGTCTCTGTCTTTCATCTTTCTCACATTCATTTCTCTGCCATTCTGCTTGATTCTTGCTTTATCGCTGTCAATAGCTTCATCCTTTCTTTGTCCTTTTAACTGCTGAATTGAAGTAAATCGACGTGTTTGTTAACTTTGTCAGGTTTAAAGGAAGAAAACAAAAGTAGAAGAAATCATTTTCTCTTCTTTCCTGGAGCTGCATAAAGGTTTTTTTTTTTTTTTTTTTTTCAAAGATGAGTTTAAGATTTTGTTTTCTTTCAGTTCAATTTTCAATTATTCTTTGTTTAGATTTCGGCACAAATACCACTGGGTTAGCATTAGGAAAAGATCATGTTTTGGCTGAGAAGACCTGATGTGGTCACCACAAACACAGCTGGATATTGTCCAGAGGTCTCCTTAAAAATATCCCGTGGATTCGCTCTTAGAAACCAGTCTTGAACTGCGGTCACTGGCTTGGCAGTCCTTCAGCATAACCATCTGCTTCACCCTCTGATATGGAAGTTGCAAATGCGACCCTTTACATTATCGGTCCTATTTTTGTGCCTGTACATCTCTAATCTCATGTTCCACATGATGGGGCAGCGAAAAAAGAGACGGTGTTAGCCTTGCATCTGTGGCTAACCAGGTAGATTCTATCCATCTGTAAAGAAATGCATTTCAATGTCAGTCTTTTATGGAAACTAGGCATAAATGGCACAAGCTAAACACAACAATAAATCAGTCTTTTTTCTGAATATACATGTAAACTTATACAGGTAGGGGTCAACGCGCATACAGCAAGCTGACAGTTTGATCCAACTCCTGAGAGGTGATGGGTTTGATTCTGAATTTAAAAATCCAATGTTGTAAATTGTGCATAAAAATGTACCAGAGTAAAAACAGCCACGCCAAAAACTCCATAATGCCAAGTATTATTTACCATTTATGAGCAAGCGCTAGGTGTCAAAATCCTGGACGAGTCCCTAACTGCCACTAACTGTTTAAGAAATTGATTTGTGAGTCCGTGCAGGAGATTTACTCAAACAAATGTCATTTATTAGAACTAAAATGGACATTAATATTAATATGATGGGTGAGTTGGGAATGAGTGTAGCCAAAGAAAGGCTGGAGCTAGCTGAAGATTTACTCAGGTGATCTAGATGAGTTGACAGCTGGTTTCCTCCTGAGCTTCACACGAACAGTCCATTGTCCAAAATGGGACCGAGCCAATATCAGCTGATGAGAACAATAACAACCTGCCCAGAGTCAGGATATTTTCCCTCGAGTCTGGTTATTGTCAGGTCTGACAGCATGAATTACCATTTTTTATGCAAACACAGAGATGAGGACACACAGCTACTTTATTTTAAATTATACTTTATTTCATATAAAAACAAAAACAATAAACAAATAAATTAGATATTTCTAAAATAATTCTCTCGAGGAAATGTTTAAGAACATTGTGACTGTTTGCTGTTTGTGTCCGGGAGAAGAGCAGAGAGCTGGAATGTAAAGATGCAAATGTTTCTGGACACTTTGTGGATGTAAATGTGGAGGCTTCATTCCAAAACGAGATTTCCATCACAGACACCAGCTGTCACAAGATGATTGACAGCTTGAAATGCAAACAAACGAGTAGAGAAGATACATGAATCCTTCGAGGACAAAATGGTTTTACAGAGAGAGAGTTGGCGATGATGCATTTGGAGCATTTTGGAATGAACCCCTCCATTTTTCTTTACACTTCTCAACATTTGAAAGACTAAAAGGACCAGAGAGTTAAGGCAAAATACAACTGGTGATGCAGGAAACTGACTGAGAGCACATTTTGGACCAAAATGTGTAAGCTGGATGTAGCAAACTTTCTTGACAGGACTGATTGTACAATTTGATGTCAACTGTCAATGGTTATCTTGTTTGTGTCTCAATTGTTTGTCCTGTGGTCGGATCCAGGAGGTGGACTGGGACTCAGTTGGCATTTTACCCCACAGGGGAATTTTCTGCAGCTGGTCCTGGTGGCAGTGGCGGAGCGGCGAATCTGAATTAAGATTTGTAATTTAAAAGATGGTGGCCATGGGGATAAAGATAGGGGCATTTGGGAGAGAAGAGGACACATTACCATTATAAGAGCCTCTTCATTTGCACACAAGCCCAAGCTATCCCCACACCACCACCCCCCCAAAACTCCCTCTGGTCCGTAGTCACACCCATTAAGCCTGCAAAGCCTTCATTGTCCGGCCAGGCTGCAGACCTGAGGACCCCTCACCAACAGATTGGGCTGGGTGAAGGGTTACAGCCAGACAAAGGAGCGTCCCTCCCCCTTCTTCTTTATTTGAAATCAATCACACTGGCTTTCACATTCAGTGTCCCCCCCTCTCCTTGTCAGCAATGACAGTGGGCTTGGGCCAGCTCCCCAACACAGTCCCCACGCTGAATCGTCAGTCCCACCCTGGACACCCTGGACACACTGTCTCTGACAAAGTGGTCATGTAGCCAAAGACTGAAAGGGTGAAGCTGTTGTTGGAGGAAGACCACGTGATGTTATCTCAAATTTTACCAGGTTGTTGTTACCTGTTAATGAGCCTGTCTCTTGACCTTTGGGTCTAAGAAATGCATTGCAGTTCGTGAGATCAAGACATTTTGGTGGTTTTTGTCCAACAACAGCAACAAAAACTGTGCTCCTTTGGGTTTTTAACCACAAATTGTTTAGTTGGGCTGGAGGTCGAAGCAGTAAACTACAGTTGGAGGGTTTCATTCCAAACGTTCCCAAGATTGAGCCATCTTTAAAGGCCAAATCCATAAATTTCTACATAAACAGTCTTCAAAAAGAGGGAAATGTACAATATCTCAAATACATGGTGCTTTTTCCAAACTGTTTACAATAGTTGCTGATAACAAACCAATTTTTAACACCATCTACTGTTTGTTTGTGGTTTTTGAGTGTCTGCAAAGTTGTATTTTACAATTTTTTTTTATTACATTTGAGAGATGATTAGAGATCATAATGTCTGAATTGTTGGTATTTTGGAATGAAACCTGAACATGAAGACAGTGTGACAGCTATGACAGGTTTGGCACTTGAAACACTTTAAATTCCTCTTTTCCTTTCGCCTCCAATAACCTTCATTTTTGTGTCATTCAGAATAATTTATAAAAGGCAATCGTATTTTTGTCCTTGATATGTACATACAATATTTTAATATTCTAATATATTCACAGGAAATCATAAATTCAGGCACTTTGCTGCCGCTACAGCAACTTCTTAGCACAAGAGATCCTGAGATTTAAGACTTTTTTTTTCTTTTTAAATAAGCAACACAAAAGTAAAATAATCTTATATAAAGAGATTTATATTTAACAATCACTTTCTTCTTTTTTACCATAGCAAAATAAATCTTTTTTTTTTTTTTTTTTGTTAAAATGTCTTTATCACCAAGGTTTTCAAGCCCTGGTTTTGAGTAGAGTTTGTGTGAGGAGATCATTGTCCGTCGCCTTTCTAAAGGAGAGTTGATCAAAGAAAGCATTTCGAGGTGTTTTGAGTACCAGGGTCTCTTCTGTTTAGGTTTAGTGCCGCAGTTTTTTCCAACGTAACAACTGTTCTTGGGCACAGTGCAGGAGCTGATAGTCTGAAGTACCACAATGTGTTTGTCCTCGTTTCTTCTGCCAATAATGGAATGTTTTTCTTCAAACCTTCACCGTGTAATGAAGCCCACCGGCCTCAGTGCTCCACGTGCATATATGTGAGTCTGTGTGTGTATGTTAATGTGCGTGTATAAATGCCCAAATATGTTTAAGGGCTTTGCCAGGTGCCATAATGGAGGTCCAGCTGAAAACTTGCAGGTGTGCACCCCTTATATGACTGCCAGCAAAACCCTCATAGTGTTGTGTTCATGTCGGTATTTGTGTGTCTATCGGAGGGCCGTCTTCAGGTCTATCCGTGAGCGCACATCCTGGTAGCCCAGGAGACAGGGGTCGGTGGACAAGGCATCGTGAGTGAAAACAGAGTCATTGTCGGAGGAGCAGGAGCTGGACGTGTCCTCACATGACGGGGAGTACTGCTCAAAGGGTGTCGACAGATCCAAGTACTGAGGGGAGAGAGGAAGTTTAGAAATTAGAGAAATGTTCTCTGCAGAAACAGAAAAATAAACAAACCCACAGACAAATGTTTGTTAAATTGGCAGTAAAAACAGTGGAAATTGAATTTGGTGTCCACTGCAAAATGGATGCAGATGGAGAGAACTGGAGCCGCCATAGTTTTAGACCACAGCATCAGTTTTGAATTGGCCAATTTGAAGCCAAGAACTTTCTGTGTTTAAGTAGGAACCAACAAATTAATCACATGCTGACACATCTGCGAGAGATGGTGCATGGGTGAGTATTTGGTGAAAAAGGCTCCTTGCTCCTTGTAGCCAAACGCAGTTTAATTTGTTGTTTGGAGTTTATAGACATTGAATTCTGCTCTCCACGGTGAAGACATCTGGACAGCAGATTGGGAATGAGGAGAAGAAGAAAAGGTGTGTATACATCTGCTAGAATGGGTTTTTAACTCACCTCGTCAGAGATGGACAGCAGTACTTTGTCCAGCTCCTCCACCAGCTGTTTGAAGGTCGGTCTCTGGGTGGGAACAGCATGCCAGCACTCACGCATCATCATGTAGCTACAGAGACAAAAGCACATCACGCACAAAAATTAACTCTACAATCTAAGAAGGTACAAAAGATTTGCTGATGAAGGTGGTGTGGATTTAAAGAGGAGGACTTACAGTTCATGTGTGCAGTTGGAGGGTTTGTCCATGCGGTGTCCTTCCTTCAAAAGCTTAAAGAGCTCCTCGACAGGGATACCTGGGTACGGTGAGCCACCCAGGGTGAAGATCTCCCACATCAGTACCCCAAAAGACCACCTGAAAGGAGGGAAAGACAACATTGATGGTCAGGACACATAATCACTTTGTTGAGATGTTAGCCTGCCAGAAATAATAATAATCACCAGATATCATGCACACATTTCTTTTATTGCCGTTCCACATTGTATATCCTATAGCATTTCACTGTCCCTGAAAAACCAGCAACTGAAAAGACAGCAGAGGGACAATGGGCTGTATTTCAAGGTAAACCAACATATTTAACGTAAGCATTCAACCACTTCCAAGCCAACGTTACTTTTTAATAGTATTCCATAATACAACATGAAAGGTGTGAATTAAGTCTAAAAAAAACAACACAAATGCTGGACATGTTTATTTAACTCAGTAACATAAGCTAGAAAGTGGTGAATGCGTGGTTTATCTTTAAGAATCAGACAAATTGTTATCCTTTTACAACTTCTCAATTGATTAGCGACTGAGAAGATGATGGGTAGTGAAAACCCGGAGATTATTATGGATTATGGATTATCAAATGTGTTGTTTAACCTTGAAATATGGCTGATATCGCAACAGATTTTCACTGCCTATCAATGTTTGTGTTGTTGATCAATTGAGAAATAGCGACACGATCATTTTTCAGATTCCCCTTTGTTTATTCGACTTGCAACCTTTAACACAGCGTAATAGCATGACGTCTGTGTGGCAAATGGCCGCTGCATGACTGTTGGGTTTTAAGGTAGTTGCTGAGAACAGTTAGATGAGATTTTAAAAGTTTGCACATGACAGGGAGGAAAAGGATAAATAATTGGCGAGGCATTAAACAAAGTTTTCCTTTGTTCTACGCGTTGTCTCTCACCCGCCTTCATGTTTTCCTGCAGCGGTTCAGTATATGAGTAGCTGTACTTACACGTCGCTCTGGTGTGTGTAGACTCTGTCAAACAAGGCCTCTGGTGCCATCCACTTCACTGGCAGCCGTCCCTGCAGAGCAGACACGAACACGTTAGAGCTCCACCTTCACTCACCACAGCAACACACTTTTCATCGCAGCACATTCTTCTTTCTGTCTCGCTCTGTTTTTCTGCCACATCCTAACTCTCTACGCTCCCTTATGCCTCCCCCTCCTCCCTCCTTATCTCCCCCTCTTCTCTAATTAAGTCCCATTAAGCCTGCTGCCAATCAGAGGAAAACATCAGACATCTGTCCTGAGGAGTATTAAAGCTGTGAATGGAGCACGGCAGAAGGAACCTGGCTGAGGAAGAGATATGTTTACAACCAGCCTCCACTTTAACCTTTTAACAAAACACGTATCTGCACATGAGGATAATGTTTGATTGTGTTTACATGACTAACATTTAAGTATACTCCTAACTGAGTAAGGGTTTGCCAAAAGTTGAGTTAATTGCTGGAAGATTTGTGACAAATCAATAAGTCACATCACAAATGTTTAACTTTTCAACTATGGAAGATTAAGAGAAGAGTGCTTGTTAACAGCTGAAAAACAAAGTCACAGGAGAGAAAAGTGATTCTTGAAAATATTCTGTTGGAAACTGTCACTCACATTGGTGGTTTTCTTGTAGTAGTCGATCTGGTGGACTCCTCTGGCCAGGCCGAAGTCAGCGATCTTCATCACATTGTCCTCCGTCACCAGAACATTTCTGGCTGCCAAATCTCTGTGGATGCACTGCAGAGAGGGAAGAGAGAGAATTAAAGGGTGACACAAAACCCTTAAGTGAGCTTAAGGCCAACTGCTGGGTCTCTAGATTAGAAGATTATCATAAATTTAAATAGTCCTGATTAATGGGCTCAGAGATCTATCGCTGCTCTTCCTTTGGCTAATGTATAAATTCACAGTTTTAACTATATAATCGAATGCTCTTTTTGACTTGTGACACAACATGTGCTTGTCTGTTCCAGGCGGGGGTTTGAAGCTTTCATGTTCAAAACACAGAGTTTGGGGAGGTAGAAATGATTCACAGCAGATTTTCTCCAAAAATGAAACGACTCAGACGTCTAAAGTCAACACAGAGTGCCTCATTTTAGTGAACGCAACAAAATTAAAATGTCTTTATATAGAAACCTGGGAGTTTGAAGTAAAAACAACTCTTTGGGAGGAAAAAAGAAAGGCACTGTTTGCCCACATTGAATGGATGTCATTAAGTTTATTTTGGTTTTCATTCGAAATAGACGTGGGATTTGTGGGGATGTGCGAAACGAACCAGCCTCGGTTTGTGGGTCTCCCCATAATAGAGGGTTAGTTTCAGGCTCCTGCATTCTTAGGAGGCCGGAGAGCCAGAAACCTGATGCCTATACCCAGACGACGGCTCTGCTGCCTGTTTGCTAACAGATTTATGGCAGCGCTAAAAAGGACAAAGCCTTGCGACGGAGGGGACGGACAGATGGATGGAGAAGAGTAAACAGGACTGAAGCTGTGGCAGCTTTCTGCTCAGGAATGCCTGTCTGAGACACTGGCTGGCAGACAAAGAGACATGTTGATAAGAAGCACACAGACAGGGTGCATGCTGGGTAAATGAAAGGAAGAGAAACATGGGGGGTGGGGGTCGGAAGAAAAGAGAGAAAGGGGCACAGAGAAATTGGGGATCGGAAAGAGAAAGAAGAGAAGGGGAAGGCTGTCTGGACCAAAATCATCATCTGAAGGCCAAGTGCTCAAATCCAAAAACACTGAATTACACAAGATAGTCACAATTCCCTTTAAGTCAACAAAAAACGTCTGATATTACAGCCTATTAAGGGCTTATACAGCTCATGAAGTCTACAAATGTTAAGTGCATTGGTATTTAGGTTTCATTTTGTGGTCTGCTCAGGAACACAGATATATTTTACTATAATGAGGTCTGATGATACAGAAACATCCTTGTGGGGCTGAGGCTTGCAGTGTTCCACCCATGCGTACCGAAAAAGCCAAATTTGTGGGACCAACGGTCGGTCTAGAATTAGGCTATAGCAGCCATGAAACACCAGAGATTCAGATTCTTCTACTGCTACTAGGTCTTTCCTCTCTTTCAAGTCAACGTACCCTTTTAGAGGCAAGGTACTCCATCCCTCTGGCAACCTGGTAGGCACAGGACAGCAGGTCTTTGAAGGTGAGCTGCTCTTCAGGCACCTTGGTCACATCAAAGGTGTAGTCCATGCCTGGGGGTCGCCGGGCACGCAGGTACTCCCTCAGGCTGCCTTTGGACGCGTACTCCACCAGCACATACAGAGGACCTGGGGGGAGGGGGTGAACGAAACAAGATAAAGCACAGGGTTGTTTCTATTGTTGTTTTAGCCTGGAGGCTTTGGACCACCATGGTCAAAATTCCACCCTAATTTAGTGAGTGTTTCAACTATGCATAGTTGAAACACTCACTAAATTAGGTTGTGGTGATTTACAATAAAAAGAGCGTTCACGTGGGAGGTAAAGGAAAGACCTCCAAAAGAGGGTGTGTGTGTGTGATAATTAGTGTTAACAAGACGGAACCTGTCTTTTAATCAGTGCTCTAATCTGACTTGTCCAGGAGGAGATGCAACCTTTTTACCCAAGTCCTCATTTGTAGCAGGTTTATGCTGGATAGAAACATCAAACAATAAAGGTTTAGCCATTGGTCAGAAACTCACCATCCTGGGTGCAGACTCCGAGCAGGTTGATGATGTTCTTGTGTTTGTCCATCACCTTCATCAGCTCCATTTCGGAGATGAGGTCCGCAAGATCTTTGTCAGTGGCGTCATCTGATGGAAAAGATACATCTCATTTAAGAAAATCATGTCTCACAGACAGCTCCCTAGAATTAATCTTGTGTCCGTATCAGTTCTTCCTTACCTTTGAGCATCTTGACCGCCACAGTAGTAGCCTGATCTGGACAGTCCTTGTTGATGCCGTAGGCCTCAGCTCTGACCACCTGGCCAAAGCAGCCTTCTCCTAGAGGTTTGCCCAACGTCAAACTAGAGAGAGAAAGAGAGTTAGCGAAAATAAGAATGTCCAAATGAAGACTGTACATATCCATAATTTGGGGCTCTGGTTTCTTAAAACATGGGTTTGGTTGAGCCAAAAATGGGTTGCGGGCATGTTTCTTTTTAGGTCTCCACATGACGCGAAGGCTGCAGTGTTGAAACGAGTCAGGATCTGCGAAGCCAAACTAAACTTAGTGAAGAAATACTACCCCTAATTTGTAAGGGGCAGAACTTTTTAGTTAACTCTGTGTTAACTCAAAACTCAGGTGACAATCCTTTACAAAATGTAATCAAGTGATTCCAAATTGCAGATGACTTACTTTTCTCTGGGGAACTCCCAGTCTGGGTCGTAGGGCAATTCAAACTCCATGACTCCAGCCAGCATGGGAGAGCAGCTGGACGAGAGTCGAGCCACCCTCATGAGCGATGCGCTGGACTTTCCTGAAGAGTTGGACTCCACCGAATACTGAAGGAAAAGATGCAGAGAAGGAGAGTTACTTTTCAGCCCTCAGAAACATAGGGAGGTTGCTCTGAACATTTTTGCAACCAGATGTGATCGCACAACACTTTGTACAAACTTTGAAGCATGCCCTGCCTTAAAGGTAGGAAAGGCAAAATAGTCAATTGTTGAGTCTCATTTCCAGGTCATCAAATACTGATGCTTTTGGTTAGAAGAATTAACTATGTTTATACAGAATTGCATTCCCTACCTTTGAGTCATAGTCGACAAAACAGCTGTGAGAGAAAACAGACTTAAGTTCCCTGTACCTGTCTGCGAAGAGGAAACTTGGAGAGCTTCTGGACAGGGAGGGCGTCAAATGGTTCCCTTCTGGGGTGGATCTGCATTCGACACAACACCACGATGACGATGGCCATGATCAGAGCCAGGAAGCCACAGGCATAGATGATGATGTCTGTGTACTTGGTCTCCATGCTGTCCATTGTTACTGCGGCTTCCTCTTCTACAGGAGGAGAGTAAAGGGTTAGAGTTCGTCAGGGCCAAGTTATCACTCACTAAATCATTTTCTGCCAGTTTAGAGGCACAAGAACTGAATTGCTTAGCCTGAAGCCTTTTTCTTTACCTGAGATGACGGTGAGCCAGGCGGACTGGTGGGCGAATCCGATCGAATTTCCAGCTAGACAGGTGTACTCTCCTGCATCCTCCATGGTGACTTTGGACAGGTAGAGTACCTCCACCTCTGACATGTTGAGACTACCAGTCTGCACAACACAGATGCAGGAAAAGTTGCATAAACAGATAGTATACAACAATCATGAAGCTACCACTTCTCTTACAAGTTCCAGTTGTGTTTGCTCTTGTAAGACCACCTGTAAACCAACTGCAACAAGACACCAACCTTGAGGATCTGAACGTATGGCGTCCCATCAGAACCGTAGCGGCTGCCGTTCCTCTCTATGTGTTTGAGCCACTGAATGTGAGGCTGGGCATCACTGTATACCTTACAGTGGAACTGGACGTCACTGCCCACCACTGCTGTAGTGTTGGCGGGTAGACCGGCCTGAAGGATCGGTCTGTGTGGGGAACGCTCTGTATCAAGTAAAAGTCAGAAAGGAGTTGATTAAAGTGAGCATTAATCTCCAGATAAAGCAGTAAGAGTTTAAAGGATTTTTCTTCCCCCAAGGGTTACAGTTTAGAGGTGATTCAGGGATTTACTGATCTACATTCTGTCTCACAACTATCCCTTCCGACGGGATGCAGGCAGGACAAAAACATCCAGCTATTTGGCCCTTTCACAGCTGGCAAACATAGCTGCTTTGTAAACAGATGTCTAAAAGTGCCCAACAGTTGTCACTGTTACCTATAATGTGTTTATATGCTGGCAAAAGAGCAGGAAATGTCATTTTGAGACGAAAATCCATTCCATTAGCATGGCTCTTTGTCAGCTGTTCGGCGGGCTGTCTTTGATCTGCGCTTACTCTCGCTCTCTGATCTCGTTAGTTGTCTCGTTAGTCCTCTCCCCCCGTTGATTGGGGACGGAAACTGACCCCGTGGTGGACAGACAGTGAACAAATGAACAAACAAACCGCAATAATCCTCGATCCCCTGTAACAGGTCAGGTAGAAAACTGGTGTGGACGCCTGACCGTCCACATCCTGCCTGGAGCAACCGATGCCAGGCGCCCCTGTCACCTTCTGCCCACCCCCCAGTTATCCCCTCCCTCAGACTGGAGGCTTTTATTTGAAGGCTTGATGCTTTTTCCACTAGTGCTGACAAATAACTGTTACTATTTCTGCCATCAATGTAGTCGGCCAGATCAGGTTTTAGGAATAATCTCTGATCTGCTTCACAGATTCAATTCAGTAATTCAAGCAGAAACAAAGACACACACTTGCAATCCACACATTCATGACGTACCCAGGACATCGAGGACGTAGCTGTGAGTGATGGAGCCATATTTATTATCCACCACGCAGGTATAGTTTCCTCTGTCTGAAGGCACGACGCTCTCCATCACCAGGCTCCAGTGCTGGTGTCTCAGCTGGCCAAGGAAACACAAAATATATAATTAAATGAAATAAAGTGTGAATAGAGATAGGCTTTGCCAGATCATTCCATTTAACCGTTAGCCTTATTTAGACTTCGGGAGACAATAAACAGCTTCCATCCTTACCTTAATGCCCCCAATCCGATGCTCTCCTCTGAATTCCCGCCCATTCTTGAGCCAGCGGATGCTCGGCATGGGGCTGCCCATAGCTGGACACCGAAACTTCACAGTGTTCCCTGCAGGGACAGCATACAGCTTCTTCTCCATTCGCTGGGTGTGGGTCCAGTAGGGACCTGCATGGACCGAAGACCAGTCAATGAGCTGTTAGCCAGGATGCTCTGATGAAGCCTAGAGGTTCATCAAGGATTGCAGCCACTAAGCAAACCAAACAACACACCTCTGGAGAAGTAAACCTGGTCGTTTTCGATCTCAGCTGACGAGTCCTCCAAACCGTTATCCTCATCATCGTCACCTGACCCCAACGAGTCTGTAAACGTAGCGGGCAAGTTAAGGCAAGTTCAGTCGAATCTGCAGTTCAAAACCTAAATCTAATCAGTTAGCTGTCTGCTAAAGAAAGCCACCATCTTAGAGAAAAAAAAAATTAAGAGTGTTTGTCTCCTTACCTGCCACAGTGATCGTGAAGTTCCTCACAGGCCCTTTGGTTCCCCGGAGAACACAAACATAAACACCGGAATCCTCGTAAGTTACGTCCGTGATCTCCATGATGGTGCCGCGGATCTGTATGCGTGGCGTGGGCAGAATCCGGACTCCCTCCTTGTACCAGTTAACCGCCATGCCTGGCCGGCTGCTCATGTCACAGCGCAGCTTGAGGACGTTGCCCGGCTCTAACAGGAGATGCTCTGTTGTGTCTTCACTCAAGTCTTCGAGAACATCTGTAGAAACATTAGCACAGAAGGTGTCAGCACGCTGCAGTGAGGGTGTTTCTTTCGCAGCTTTTTCTTCTTGTTCCTCCAACTTTTATCTCGTGCCTTCTGTCAGTCAACAGGTTATTTCTTCATCTATCTTCCCTTTAAACCAAGAAGCCATCCCCTCAACTATGACCTTCAGCTCTTCAACCCCTTTATCTCCTGTCCTCCCCACAAACACACGCGCACACAATGAAATCACCATGGAGACCAGGAGGCCTAACCCTCCTCCTCTTCTACACACACACACACAACCCCACACACACACACACACACACACACACACACACTGCAAACACCCTCCCTTCACTTGCTCACTCCAAAAAGAAGGAAGAGCGATTGAAGCTAATGAACATGTTGCAGCGTGACAGTGGACAGAGAGTAAATCTGAGGGGCGGTGAAGGTTCACTGGAGATCTAAGTGAGCGAAGGAAGGAGAGAAGTTCATTCCAGGCAGGGGACGTATGAGAGCGCACAGATGGGCACCATACCATCCTCGAGAGTAAAAGCAGTATGTGTGGCAGTATCTTAATTGCATCAAAAGGACTGTGACTGAAACATTTTGTGGATGTACAGTGGTCACACATTTTGTCCTGCATCATAAAGAAGTTACTGTACCTGGGGGGATTTCAGCAGCGGCCAGCTCCGAAGTTCGTGAAATGATGGTACCTGCGCAAGGGAAAAATCGTAGTGGTGACTGGCCTGAAAGTCACAAAGAAGCACAAAAACAAGATGGACTGCTGTGATTATAAGTGTGTCTTACCAGGCAGGACTTCCAGCCAAGCTGACTGCATGGCCTGCACCGTCTGTCCTGCGTGGGTGTTCTCAGCCATGCAGATGTATTCTCCTGCATCCTCCAGTGTGATGTTGGACAGATGCAGTGTGTTTAGTTTAGATGCATTGCTCTGCAGGGTCTTCGTGGAGGAAAGAAACAAGTTTTAATATGATGAGGACAGAAACAAAACACAGTCTGAGTAGAAAAATCAAATTGTTTCTGTTCTCACTGTCAGGGCTCTGAGGCGAGGCTGCCCTCCCTGGCTCCAACCCGATGCGCTGGCCTCCGACTTCAGCCACTGCACCTTCGTTGATGCTGGCCGGTGGACCTTACACACCAGCTTCACTTGACCGCCCACCACCGCTGTTGTGTTTTCTGGGTAACCTGGTATGATCAGAGGCCTGGAGACCCGAAGATCTAGGGAACAAAAGGGATATTTTGGTCAACTTTTCCTCCAAATGATTTAAATTTACTATGAAACTACAACGCTGTCTTTAAAAAAAAGAGAAAGAAAAAAGATTTTAAATGTCACACTATGTTTTTCATAGAATAAAGGAGTCTGGACTCTTCACAAATGTCCAAAACACACCCTGGCAGTTTCAGTTTTCCTCTGAAAGGTCTGGCAACAGAAGTACACCATGGTCCTTAACAACCACTGTCATTTAATGCGACCAGGAACTGGCGATAGAGTGCCCTGATAACCCGGCAACTATCGTGTCATCATCAGCCACAGTGCCATCCATTCAGTGGGTCACTCGCCCATTTACGCGCTCGCCCACTCACTTGTTGGAGCATATGTGCACCCTGGCCAGGGACCTCGCTCGCTGCTGCTCAGTCACTCAGAACGAGCAATTTTCCAGGGCAATTTTCTGTCTGATTGCTTCCTGCAAGTGCTTAGTGAAAAGGCAATCTGTTCCCTTGTCGGAGTGAAGTGCTGCCTTTTTTTTTCTAATCGCTCAGGGTACATGTAGAGGTAACGCTTTCAGGAGGAAAAAAAAAAAAAAGAACTCTTTTACAACGCTATAAGTGGAAAATCAGAAACAGTGATTGGTCAAAGCAGACAAAAGGAAAAACAAATTAAAAGAAACACCTTAATGGCTGGTTATAACCCATCACTTAGTCTGCGATCAAGTTCAAAACATGAACAACATGAGATCCGAGCAAGCCGCTCACTTTCATCTAATGGGGCGGGTTGGAACACAGTGAAACAGTCAGCGGTAAATCACAGCCATGGACACACAGCCATGCTAATGAACTTCCAGGGACAGGGACGGTGCCCCATAGTTGAACTCGCGGCAGAGTGTGAATTGTCACCCAGAGGCGAGGGGGCAAACAAAACACAACACAACACAAACAAACCGCCCGGCCGGTGCGAGCCAGCCAGTCAGCCAGCCAGCCGGCTGGGCTGGCAGCAGGGCCCTCTGCGGAAATCGGCAGGGACAATGAGGAGCTTCATGTCCTGAACTGGGAACAGAGCAGCAGAGCATCCAATACATACTGTCAGTTTAGTTTTGTCAGATCGCATCGCAGTAATTTATTTGTTCCTGATGCTGGAGAATGTGCTCTACTGAGTGCCATTCTAGTTTGACATACATTTACTTATAAATACTTCTTCACAATTCTCATGACAACTGAGGGAATTTAATTTGCTGACGAAGGCCACCAGTGTGACTGAAAACATTGGAATAAATCAAGCAAGTGGACTTTTTGTCCCATTACAATCACCAAGGTCAAGAATGAACCTTGAAGCTCAACTTCACAGTTTTAAACCCGCCTGTGACTGACTTCTTTGAAGCAATTTGCTCATATCACTGGATTTGATAATGTATTGATGTCATACTGTGTGTTGCGATCACCCATTCCCTGTTAATACACCAGTTAGTGAGTTAGCTGCTCACTCAGTCCATAGGCAGCTCTGGACTGAGCGCTCACTTTGACCAGCAGATGCACTCGCACTCATTCTGCGCAGCGATCAAAGCAAAAGATGGCATTTGTTGGCACAGTATCTTCTCCTTAATGTTGCAGATGGCTCACTGTCATTGTGAAATTAAGCAGTTAACAGCCTTGCTTGTTTTTGTTGTGATTCTATCAAAAAAGCTACACAGTTTTCTTCAGGAAAAAGACTGTTTTTGGTCAATAAACCTTAACATCACATGATTAGAACAGCTGATCAGCTGTGTCAAATTCGAGCGGCCGGAAGAACAGCCGGAGCACCGACGAAAGCTATACTCAGTCTTCATCCCCCTGTGATGATGTGGCAGAAAATAAGTTTTCCGGGGGAAGAAATAGAAAAAGCCCTGTCTGATCCCTGCATTTAGCAGCACAGTTAGTAACATTATATGTGTAATTATATTTGGAGCGTGTTGTGATTTATTTTCTCTCAGAGCTATCGTCAAATTAGCAACGATTTAAATCGATTAATAAGAGATAAAAGCTTTGGGGACGATCTGAGAAACAAAATCTTGATTTTCATCATCATTGTGAACTCTTTGTGTCTGCATCTTGTCTCCTCAGCAGTGACTGACTGACCCTGCCTGCCCACCCTGTCAGGAGTGTGAGCTGTGCATTGTGGGTCCCTCTGACCCTCATCACCTCTCCTCAGCTGGACTCGCCTTCAGGGAGGCGGGACCCTCTTTTCACTCCTTTAACTGACATAAAGCGGGAGTTGATCTTTTTCTTTTTGATCATCTCTGTCTCCTCTCAGTTATTGAGGATTAAGACAACTGCTTTCGTGTTTAATTGAACCCATAGAGACTAAAACTACGCCATAATTTGTGTCCATTTTCTTTTAAAGTCTCTAAGTGGCTATAGAAAATTGCTCTCCTTTCCACCTGTGGAGATTGAGGCTTGATTTTTATTTGACTTTGGCTGATGAAAGTGGATTCAAATGGGACTGATTTTATGTGTGACTCTTTTTGAAACATAAAAATGGCAATGCTGCTGCTACGCCTGCACGTTCTACAACCATAAGATCTATAAGAATCCTCGTTCGACTCTTTGCTCATCTGTCCTGTAAATAAACCTTAAAGGTTTTTTTTTTTCCAGGCCTCCTCCTGCACATTGTCGTTTGAGCAGCAAGCCCCGACCGGCCTCCCTTGGCCCTGGAGTACAAAGCGGGGCCCACGGAGACAGAGATGAGAGACGGCTTCTGCGCTCGATGCCTCCGAGGAAAACAATCCACTTTGTCTTTCATCATTTCAATCCACACACATCCTCGGAAAAATGTCACCCTGAAGACTTTTAATCTGGGAACAGATTCACTTCGCAGCAAAGAACAAGTCAGGGAGTTTGTTCTTCAACGATTACGCTGATTTACAACTTAAGATTTTACAGCTGACAATGGCTGACTTTTTGCATTGGCTTCTGTTTGTAAAGCATGAATGAAAAAGCCCCTGCAGTCCCCCCCCCCCCCTTCATCCTCTACAGCTGGCACACAGCCAGGCAGATTTACACTTCCGAGCCTCAGGGCCTCGGGCGGATCAGGTAGCACAGTTTACGGCAGCAAAACACCGAGAGCTTCTTTTTTTTTTCCCTTCCCTTCCTCGCTCCGTCCAAGACTCGACTACAGACTCTGTCATTTTTCCTGTCACCTTGACTTCCTCTGTGGTGGTGGCTGCCAAGAAACCAACGCTTTCTAAGATCAGCACTGTCCACAAACTGTCTGTGGATTCAAACCAGCAACCTTCCAGTCACACACATGCTTATCTAAACTTTCCACAACACAAACCCACGAGAGCAAAGGAAGAAACAAGTTAGGTCTTACCTTTGGTTCGTCCTTCCTCAATGGCCCTGCCCGGGACTCTGTCCATTAAACAGAGCAGGAGAACGCAGAACGTGCAGACCCTCGCCATCTTCTTGACGTGACGCATGTGTCTTGTGGTTAAAAGTCAGAAAAACACGTTGGAAGCCTGGGATTGGCTTCACACTCCGCTCCCTGGCATCGGAAACGTCAGAAATCCACAATGTCTCTAAATCTGGACCCTGCAGGGGCAAAGAAAGCACACAGGGGAAGGTTATCGCTTGATCAGAAAGGTGACTCTCTGAAGAGAAGATTTCTGCTCGGTTTTAAACCAACACAAACGATTGTGCAGACGAACAGCTAAAGAGCCTGTTTGGATGGCGAGCAGCTGTATTCTTAACCAGATGTCCTGCTAACTGTCCCGCTCGTCTGCCTTACATTGTCCAGGCTCCCCTGCGTCATGAATAAGGAGCAGGGCTGTTACAGCCTGTTGTTTGTCAATGGATGGCGCTCGGTCTGCCCCGGGATAATGGGCCCTTGCTAGAAAAACACTTGAAACTTGCCAGGAAGCTACAGACGCTGAAGGAGCGGCAGAGGAGAGAGTCGACTGGCAGCTGATGAGACTTCAGGGTTCAGGATGGAAAAGGGTGAAACGGGCGAATGATGCCCTAAATTTGTGGTGGTTTTTAGGGAATGTCAGAAAACAGATCATTTGTTTTGTCTGACAAACAGTCCAAAACGCTGAAAAGATTTAGTTAATTATTACAGAAGAGAAATAAGGTCAGAAAACCCCCCACGATTATGAAGCTGGAATAACGGTTTATGATCTGATATTTGACTTTTGAGAGTCACCTGTAGATACACGGACTGTTTCAGCTCTAACAAGAGCATGTTTCAACCTTTTTTAATCTCAGGAAAATAGACTCAACAGCAGAATGTGCCTAGGCTATTTGAAAAGTTAATCAGTAACGCGAAATTAACACAACAGTGCAGCTGTGTCAACGTTTGGTGCAACAGATACCTCAATCTCACCTGAATTCAAAGACAACATTTTATTTAATTTCTCTTTATTATTTAATCATGTTGTTTTAACATATATTTAAAGTACAACACTGTCGCCATGAACTCATTCTGCAGACAAACTATAAACGCTGACAGCCAACAAGATTATGGAGGGAATAATGCACTTATGTTTCTGCCATGGTCGGGCCAACTGCGCACAGGCGCCAGACCCCGGTGCGTGCGCTCCACGCATGCATGCCGCGCCCACACACACACACACACACACACACACACACACACACACACACACACACACACACACACACACACCGTTTAAAGAACCAGCCTGCTGAATGAAACGTATTCTTTCTCAATTAAGGGCTGGGGAAAAAAAAAAAGAAGAAGAAAAAAAAAGTTTTTCTCCTGCTGCTGCTAATTCCGCTGGCACGACGCCTCGCTGCTGTTTAGCCGGAGCCAAAATACTTGTACTGTATTCTACCTTTCAGTCAGTGCGGAGGCTTGTGTTTCTAATGTCCTGCGTGTTTCTGTCACACAAATCACACTCAACAAACCACTCGTGTGCGCTATTGGTCTTAAACGGGCCGTGTAGGTTATGATGAAGCCAAAAGCTGCCAAACACAAGTGTGACCTGTTAACATGTATATCATTTTTGTACTGGATGGTCACGGTGTCTGCACATGTGTCTGTGCAGGGTGTCTGACACATGGTGAGGTCAGAAACAGAAAAACACAGGCAGCCAGGCTGGTAAAATACATTTTAAACTGATGGCAAATTAGAAGATATCCTTGCAAGAGGTGTTTTTTTTTAATTAACATAATTTGGGTAATATAACTATTGCATTACTATTACTATGTGTCATTTTCAATCATTTAAAGTGGAGACTATTGTGATTTGCGGAGTTCAAACTCCGCAGTCTGTTCTCCCTACAAATAGTCCATGTGGAAGGTTCAATGTCTAATGAATGACTTGTTTGGCTCTGTTGGTTGCAAAACACACGTTTCACTTCGCCGCAGCTTCTCTACTGAAATCTCGCTTTAAAATCCCTAAAAGTGTCCTAATTCACTGGTTAAGAGCGCCGGGTGAGGAAATAGATTCCACTGCCTTGTTTTAGTGAACGTGCAGCTTTCTAGAGTATCACTGAACCAAATCAAAACCCAGAATTCCCTCTCTAATGCAAAGATCTGAGGCTTAAAGAAACTGATTGTGAGGCTGTGTTTAGTAGTTTTTTTTTTTGGTTTTTTTTTTGGTCGTGATCTATCCCGCACTGCCGAACGCCTGCAGAAAATGAATGAAACACCAACTCTCCAAGAACCTCCAGCTGTCCCCGTCTGTATTTCACCCACCTTTCCTCTTCCTCTGCCCTCGCAGAGATGACTGGCACCAGGGGAGAGATCACTCCTTGTCCCGGTCGACACGACTGGGTATTGAAATCCTCATTTGGAGCTCTTGTACGTCCTTTTTTTTTTTTTTTCTACCCCCAAATCGGTTCTTCGATTGAGCGGCTGTCTGCTGTTGCTGTATCCGACTGAAAGCGAAGTCCAGCTTATATATCCATCAAAAACAGTCCCCTGGAAGAGTAACGACAGCTGCCGGGCTCTCCTGCTGGCCGGAGGGAAGGAGCTGTGTGTGTGTGTGTGATCCCCCTTCTGGGCAAAGTCCACTGCAGCCGGCCGCTCAGAGCGCTAAATCCATGGAGGAAAAAAACAAACAAACAAACAACAACAAAAAAAAAAAACAACAAACACCGGCCGAGAACGTGGGTTGGGAAACTGTCCTTTCTCGCTCAGAAAAGATCCGATGTGGCGAGAGAATAAGCGAAGGAGCCGGTGGTAAAAACGTGCGTCTTTACGCAGCGCCTCTGCCAACTTCTCCACTCCTCTTCGGTGCGATCTGAGCCCTGCCGCTGAAACGTGGAGCTCAGCCTCCCTCAGTCGGGTTCCCCTTTCACAGCAGAGAGCGAGGAGCGAGCGTCCTGCACACACCGACCCTCCAAGAGCACTCTGCTGCTCTCCGGACGGCAGGCACGACAACAATGGTCTGAGAGCGGCCAGGGGAGCAGGAGGAGGAGGGAGGATGGAGGAGGAGGAGGAGGGGAGGGAGAGGGAGAGGGAGGGGAGTGTGCGCTTCTGTTACCCCCCCACACACACACACATCCCTCCAAAGAGCTGGCAAATAAAACCCAAGAGCCTCTCTGCCTCTCCCTCCACAGGGCACACAGCTCGATAAAGTTGTCCGACATCATAACATTTAAGCTTTTCTGACCATAACACACTTTTCATAATGAGACTCCCCAAATCAATCGCAAAAATCACGTTTATCAAAACAGCTTTTTTTTTTTTTTTTTTACGATGCCTTTATGCAAACAGCGCATTAAGGCCTCTTTAGCAGGCGCGTTCAATTAGGCTGCGTTAGTGCGTGAATGCTGTGAATTGCCTCCACGTTTTAATTGCATCAGTGAAAGAACGAGACCCGGGTAATCCCATTAGCTGCAGCAGAGAATCAAGATCAGCACTGCTTTTTTCTTTCTTTCTCTCTCTCTCTCTCTCTCTCTCTCTCTCTCTCTCTCTCTTTTTTATCAGATCAAGTCTCTGAGACATTAAGGCTGATGGAAAGAGGCATCATGTGTTCATTTTTGGAAGAAATGTGAATGTTGAGCCATAACAAATCATTTTAAAAAAAGAGAGTTATAAATGAGAGCAAGTTAGATCCATCTGAGATCAGCATACAGGGGAGGGAAAGAAAACAGCTGATGGTGAACAGGAGGCATTAAAACTCATCAAGAGTCCCCACAGTTTACTTTGTCACATCAGACTCGAACATTAAACAAACATTTAAAAAATATCCCTTTTAATTCTTGAGCTATTAAAATGTTGAGACAAGTATAAAATAGGAGAAATCAAATCATTTTTCTGTCTTCCAGAACAACACACTTACACTTTTAAGTCTGGGCAGTAACTTATGTCAAGAGTCCAAGACATCATGTTTGTGTTGAAATTACATTGACATTAAAATAGCTTTATTATTCTATTATAATATTTTATATCTAGGCGTCCATAAACTTAGGGCCACGTAGCTTATCATAAACTTAAGAAAAGAAGGGTTGATTTACAGAAAACTATCAGATGTCTCTTTGGATTTATGTTTTTATTTTTCAAAATACAGACAAAATATCTAAAATGAGTCAAATAATATTGTCAAAAGTCAATATTATACTTTATTGTGACCCGAGTTGGTTCTTAGTCGTTCAAGTTTGCCATTGAGCTAACCTGTGTCCCTGGAAATGACCACAGCCGTAGAACTGCACCAGTACATTTATTTCAGCCTCTGAGAGATCCTTCAGGATTACTGTTTTGCCTCTGCTGGACAGGTTTATTGTGAAGACAGACGGGAAGTGCTGGGGAGAGAGAGTGCAGTCAGAAGCTACAAAGGTCCTGGCCGGGATTCAAACATGGTTACATGATACCTGCTTCAGCCAAGGGAGCCACTGGGGCCGCTCAGAGAATTATATGGACAAAAATGCTGGGTGGCATGCAGCAAAGGTCCCCAGGACCAGACTTGAACCTGCGGCCACTGCAGCAAGTCTGCAAAGTCTGCATATGAGATGCCCACTCTATCGGCTGAGCTAATGGGTTCCCTGTTCAGAGAAATGTTTGACTAAGCCACAAAGCTTGACAGACTTCGAAATAAAAGTTAGAAATAAATCATAAAGAGAGGTAAAGAGGCTGCACACTCCGTTTACTTTTATCCGTGGGTCAAACTCCTCAGGCTGCCGCAGTATGAGTTCGAGTTCAGCGGAAATTTACGTGTTGAAATAAATTCCAGATTTGACCTTCGACACCGCACTGCGGTACTTCAGGTCAGACGGAGCTTTACAGCGAAAGTCAAAGTACACAAATAAACGAAGCGGAGTGGAAGTCATAAAGCAGATAAGAGCTGTGCTAATGCCAGCCGGCGCTGAGTTGTTGACTGCTGAGCGATGTGTTTGTGTCATACCTGAGAGTGTGTGTGTGTGTGTGTGTGTGTGTGTGTGTGTGTGTGTGTGTGTGTGGATACGTGTATACACAGTCACATTGCTTTTGGGGACACAAAGCATGTTCCCATAATGTAAATCATAATCATTTAAGGTGAACATTGGTTAAGGGTTGGATGAGGTAAGGTTGGGTGAGTATATGATTAGGTTAAGTCTCCAGTAAATGGATATAAGATGGTGTAATGGTCCTATGAAGTGATGACGACATGACTATGATTGTTTATTCTTGTTTTGCTGTCGATGTGTGGATGAATTTGTGCTCTTAACCTGCGTTGTGAGGACCGTTCTGCTTTGTGGGGACATTAAAACTACAAACTTCCAGATAATATCTGTGTGTGTGTATGTGTCCATGTAGACCTGAATGATTTGTGTTGTGGAGACATAGATATGTTAACATAGTCACTCTGTTGGTACTTAGTGGTTCCTTCCTCCAACTGATGACATATGAGGGTAGTGAAAGGTTGTCCCATTTCATGAACGGAGATTTCAACCATGTAAATGAAGAGAGGGGGGTGAAAGTTGGAAATCGCCCTAGAATTAGGTTTAGTTTATGGTTTGGATTAGATTTGTGTTTGTCCCAGCACAGATTTCTGTAAATGATTAATTTCATGTTACCCCTCAAGTTTGCTCTTAATTGGGGGTCACAAAATAATCCTGTGTTTTGGGAGGGGACAGCGGCGTTAATGTTATTGCAGGTTGTTGTTGTGCTAATGAGACACAGGTGGGATTGCAGGCGCCTCTGTTGCTTCACACAAACACCTTATATACAAAGCCCATTGACACACCCCTAAAGAATGCATTTAAAGTGAATACGCCATGTTTTAGGGAGCCAACTTTATCTATTTACTATCAATTTATAGGGCAAATTAGAGGCAATGAAGAGATTTCTCATCTCGACTGCTTTGAGCTAACACTTTAGCACAGCGCTGACTGGGAGAGAGATACTTTCTGACAGCTCTAAAGTGTAAAGTCACTTTTAATGATTTATGAGTAAGACTGCAAATAGTTCAGAGACAAGAATGCATCTGTGTCACATGACATTATCAAAACTACCCTCTCAGGCAAAAATCACTGGTTTTTACGACAAGGTAAGAGGCACCTCCGATCAGAATCATCATCAATCAAGAAACTTTTTTCCACCGACTTGTTCAAACCTGTGGGGCTTTTTTCACCATTGGAGCTTCACATATCCTGAACATCTGAGAATCTGTAAGGCTTTGATTTTGGGTTTATTCTTTTAACTTTTGATTAAAAAAAAAACTTTTTATCCTGTACCATTCTTAGATTTTATACATAATTACTTTTTTTCTCTTCATCCATGTTTGAAGTTGGATTGCACAGTCCAAATATGGACCGAACTGTGAATCATCTTCATTGCTTTCACATAAAATGCATGGCTAAATGGCTAATTTCCCCAAATCCATGAACTAAACCATCTGCATAATAATTGCAGCACATTTATTAAATGGTAACATGTTGCTTTCAAAACTGTTTAAAAACATTCAGGAGAGAATGGTGGCAAAACATACTAGCAGAATATTATCTATCATATCTATCTAGTTTTTAGAGCAGGAAACTGAGCAGTCCTGTACAATTTGATGATCGTACAACGTGTTGATGTTCTTTTTTTTTTGTAATCGTTGTTGTACTTTCAGGTTTCTTTTCTGTTTGTTTCAACTTTTTATGTCTTTTTAACTACCTTACTATGAGAAAAGATAAAGGAAAAAAAAGGATGTTTCAGCAAATTGCTGCATTTTTAGGTATGTTACATTTGCCACTTTGGTGCGTCATTAAATTAGTTTATGTGAAAAATCATTTAAACTTCACTGATAAATGTTTATTATTTGTCTCATGCCACCTGTTGTTGTTTTCTTCACTGTGTGTTATAAATGAGAATGTGTGCCTGCTATGACATGTGTCTACCCCTGCAGCTAAACACCATTTTCATTTATTTTTCCATATGTTCTTTATGTGTTGTTCCTGTTAAAATAGTAGTAGTAGTAGTAAATAAAATAGTGTCTTTAAGCATCAGGAAATGTGCTATATAAATAGAATATATGTTGTTATGCAACTTAAATAAAGGTAAAGGAGAACCATCAGGTAAAGCCTCTTCACTAAAAAAAAAAAAAACTGCAGCACAGATCAGTTATGTGAAATCAGACTTTTAATTTTGCTCCCCTGTATCCAAACACCAAACACTCTCCCTCCCCTTAACCAAGACCAGACCCTCCACCTCACCTCTTTATCTGATGACATCAGAGATATGGGGGATCCCTCCCGACCCTCCCGGTGCCCCCAGGTCCAGATAGCATTGATAGCCTGCTGCATACTGATGTTCTTGTTAATGGAGAATACCGGGGCTGGTTGGTGCCTGACAGCTGATAACAGATTGGGGAGGAGGAGGGGCGATGTTGGGGTATATGATAATCAATGGGGTGAGGTGAGGTTAGTGTATGTGTGTGTGTGTGTGTGTGTGTGTGTGTGTGGGGAAAGTGAGGTGGGATAAAGGTCAGGAGGAATGTGTGAGGTGTGGCCGGTCGCTCATTAGTCCACTTCACAGCAGGGACACATTATGGAAACATCAGGTCCCATTTACATTTAAATTTCTGACTCTTTAGTGGAGGCTCCTCTGCAGAATGAGCATGTAAACAATAGTGCGTCTTTTTTGGTTTCATCCAACATCCAAACTATAGGCTGTAATGTGTTTGGTCAGAACCATTTTCGATTCCAAAGTTTGAGTGTTCTTACTTTTTTTTAAGTGGAATATGACAGCTTGATTTCTCATAAATGCATGACTCTATTCTCTCAGAGAATATTCAAGTTCTTTATCATAAATATACAACATTAACCGGTTAAATGTGTCTAACAGTTCCTCTAAACCCACTACCTATTACTTTATAGCATGCATGTTTAGTGCACTGCTGGCTTCAGCTACATACACTACTTTAAATCTTTTAACATTTTTTTTTTTCATTGGGATATTTTAGCATTTCCATGGGATTGTTTATTGTGTGACATATCAAAATCTTTCTTTTGTGGTTGTTTTTTGGTCCCTAAAAACAATGCGACACCTTTAATTTGATTTTTATTGCATATCAATGCACATGCAATTCATGCACCTATAATCCAATATCCCTCAAAGTGTTGCTTCGGTGTAACTAGCAGACTCTGAATTCATTGTTATTCACTCGCTGTAGTTTGTCCAAGTAATCTCACAAATACAGAAAAATTAGCCCAAAAACTGATTTGAAAATAAAATTCAACAAAACAAACAGAGAAAGACAATTGTAATCATAATTTTTTTTTTTTTTTTTAAATAAAAAATAATATGTGAGTTGCTGATAAGAGCAGGTGGATACAGCAGAGTTTCATTAGGATGCAATTTTATCTTCAGCAGTTCTGGAGAGGTTAAATGACAATCCATGAAAAACGCTAAAACATTTTAACCTAATCATGAAGGGATATTCTGCTTCTATGAGTTACTGCCTTGCTTTCTTTCTCATTATGCTCTGAAGTGATGCCCCATCTCTTCCAACCAAGCCGGAACCGAGTCCACTAATACAGTCAAGCACTGATCAGTGACAGTGGGCATAGTAGGAATGTGAGAAATGTGGAGGCCAGAAGTTGTGGCGTGTGTAAGCCTCTGCCTATTTTTTCTCTAAATACCTGCCCAATCACTGCAGAATTTGAAGCATGCTGGTTGACTCTGGGATTCTGAGTTTGAAAAAGAAATCGAAGCACTTGCTTGTTTATTGCACCCGGTGTGTTGTCTGAGCCCAAACAAACGTAACTCTCTGAGAGGTTGTTTGACTGAAAGCTCAGACAGTAAACGGGCTGTTTATACCAGTGATAAATGTGTGAATGCCTAGTTTTCTGTTCTATTTACACAGTTAAAAGCCTTTTGAGTATAGCGTGTCGTAGCTCTGAAATCAGACCAAACATCATGAAGCTCTTCACTGATTTCAGATCAGATCTTGTTCAGCATTCACGGCATCTCGTGGCTTCTATGTGGTCAGTGACTCTCTCCGCTCGTCCCGACCTCAAGACTGTCGACTCCCACGCTGGCTGTGCGCTGAAGCTCCCATTGTTGTGTGTTTGTGTTAATCATTACCTGCGATGTTCGCAACACAATGGGACAAGCTGAGAGTACGGGCTTTGTGATGCAGGGGAGCGCTGCTGCCAAAACACAGGGCTGAAAGAGAGACAGAGCCAGAGAGGGTGAGGGGGGGGGGGCAGTCAGGGGGGGAGGGAAAGTGAGCATAGAGAGCAGGGAGGAGGGTTCCACAGCAAGAAACCTGCTATTAAAACATGTCATCTGACATACTGGTGGTCCTGTCAGTGCAGACGCATGCTGTGCAGCCAAACGTTGTTCAAACCCACAGAATGTTGTTTTGAGTAGGAGCTGAAATCCTAAAGTTTCTCAAGACGCCAAAAATGTCCAGTTGACTTTTAGGGGAATGTGTCTATATATAGTCTTAAACACATGGAGTCCTGGGTTTGAATATTTCCCGTCATAAAGTATCCTTGAAGAGTTGCAAAAACCTGAAACACAATACACATGATTTTGTCAGACAGCGATGAAAAAAGATGGCTCAACAACTTTAAAGCTACTTAAATGGAAACAGAACTGGTCAAAGTCAGCCACATTATTTGATCTCAGTCTGATTTAAGCAGAAAATGCCATCAGAAGTTCAGTGTTTCCCTACTTAACACCTACTGAACAAACAAAAACAAAACAGATAAGAAAGTGACATCATTTTTTTGTTTAAAAAAAGCTTTTGAATTAGCTTTTTGACTAACTTCAGATAAGATAAGATAAAACGTTATTGATTTCTCATGTGGAAAATTTAGCATTACAACAGCACAAGAGGAAGACAGACCAAAGAGAAACATGACACATTTACATTAAAAAAAAAAAATGCAGATTAATTAATCAAGGTTAACAATATACATCAGTGTGCGTAGTCCCAATTGTCTGGAATAATGTGACAGATGATGATTTAACCATGTCTCCAGGCAAGAATACCAGTGTTGGACGATTCTCTAACACTCTGAGTGGCGTTCAGTGTTTTTAAAATCCTTGAATCTACAATATCAGCACATGGCAACTTCTGTATTGTTACAGGATAAGTTCACCCAAAAAAGAAAATTCGGTCATTATCTTCTCACACCGGGGTCGATGGAAAGTCAGATGAAGTAGCCAGAATCTTCACTGCAGCTGCTAAGCTAAAGCTGTCAGCACGCACCCCATCTGAAGTGGGTGCAGGAGCTCCACCGCACGTCAAGGTTGTTAATATCATCTTTTCAAATAAATGTGGGGTCTGAGGGCTTGTGGGGACTTGGGTTCTGCCATATGAGCTATATGGAGCCATCTTGTGTTTTTTGTCTAATTTTTTTTTTTTTGAAGGATTTAAAACAGGTCCCCATCTACTTGTTTAGGAGAATGCTTCAACTCTGTTTTGCTGTGAAGCTTCAGAAATGTTTTGAGGAAACTTCCATCTGTATGGGGGTGAGCAGATAATGACTGGAATTTCATTTTGGGGTGAACTTACACTTATACTAAGATTAGGCGAAATATTAATTTAGCATCTATTGATGTGGACAGCTTTTGATTTGTTTACACCTTGCAGAAACACTTGTATATAGACACTGTATTTTGTCCTCCATTTATATATACATCTATTTTTTCTCCTACTTGTTTGTGCATTTAGTTATATGTTTATTTTCACCTCTTTGCTCAGCTTTGTTGTCCTTGCCTATTTCTATCTTCCTGCGAATCATTCTTGCCGTTGTGTGTGAGCACACTGACAGCAACTTTAAACTGGCGTCAAATTCCTTGCATGTGCACACTTGTCCAGTAATGTTGATTCTGAGTTCATGATTTTGGTTAATAAAAGGAAAAACGTTAATTGTCAGCACGTGGCGGGAGCCAGACTTCCCTAGATACTCTGCAAAGCAAGACACGACTGGATGTTTTTAGGGAGACATTGTGTTTGTGCCGGCCAGAACAGGTATTTTAAGGCAAAACATTATATTTTCAACCACGTGTGTTTTGTGTGTAACTAGATAATGAGCACAGCACTGAGACAGGATATGTTTCAACATAAAGAATCGTTAAGTTAGAATGAATAAACAATAAAACAAATATTGTTTGCAGAAATGTAAATTGCCAGCATTTATCCTGGCAATTGGGTTGCTCATAGGGCTGGAGTCTGAGGGCACCTGGCTTGTAATATACTTACTTACATGACAGTAATCTGATTACTTTAACATTTTACTTTGACACAAACACTGCTTTTTAATGTGTTGCTGGTGAAACTTGATTTAGAAATACACTTTAGTTTACTTACACCTCTTATTGACAAACTGAATGCACTGCCGTCATTTCTCCCCAAAATCTTAGCTGAAGCTCATTACGTTACTTATATTTCACCTCTCGCCTTCCCACACACACCTACACACACATACACACCCAGCTGTTTACATGAAGATGGATATCAGTGACAGCCACTGTTTTCCCTCGCCTCCTCTCCCTTTCTTCTCTGCTCGCCTAATCACATCCAGCAGGGGAGTCCCGTTCCCCCCCCCCCCCCCCCCCCTCACACACACAGAAGGCTGAACCCTGCCTGAACCCTGCTGCTTTAATTAATCTCTCTGACTTTGTTAATTATTTGTTTGGCTGGCTGACTGCCTCTCTGTGTGTGCGTGAACACGTCCCTCTTTGAAGTATTTGGGACGCATGCCACGGCTGAAACAACCCCAGCTCTGATAACCTCGAGCAGAGGAGCAGCAGGAGGAGGAGGATTCCCCCCTTTTTTCTTTTTTTTTTTTTCCTTCTCTGTGATGTCACGTTTCGTTCTATGTATCTGTGGAGAGGCTATGTTAAATGGTGTTCTTGGATCCTCAACATAAAAATCAGACAGTGATCTAGAGTTTGTATATGAACGGACTGCTCTACATGTCTTTGGTCATTGTTGTTTGTAGTGTGTGGGAAATATTAGATATGCATCATATGTGGACATCAAGGAGCATTTCTTTTTGTGACAATTTTCTTCAACTATCTGTTGGCCAGAAAACCCAAGACTTGTGATGAAGCCCATAGAATTGAGATTTTAGCCACATTAGCACAATTCTCTAGGGATGGCAACAGCAGTCTGTCCAGCATTTAGGTATGCAGAACCACTATATTGGTCTAGTGATTCTGGTAAATAAACTTGCATTTCCATGGCGTTTTTCCAGACGACTGACCACTCAAAGCACTTTACGACATTTATCAACCTGCTCATCACTTTGGGGTTCAGTATTTTGCACAGGGAGACATGCAGCTGGGCGAGCCGGGGATTCGAACCAGCAACCTTCGGATTGCTGGACAACCCGCCCTACCTCCTTTAGGGCTGAGCTACAGCCACCTCACAACGTCACTTTTATTGACTCAGAATCAATCAGTTGATGTCACTGAAGCGTCACCTTATTGTTGTCATCTACGAGCTCTCGTTAGATGACAATAACCCTGAAACATCACCGTAAGCTTTGAGAACAGGACTTGGCATCGACCTTGATATAGACAATACATTCAAAGTCTCTATGTAATTCTTTGCTTAATTTGATGTTGAATCAAAGTTTTTAAAGGTTCAGTTAGCCCAGTCATAAAACATATTAGTAATTCTACACCATTTAGTTTAGTTTTATTTTGTCCAGAAAACATAACATAAAAATTGACCATAATTCTGTCATACACCTTGCAGATCATTGGTAGGCCCACTTTGGACTGATTGTTAATGGCGCCACCCATTGTGATGAACCCACAGAGGATTATCACCAACTCTGTTATTGTTAACACCTGTTTTCTTTTTTTCGATAAAGGAAAGCCAAAATGTTTGTTTTAAAAAGGCTTCAAGGGGCACTATGATGTTTTAGAGGAGAAATTCAAACTCCAAATGTTGATACTTACAATATTAGTGCGGTAATGTGCCTCATATTACTACTGTATGATACTGAAATTGGTAATGACTGACAATAATTTACGGTAGAAAATGCCACTGTCATGGTCCTGTCATTTTAGTTTCATTGTATGTGTGTTTCACCAGTCTAATTTTCCCTCCACGCTTGTCTTGGCCCAGCCTTGTTACCTGAGTTTCTCCCCACACTGCATCTTCTTCATTAGCCTTCCCTCTTCCCAGCGTTTTTGCAGCGTTTCAGTGCCTTCCCTGTTGGGCGACATCCAATAACTTTACTGCACATGCAGACTCACAGACTTTGCAGGCGTGTTTGCGGTAGGTCTGGGAGTCTTGAGGGCTGTCATAGTCCCTACAATTGAGGTCTACGAGGGCTCAGTTCACAAATCCACAAGCAGGTGGAGATGTGGATGCAGCCGTTTTGTTGTTTCTATTTGTTACCCTCACCTGTGTTTCTCCGCCTCACTCCACCTGCACCTTATCCCCTTGTTAATTCAGTTAGTTGTATTTATGTCTAGTCTGTAGTTCAGGCTTTGTCTTGTCATTTGTTGAGTTTCCATGATCCTGCTGCTGTTTTCGTTTCCTGTTCCTGCCGTGTTTGAATGTTCCAGTCGTGTTTCCCTGATCCTGCTGTGTTTGCCTGCTCCAGTCGCGTTTCCTGATCCTGCCGTGTTTGCATGTTCCAGACGTGTTTCCCTGATCCTGCCGTGTTTGCATGTTCCAGTTGTCTTTGCCTGTTCTAGTCGTGTTCCCCTGATCCTCCTGTGTTTGCCTGTTCCTGCTTTGTTTGCCTGTTCCAGCTGTTGGTCCCTAATAAACTTCATCCACTGAGATTTCTGCCTGCTGTCTTGTGCAGTTGGGGCATTAATATTTATTGTTGCTGAATTATTCTTATATGGCTGTCATGTATTTTATTCTATTCCATGTCTTAATCCTAGTCCAATCAATGTCAGGCATTTCGTAACTTTATTTTGAGAGCCAGAATTTATGATTACTTTTTTATGATTCTTACTGAACTACAACATTTTCTGCCACACGTGTGAGAATAAAACTGGATCCACCACTTGTTTCAAGTACAAATGCCATTACAGAACATTTGTTTGCACTCATAAAACTACATAAGCGTTACCTCACACTTTAAAGTGTCAGTGAAGTATGTGTCCATGTGTTTAAAAAGATATTTGTATGTCGTTTATTGAGTCCTGTGTGTTGATAGAGACAGTTGGCCAGCAACAGAAGGATCCAAACACTCCATGTGATATACCCAGGATGTACATGTAGACACATGTTTGGTTAACCTCAACACTCGGGCTTTGAGCGAACACAGACTCCCGGCTTCAGTATTCTGGAGGAAATCCTGTAACGTGTTACATATGGAGGGTATTATTCATGATTACGGTTCAATAAACAGAAAGAGAGGACGGAGACGGATCTGTGGTCTGACTCTTCCTCCTGACCTTCTCTGCTTCCGCTCGTCTTTTCAGCTTCTTTCCTGTCTTTTCTTCTTCCTCTCATCTCATCTCCTCTTATTATGTATTCTTCTGATAGTTTCCGAAGCTGCTATACAGAAACATGTTATTCTTGTGCTTATTTTGGCTTGTTGCCGAACTTGAATGTCTCCTGAAATGTGTAAATGGTTTTGCTTCTCTGCACCACTCAGATTTAAGAAACTGTTGATTGATTTTGAAAAAACAGTTTCCCTCATGGTTTGGATTTTAAGACCAAAATTTTTATTTGACACTTATATTTCAGATCATTTTAAAACACGAAAAAAAAAAATATGATGCAATATTGCTAATATAAATGTGCTTTGTTTGTAAAAATCATTCTTTTAGTTAAAAAGGTTCAGTTAGGGTCTAGGCTCATGGTATAATGTTAAAAGTTGCAAACCATAGATACTGTAAGTTTATGGCTGATATTTGTAACAAACATGGCATATTGACTCTTGGTCACACTGTTCTGACCCATTCAACCACCCTACAACTCTGAATTTTCTCCCTCTTTAAACTTGTGCATTGGAGGGGTGATTCAAGAAAGTGGATAGCTTTATTCAACTTAGAATAAACTTAGAGGCGTAGTGCCACAGACCAAGCTGATGCCTTGGGATGAAAACCCGGAGAAAATGGTTTTTGAGGGAGCATTTTCCAAGTGAGGGAAGGGGGCAGATGAAACAGAATGAACGACATAGAGGAAAACTTTCCCTCATGGAGGTGAAAAAGTTGATGACCATGGATGGATCTGGCTTGACAAAGATTCTTCCAGGTGTACCACAATATAGAAGATAAAGTTTGACGTGGGTAAAAACTTGTGATGAACTGCATAAGACAGGGTTGACCAGCACTGTTGTTTTCCCATATCTGTAGCTGCCCTATACAAATATGTACAGTGAATATGAATAGTTTAATACTGCATTACTGGAATTAAGCTAGGCTGAAAGTCTGAAGAGTTTGTACTAATTTGAAATGTTTCGCAAACTTTGCTTTCAGTGGGAACAAGCAAAGAATCTGAAATCCTTCAAAGTTAAAGTGAATAAACTCAAAAAACGAGCCTGTTATTTTAATTTCTGCAGCTTTACATCTTGTTTTCTCCCAACAGGAACGTCATTCTCTCGTTTTCAACAGACCTGACTATGAATGGATGGAGACCCCATCTGGACACACCAGGTTTGCTCTTTGAAAGCCCTCAGGTCTTCCCTCCTCCGCCCCTGCAGCCTGCTGCTGTGAGGACATCAAAGGTCTGCAGCGCCCGGTGTCACAGTAGCTTTTTCTAATGGATCCGCCCTCTCCATTGGGTCAGGAATCGGGACCCCCCCCCCCTTCACATTAAGAGCCATGCACTCAAACTCTCAAGTTAATGACCCTTACTCAATATGTAGTCTCTTTTTGAAACGTTACTGATCGCTCATAACACTATTGGATAAAGAAATAATAGTATAATGTATGAAGTGTAATTATTGTATAAAGAAATCCAGCATTGTAAATTTTTAACATTATAATAGCACATTGTCCACAAATAGAGGAAACTTAAGTAACAATATATGTAACACGCAAACCAAGTATATTTAATTGAATCTAATCAATTCTGGTTGGGAAAAAAAGTTAAGAATTGGTTTAAATTGAGCTGCTGTTTTTAAAATTTTTATTTTAAAAATCTAATATTTCCTCTGTGAAAAATCACAGATAATAGTAAAGTCAACTCTCCAATAATGAAAAAAAAAATTGTGACCCAAACATAAATGATGAATAAATGTTAAAAAATCTAAAGAATGAATTTGACTTTTGTGTTTAACTTAAACGTTAAATGTCTGTTTTTCTTATGGAATCTTGTATGTGAAGACCTGAGTCCTACTGGAGGAAAAACCTTCATGAAAACCAGTAAAGATTTGTACTAGAACAGTTAATGATGATCGCTTTTTACATTTTTAAATGCGATGATATTAATTTGTAAGGGTCTTTTCAAGCAACTGACTGTTTTATTGTTGTTGCAGGAGGTGAATATTATTTTGTATAAATTAGTTTTGGATGCATATTAATTAATGAATAGTTTCTAGGACTATATATTTGTCCTCAGTAGATTATTATTATCGTTTTGCTGCTTGTTCCAACTACCGCTGCTTGTATATTAATCATTGCTTCGTCTTTTGGTGCTGCTCTCTCCCTCTATAAAAATTTAGTTATCATCTACTCACACCCATGATGATGGAAAGCCAGGTGATGGTTCATAGTCCACAAAATATTTCTGGAGCTTCACAGCAAAGCAGCATTGATGCATTCTCCTGAACAACTAAAATAGACAGGGACTTTTTAAAAACAAAAACTGAAGGAAAACATGAAACGGCTCCATACTGTGCCGATCACCCAAGATCCCAACTTGAAGAGATGTCATTTACAACTTTACAGCTTGTGCACCCACTTCAGACGCACTAACACTTTTAGCATAGCAGCTAGTTGGAGTATTTCTCCTGAAAATGAAGGGAACAGAGAGCTCAACTCGATGCTTCTGGAGACTTGGACTACACCAGACAAGCTGAATGGAGCCCTTTTCCTATTTTTCTATTTTAAAACAAGTCCCCTTCTCATGTAATGTTCTGTGGACTACATAACATCATCTGACCTTCCTACTGGGTTTCTTAACTGTTGTTCTCTCATATTTTATCCACTATCTTATGTTCATTTTTAGTCTTCAAGCCCGAATCCGTTTTTCTTTAGCAATTTCAATAGGATAATGAAAACGAGCTGAAAACATAATGGCCATTCAGTCTGATTATAATGATCTAACATAGCTGTTGATGTTTTGTTTTGTGCATTTTGCCCACCTGGTTGGTCAGTGTATGAATAGATGTAGTCATGTGATTGCGGCAACAGAGAGCAGGAAAGGGGGATGGTAGAAGGGGGGATGGCGGTGGTGGACAGAGGAGAGGGGGCCTCAGGGTGGTGGTTGGGTAAAGAGGTAGGTAAGCAGGGGATGAGGGAAGGGTTTTGGATGGACAGGCTGAGGGAAGAAATAGGGGATCTGGAGGTTGGTCTGGAAGAGGGGCCTCCCTCTCCCCAACTTCCATCCATTAGTTCCTTTTATACCTCTAAAACCTTGTCTCATGATCATCAGATTGGATGAATGGATGGCAACCGACCAGACCTACAATCCAAAAATGGGGGTGTTTGAGGAGTCGGGCATGAGAGTCATCAATCAACTTTAACAAGTTAATATTACCTAATTACAGAGCAATATGCGTCATAATAAGGCTTCACGTTTGCAGCATCAACCAGCATGAATTCTTATATTGCTGCATCTCAAATAATTGATTGATTTCATCATTAAATCATAATTTAAACTTATAACATGTTGCACGTTTTAGTCTCATGTCCCCTCTGGTCATTCATACTCCATCACCTCCACATGCACCTATCCTTTTCATTCCTACCTCTCCACCCATGAGGTGGCCCCCTCTCCGGGGTAGATCTCTCTCAGTAATCCCTTGGATCAGGCCACCCGACCCCCCTTCATCCCAGCCCTCCTCTGCTTATTAGATCAGGCCCTCTGTCAAAAAGCAGGGATCTGGGGTCTCATTGTTTGGCCCCTGATTAAGAGCTTCTCACACTGGAGGATCAGGCTTTTACACCAAGCGAAGGAGAGGGAGCTGGGGGTAAGAAAGAGAGAGGATCTTGCTTTCTTTTTGTCTGGGGGGGTCTTATGGGCCACATTGTTGCAGGGCTCAGAGAATTCCTCTTTTAAAGGTGGGTTGGATTTGGGGACAATGGGATGTTAGACGATGAGGGATTTAAACCTTAAGCTCATACTTATAGAGCCTTTGGCCGTCCGTTTGTCCACTGCTCGCTGACGTTCCAGTCCATCTACAGAGGTGTGGTGACAATGATGGCAACATCTCAATATGAAGTCAGAGATCACATCAAAACATCCCAATATGAAGTGATTAATCACATCAAATCACGTCACTCTCAAATAAGGATGTGGAGGGTGGATGGTTAGGGCTCCTGTGGGTATTTTTCTTTATCCTTATCACGTGATATTTCAAATTATTTTAAGAATACTTAAATAAGTCCAAAAAATAAGAAATTAAAATTGTACAGAAGTGTTTTTTGGTTTGTTTTCTAAATTGCCTGAGGGAAACAGTTTGATTTTGAAGCAGTTTTGATTTTGCTTAATATGGAGTACCACAAGGTTTTGTATTGGGGAGTTGACTTTTCATATTAATGAAATAACTATCTTTAGTAAGTGATATATTTATAGTTAATTAATATTGATAGTTATTCCACAGTTAAGAAACAAAAATGTTTTTAGAAGCCGATTTAATGAGCAATTGTTAATTGTTGAGTTGCAACTAATGTTTATAATGGTAAATGGTTAATGAATATATTTAGACATTATTTGGATGGTATCATAAAACGTTTAACTATCATTAACTAAGTGACACATAGCTGACAAATCATATAATTGTTAACTAAAAGATTACAACTTTTTAATGATAGTTAGTATATATTATTAAGTTTTACCCAAATGTGAAAAAGCACCATGTGCATTGTCTTTTTCTTGTGATCGGAACATTTTATTTTGAAAATGCTTGAAGACAGATAATAGAAAATGAAGTGGTTATTCTTTCATTGTTTCATGTATAGAAAATATCACATAAATAATTTGAGAAAAATAGTTTTTGTTTTTTGATGATTGGAAGTAGAATAATCTACAGATGGAAATCAAATTGCTTTTTTAGAAACCACATGCTCACTTTTTGGAACAAATGTCTCTTAAAATTGCTATACATGTTTATACCTACTTCTTAGATCATTTCTAAATTCAGCAGGCACAACAAGTCGTATGAGTAACTGTTTCTCTCGACTGATTTAAAACAACAAATACTTTGCTGTTTCAGTTGGGGGGTTTTTTGTTTGTTTTTTCAAATAGAGCTTTCAGCGACACCTTTTATTTTTATTTTTGTTTTTACCATATTGGCTCATAGCCACTAAACATCATTTTTAGTGTTGGACAGACACCGCCATACTCACCGCCATGCTCAAACTGTGAGCAACTAAAAAAAACAGTCCTCGAGGGGAATAGGGTCCCTAGCATACAGTGAAACATTATGGAAATGTGTTTGTTTATTTGGTCATGATAATCAATCAGTAAATATTTTTCCCTTTTAAAAAAAAATTTAAAAAAAATAAAAAATCCTTAACTTCTTTATACTTTGTTTCAAAATAAGAGACATTAAAGTAGAACCTACTTTTACAAACAAAATCCAAATTAAGTAATTTCTAAAGGAGGATGGAAACCTAGAGCCGTTAATAATTGATAATAGCAATATCCATGTTAAATATTCCATGAATTTGTACAATATTGGTTTGAAAAGTAAAATATGTGTTCAAAGCCTTGACTCTCCGTACAGTTAAACTGTTAATATGATCATTTTGAGTTAATGCAGCAGGCCTTGTTTATCGCCATCTTTTCACATGGAGACAGAAGCAAACTCGTGACCCCATTCAGCCTCCGACTCATATTCTAATTAGCAGTGAGTGTAAAGAAAGACGTTAGTTTGGAGGGACAGTGATGCAGCATTCCAGAGGGATTGAGAGGCCATGTGGGAAAAGCAAACCGAGGTGTTAATCTCAACAGAGTGACTCCCCTCCCTTCATGTCCCATCATCCTCCAGGGGGATATTCTTAATCCCACATTCATTCTCTGACACGAATCAGGCCCTCTTCACCATCAGCAGACACACAAAGGGTTAATTAAAGCTGGTCAGGCTGGAATGCGAGTGGATGGTTTGTGTTTATCGTAGATGCTGATTGGCATCGATGACTGAGTGCATGGATGTGATTCAGCTGGATGGTGAACGTAAATTTTCCTTTTCAGATTGCTTTAAACTTCACCTCCACTACATGTGAGACTAAAATATTGCACTTTTTACCCCATTACATTTGTCTGACTACTAGTTATCAGTTACTATGCAGATTGAAATGTTTAATACCTTCCTTAGCAGAGGAAAAAAAGCATGTATCGCCAAATGCGATGATTTTAAATTAGCTGGAGAATTCATTGTCAGATGGTAGAAACCACATACCTCTGTCATACTTGACATGACCTGAGAAAAGTATGTTTAATTTATCTACTGTGATAAGACCTTGTACACCTGCACCTTTTCATCTGCTTTCTCTTTCCTGTAACCTTTTCACAATAAAAGCCAGTTGAACGCTTTCGATGTAAAGCATCAACAGTAGGAAATGTTGGGTTTGAACAAGAATAATAGTTTCATGAATCTCGTGTGTGTGTGTGAAGGTAATTTGAATCCAGCCTGGGAATGGCAAACTCCGCTGCTGACCGGTTTGTGTTTAAGTTAGTTTAAGTTAGTTTTAAGTTAGTTAGAACGATCACCTGCTGAAGGCCCGTCTCACGGCAAAAAAAAATCACAAACAGAAGTGAAGAAATGATTCAAGATACTGATCACCAAATTGCTCCAGAACAAAGAAAGGACAGACCTCTTTTGTTGAATGTGGCCCAACGGAGGCTCAGGCGCTCTCCCAGGTGTTTCTACAGGTGTTTTTTTTTTATTTTTTATTTTTTTTTACCCTCGACTGAGCAGCAGTCAGTCACCCAAACACCCACAGAAACCTCAGCTGCAGGTTTATCACCACCGCTGTTTGTCTTCTTTATTCACACTCTGAGAGGAAGGAGTGTTTCCTCCTCTGTCACCAACTCTCTCTCTCCCCCCCCCTCTCTCTCTCTAGGAATTCACCTCTGTGTGTGTCTTAAAAGAATTACATGGTAGTGATAGTGAGGTATGGGACACACACACAGGCTGTTTGTGTGTGTGTGTGTGTGTGTGTGTGTGTGTGTGTGTGTGTGTGTGTGTGTCTGTGTGTCTGTGTGTCTGTGTGAGTCAGGTGTATAGCAGGCTTTAAGTGCTTTTATAAACTGTGCAAGTCTGCCGTAAGACACCCCAGCAACACAGCAAAAACGGAAGAAAAAACACACACACAGATCCACAAAGTATTTTAAAAAATGCAATCATATAAAATCTGTTGAAGACACATTAATTCACATGATTTAGTGAAACAGATTTAACTATCTCTTTCACTAAATCATGAGAAAAAAAAATGTTAGGTTGAAGAAAACAACCCAGTTTCAATTAAAATACCTATTTTGGTTGCCCGAGACATTGAGTGGAAATTTTCAGCCATTTGGTGGCAACCAAAGCTTTTTTTTTTTTTTTTTTTTTTTTACTGGAACCCCAACTGTGATGTTTCTGTAACCCTAACCAAGTGTTTTTATGCCTGAAGCATAAACAGCGTTGTGACAAGATAGGAATAGAAAATTCAACTTAAACAAATGAAAAGTTGCAGCAGCAACGGTTAGTTGAACTTATATCTGGTTTTGCAGAAGCGTACATAGCTAACATCTATTCTGGTGATTGGGTTGCCTCTCAGTTAGGGTGAGGTATGGATTTTTATTTATTTATTTTTTTTTGCTTCAAATACCTGTTTTTGTTGCCACAAATGCGGCTGGAGATGGCCCGACTCCCCGTCAAAGATATCTGCTTTTTGTTGCCACAAACATGGCTGAAAATTGTCTTCTTGAAAATATCCAATATGTGTCACAATTTCACATGCCTGTAACTCCACCACCATCCCCTTGACTTAATACTATTTTTTGACAGTGTGGTCATAAACGTGATATGACATGATCTGTACAAATGTCAATATAGTCCACAGCCAATGACACGTACATATGGGCGTATCTGTGGTTTAATTGCTAACTTCTTATCCTGGCAACTGGGCTGCTCCTTCAATGTCGAAATGACATGTAGCCCCACTTGAGCAGTGGGGAGTAAAAAGGGCAGCTTCACTCCCATCATCCATACTTCTCCCAGCTTTCCAGGGGATCCAGTTTCTAAAACCCCATCATCTCTTTCCCATCCCTGACAAAAGAAGCCCGTCTCTTTCCTCCCCACCAGCATCATAAATATCTCAGTTCAGAGGTTGACAGCTCAAGCTTGATTCATTTTCACGCATGTACATATTTGGATTGGATCCCTGTCAAAAACAATTATAACGGTCCCCCCAGGATTTCAACCGCACCTCCCTCCTGAGAGGCGTCTGCTGTCAAGACTGCTTGGATGATTTTCTGGAGTCGGGGTGTCCACATCTGTGCCTGATTAGCACAACAATAAGGCCCCAGCACCCCGGAATTAATGAGAAGGCATCTTCAGCCTGGGCTTGAGGATCCCATTGACAAAGACACTATACAACCACTAACACAAGTGTTTTCCTCCAGATCCACTATAACCTACTGCTGCTGCAAAACAGACCTGATCAGAAAAAGAAGTATGAGGCAAGCAGGGATTCTCATATCCAAGAAAACAGCTCTTTGTGCTCCAACCTGGACAAGTATGTAAACTGGAAAAGAAAATGAGACGTGGAACCAAAAGAAAATGAAAACATTCACCCACCGCCAAAATTAGAGGGGAAACCTGGCCCTACAAAGTGTTACCATCTATCTATTCATTTTAACGGCAGCTTGCGATGCTCTGTTTGTCTAAAGTGAAATTAGCAGAAAACTTTCCCATCTGTGCAGCCTGTTGTTAGGGTCACCTCCCCGAGAGTCTGAGGAGCCTTTTGTGTAAATGTGACGTCAAATTACACAGGAGACGCACTCGCAAATATACAGACACACACTGTGTGTTTAAGTACACTGACGCTGTCTGTCAGAGGAGGTCAATGGGTAGACAACAATGGCTCTGTCATTATACCACAGTCTGTGTGTGTGTGTGTGTGTGTGTGTGTGTGTGTGTGTGTGTTCGTGAAGGGGGGCCATTTAAGGACAATGAGAAAATTTCTACAAAAGTGAGGACTCACTTTGAGTTTGGACTTTTCAAGGACTTGAGCTGAGTTTTTTAGCCTGGAGAGGAGGCCTGACAAAAATGCAGATTCAGTTCAAGGTGAAGGTGTAGTAGTGGTGGTTAAGGTGCCAGTATACTCCGTCAGATATGCCTGACTGGCTGTCAAATGGCTTCTCAAACACTCTCGCCATATACCTTTACTGACGACGTATATGTCCGCCCGTTTCTGTAACATTCCTAAACTGACACTCCAACATTCATGCACATGCATCGAACCTCTTGTCCGAACCTGCAGAGTCGAGAAACTGAGCTCACTCTCCTTGTTTCTGTCACTTCATGTACATTCCAGGAGACACTGTCATGAGCATTTGTCCCCATGCTCAGACATCACAAACAAGCTAGGCACTTTTCCTCCAGGCACAACTTGGGAAAAACAAAACAATGGGACTGCTTCCACAAAGTTAATGCTCTCCTCTCTGCCATCGCTGCGTGCACACTGACACAACTGTAGTTTTACAGGCTGAGCAGCAGGAGAGAAACAGAAACACAGAAAATTATTTTATTTCATTTTTACAAATGGTAAAGAAAAGACAGCAATTTTTGTCCAGTAACAGTTTACTTTTATGAAAACTAACTAAATAACAGACCGCTTGAATTCCAGAGCTAACGCAACTTACTTGTTACTACAAAGAGGTAATCCAGATACTCTATCAGATTACTTTGTACTCCCAAATCTGTGTATCTGTCCTTTAGTTCTTACTTTTCTGAGGATAAAGGTGTCACAGAATAGAAAATGAGTTCACAACACCTCCCATGATGACAGCCTTTGCATCACTTCGGGCGCGGTCCAAGGAAGAAGTTACACTTTTGAATTTTCAAAGTGGTATCATGGAAACTACTTCCTCTCAGCTGGAGCCCAACCGTCAAGCTCGGGGTTAGATGGAAGGGAGTGCATTATGTCCAGGCTCTTCACAAGTATGGAAGTGTGAAGTGTATGTGTACCTAATATGGAGCTTGTCAAGTGAGTGTGTACAGCGGCACACAACAAGTTTAAGCTTCACGATGATGACGCATCTGTTTCTGACCCGCGACAAAAGGCTCCATCTGAAGGGGGAAGATGATCCGTGTGCAGGAAAACTGTGATGATCCTAGAAAGGTGAGTATTGTCCTTTGAAAGCAGCTATCAGGTGGGTCTCTTCCTCTCTCCTCGAGAAAGGACACAACCCTCCCTGGCTCTTCAACATCAACAATTAGGTTTATTTCTTTACTATTACGCCCAAAATCTGTGTCGGTAAAAGCATTCTGAGAAAAGGTTATTCTTGGACAAGAAAGCGTTGATAATTTGTGGAGCAAAAACAAACTGTGACCGAATTCCTTTGCCTTTTGTCTGGCCTGGCTGACAGCGTGTCAACATGTTATTCTGGAGCTAAACGGCAGCACAGTCAGCTCAGCAGGTCCAGTAAGCAAAGTTTACCCAGCCCTGCCTCTTTCCCCACTTGTAAATGGTCAATTAATCTAAATCTCTCAGCGTTTATTGGTCTCCGTTAGCTAAATGAGTGCAGACTTCTCCTCCCTTTCTGGGCTGTAAAAATGAAAAGACGGTGTCAGAAAAAGAGACTTGCTGATTGGCACTGACGCCCTGTGTGGCCTTGGAGTAGCGGAGGGAGGTGGAGGGTGGGTTTCTCTGTCAGAGGGGAGTTTTATGAGCCCCTGTAATCACCAGGTGTTAAACTCAACAATTAGGAGCTGCTACTTTGTCGCCGGTTTATGGCGAGAGGCTAGCGGGCTGCTCAGTCGGCAGGCTGGGGGGAGGACGGTCTGAGCTGAAGGGTGTGGAGAAAACAGAGAGGTGAATTCAACTGGAATATATATGACAGTGGATCTTTGGTTTGGTCTAAAACCCAGGATCTAAGTCTGATCATGAACTCCTCAATAAATTAGATTAAAATCAATGAAAGGGACATCTTCCACCTCAACACTTAGATTACGGGTGTACCTCTCAGCTCAGGCCCTGGAGGCGGGAGCGTGTTGTGTAATTAGATGCGTCATTAATTACATGCAGCAGCTCATCAACTTCAACCGACCTCCTCCGACATTTCTCACCCCTCCTCACCTGGCTTCACTTTCTCTCAGGTGTCAGTCCAAGTGAGGAATGCTTGTGGTTTTCAAACGTTCGCTCCGGGGACCCGAAGTGTTAAATATTTCTTCATGGAGGAATGCAGAAGAAAGATCAGGAGTCACAGTAAATCTTTCGAGTTCTTTCAAGTTTTCAAGACAAGACACTAAACACTCCAACACAGTATTTCCTGTCCATTCCTTTTCCGTCAGTCCTTTGATTCTCTGTCGCTTGTATCTATCGTGGAGAGCCTCCTGTGTTTTCCTTTTATCTGTTGGTTATACCAGTATTTTTTTCGTTACCTGCTTGTCAAACAAACCTCCAATCTAAATCTTTTGTTCCCTCTGTGAGTCTTTTTTAAAATTCTCTGTAGATGTTTTTTTTTTTTTATTATTATTGATTTTACCTTTTTTTTGATGGGTGATCAATATCATATCATCGTGTTTTATCTAATTTAATTTGATTTAATTTTGTTCATAACTCATCGTCTACATCTTACTGTAGGTTACAGTGCGTGTAGGCAAGCTGTTTTAGCTAAGCTATTTGGATTGAAAGAGAAAACTGATTAAATAAATGGTCTGAAAGATGTTTTGGGCTTCATTTTCAGATCGTTATCAAAGTGTAGAATCACTGCATTCCTCGCTGGCTGTGTGTTTAAAAGTGTCCCTGCTCCAACACAGCAGATTCAGCTCTATATCAACTTCTGATGAAGCCTGATAAGGACACATTCATTTGAATCAGGTGTGTTGAAGCAGGGAAACACCTAGAACATGCGGGGTTGGGGGGGGCAAATGACCAGGACTGAGAAACAAAAAGTCAACAACTACTACAACTTTCAGATTTAGCGCGAACCCCCAGGTCTGACATTTATACCAATGTAAGTTTTATTTTTACTTGGGTTACAACAAAATAGTCTTTGCATCATCAGTTAAAGCTACTACAAGGAGTTTTTAACTGATTATGAGAAAGTCTCAGTTTAATAAGGATACTTCTATCTGACCTACATAAGCAAATGAGACCATCAGTGTTTAGATTAACTGTTTATTTTGTTTTTGTTTTTGTTTTTTTACATCTATCACTGGGTCTGTGTGCAGTCTGGCAGGCAAAGTTGCAGTGAGTAATAAGTACGTTAGAAAGATTTTTTTTTAAGATATTTTGTGGTTTTGACAGTGGAAACAAGACCACTTTTGTTCACAGGGGCCTCCTAAATCAACAAAATATCAAAACTTCTAGTAGCAGCTTTAATCTGCAAAACAATTTTTGGTTGATTTGCTCTAAAAAACAGAAGACAATGTCCGGCAGCAGATAATTATGGAAAATGTGAAAATAAAATGGTGTGAAACAATGAAAAGCATCAAATCCTCACACTGGACAAGTCAGGGCAGGCACTTGTTTGACCCTCCTTTAAATTCAGACACTTATATTAATCATAGCGGATTAATCATGTTAGGGAGTGCCCCAAACTGACAAAATTGCAGTTAGAGCATGTCAAAGGTTGAACAATTAAGAAACATTTCATAATTTTACTGTCTACTAAAAATCTGAACTGTTAAATATTTTGTTGAAGTCATGATTGCGTTCAATCTGTAAAAGTCAGCATGTTAGCAGGTTAAAAACAGCCTCAGCTTGTGCTCTTCAGCATTTCTAAAATCCTTTTTGTCTTCTTTGAGTATGCTGAAAATGCAGGTCCCAGAGGCCTCCTCTGCTGACCTCTGCTTATCTAACCTCACCTCACCTGGCCCGACCCGCCCGAAACTTCCTCACCTGATCTTCCTCCCTCAGGTGACACTTGTCAACCAAATGTGCTGTGAGTCTCCTCAGAGCAAACAGATCCTTCTTCCCTGACTGCTTTAAAGAAAAAACTTCTTTTGAAATTCACTGACATGCATTATGTAAGGGTAACAGCTAGGGTAACAGCTGTTAAGGGTTTTTTTTGTTTGTTTGTTTTTTTTTTTTTAAAAAAGGATTTTCCAATACAGGATTATCATCCCAAACTGTAAGACAAGAACTATTTTCCTGTAGTGCTGCTCGTGCTTTGTATGAATATGTGTTGTTGATTGGTCAGAAGCGAGGCGCAGGTGGTCGTGGCTGTCCAGCTGAGCACCCCTGGGAGAGATCTCAGGTCACAGAGGTCAGGGGTCAGCATCTATATGTTTGCACATGTGCACGTCCACATACTCCGGCGTATTGTAGTCCATAGGTAGGCGTAGGTGCACGTGTGTAAGAAAGTGTGTGTAACTGATATGCTGTCATCAGTGTGTACAGACCCACAGCTGCAGGGCGGCTGATTGGTCCTTTGGGAGAACAACGACAGCTCGCCTTTTCGGGCTTTTCAAAAACAAAAGTTGGAAGACTTGCAGTGGTATCCACTGAGAGACAGGAAGCAAAGGGATTTCTGAGAAATGTGGTCCATCCTTCGAAACATCTCACTGAAGCTCCAGGAGTTATTTTTGTCCCTTGGAATGGAAAAGGTTACAAATGTGACAGGGTGGGTATTTCTTAACATTCAGATTATAAGTGACCATTATTGTTGTCATTAGAAAAATGTATTACCACTTTATTCCCAGCCCTGTGATACCTTTCCTAAGCTATGTGCACAAATGAGTTAGCAGTGCTCTACAGTCTGCCTACCTTTTCTTGATCTTGGAGGGTTTTTGGTTTGGGGAACACAAACAAACCTTTAAGGAAATTATTGACATTAAGGAAATACCATTATCTGCACTCATCTGTTGCAGTTAGCTGATACGCTAAATATGAAGCTATCACCAGCAGCAACAGCTAGCTAACTTATCTTAGCACAAAGAGAGGAAACAAAGGGGAAGCTGCTAGCCTGACTGTCAAAAGATAATAATATCCACCTACCAGTTCCTCGAAATCTCACTAATTAACACCTTATATCTTGTTTGTTTAATCTGTTAAAATGTTTAAAAGCAGATAGCATTAACATTCAGTGTTAGCTTCATTCTAGCTAAGTGATGAAGTGATAACGCTCTAATGTGGCTCTATGGCTGCTTTGACAAGACTTGAAAAGTAATGGTCCATCATACACTTCAGCACCTTATGTGATCAAATGGGGAAGCAGGTGGAGACTGGAGTAAAAGATCGTTGGGATGAGAAATTGGTTCAGATTTCATACCTGTCAACAGTAGCATGCTAGCTAGTTTTAGCCAGTAGGGCTAGAACGTTTACTGTTGCTTGGCAACATAGTCAGCTGCTTGACAATATCTTTAACTGGTTTTTGCGGCTGCCTGAAAAATACATCTTGTCTGTTATCATCCTGATTTTAAATCCTCCATGTCAAACCTTTTACATTATTGAACCAGTTCCACAGATTCATGACTGCGTCTAAAAAACCCTCACATTACCAGATAAGCTAGGCTGAATTTTGGTATAAAAATCAACGTCCCAGATCAGATTTCTCCTCAAATTGTCGGGAGGAGCGAAACAGAATTAAGTCAGCCCAAAACTAAAAAAAAAAAAAGAAAAAAAAGCCCTAAAAGCAGCTCAGTGAATTGAAAACGTGGAAGTCATGCCATAATTGACAGTATCACTGAGCAAGAAATAAGATAGATAAAATGTCAGAAAATGACAAGAAACATCTGTAGTTCTGAAAAGCCCACACTGGCTCTTCAACTGTTTACTTAACCCCTTTTTATTCATGGAATCTGTAACATTGCTAGTTTGATCAACAATGACGTAGAAAAAAGGCTTCAGTGCTCTTTTCTCAAACATATCTCGTATATGAAGAATATGAAAGAAGAAACACCACTGAAGTTTGTTGTGCGGGGTGTTGAAAGTCTGATACCAAACAAAGTGACAAAACTGAGGCATTAAACCCAAAAAAACACCTCACATTACACACACACACAACACACACACATGCTGTACATAAAATACAGGTAACAAAACCACAGCAGCGTAATCAGACATGTAAAGGACGCAGTGAGCAGGGCAGAGCTGTAGAGTTCAGTATGGAAGCACTTTGAGCTCTCGGCCTGAGTGGTGAACCGTGTAGTTTCGTGGTGCCACACGTCTTTCCTGTGTTGGTTTATGGATGTGTGGCGACATAAGTGATTCCAGGCGTGTGTGGTAGCGCCGTGACGCAGATGCAGCCAAAGAAAACTCTTCAGACAGACGCTCGCGCGCGTGTGTGTGTGTGTATGTGTTCATAAACCTGTTTGTGTAGTTGTCGTTCCAGATTGTGAAAGTGACATTTTGTTTGTATACTGGGTAAAAATATTTGCTCTTTTGATTTTTCTCAATTTAACATTTAAAAAGCTGTAAACACTGTTATTGTGGACAGATTTACAGAGCGATACAACAGTTTAGAGGAGGAATAAATAAATAATAATAATTAAAAACATTTTCTAGGCTTTTGCTGCCTAATTGCTTTTGTGTGTGGATCACTATGTTCATGCATTTATAAAAGCAACCCACGCTCTCCTTTTTTCCCCTTGAATTGCAGTCATTATGTCCATTAATTACCTGTGAAATGGCTCTCAGGCAGAGGCAGGCTTGCTGCATTCAGGCTGCCAGCAGGCGATTTGGGTTGGCGTCGAGCCACCAGGCTAAATATCCAGGGCAACGCACGCATACACATTTAGATTTTAAACTTCAGCCCATTAGCACATATCCCACATTGATTTATTGTGACTGGAAGAATAGGGAAACCCTCTTTTCACTGGGACAGCCCAGAAAATTCATCTTGTAATAGAAAGTGAGGAGAAAATTAGGGAGAAAGAAGAAATGGGCCGTGGATCATTCCCCAAAGTATTTAAAGGATTATTCTGGTCTATTTTCAACTTTTTAATCATCATGTTATAATGACGATGTACTCTCCCGAGTAAGTACAGTTACTCAAGTTCTAAAGTACAATTTGGAGGTACGTGCACTTGCACTTTACTTCATTTTGTGCTAGTTTATACTTCTACTCTACTTCAGTTCAGAGGCAAATGTCTTTATTTCTTTACTCCATATCATTTATTTGATATCTTTATTAGTCATATGTCAAATTCCAATAAATATCACAAATTATAAATGACAAATTCTATATGTATTATCACAGATTAACCTTTTCTGAACCACCGTCCAGCTGGTTTGCCAAACAATAAAAACACAGATAAGCAAAGATCAATTTAAAGTACAGCCATGTATAGTCATGCCATACATCATTAGACAGCAAAGATTCATGTGATTCTATTCATGCAAACCATGTCAAGAAAAAAACCACATCAGCATGTATACAACAATATACCTGGGATCCCGTGATGGCAGCCGTTTCACTGATGTCTTATTTGAGCAGAGAGGAGCATCTCTGACCACCCTAGAGACTACAAGACCAAATGAATGGTCGTGTAAACAAGTGACCCACTCTCTCTTCTCTCTCCTGCGCCTATTACATGCCAGCTTTCAGAGGATTGATGCATCATGTAACCAATCACATTGCAGATCCAGTAATATATAGTTTATATTTATTTTTAAAACTCTAACATGGGAAATTAAACAGGTTATATGTTTTGCTCTCTGAATAGACTGTTTTCCCTTTGACACACTTGTTTTTGACTAGTTTTTATACCTGAATTAGGTGAAAATTAGTAAATAAAGAACCGTAATGAGTTTTTGCCCCTGTTACACTGGATATTGCCTTTCAGTGAAATTGTTCTCTAACTTGAACATGGTCCAACATGTATAATGTGGACACATTGTGTTTTCCAGCCAATAGGGGCAGTTATTGGTCATCTACATGATTATATTTGCATATCTGCAGTACTTCTTCCATAGCTACAGCTGGCAATTGTTATTTTTTATTATTGGTGAAAGACTATTTATGCAGCAACTTGCAATGTTGTCTGCCACAGTCTCAACAGTTTCACCAAAGTCAGAAGTATTAAAATCCTCACATGTAAGGACTTAAATTGGAAGTATGGAAAGGCCCGGTATGACTGACATACATACACACACACAAACACACACACACACACACACACACACACACACACACACACACACACACTTGAAAACTTGTATTTGGAACTGAGACATGTGTGACTTAACCCCATGGTTTCTTTTAAACCGCTTTAATTGACTCAGTCATGAACAAACAAACACACACACACACACACAAACACACAGTTGAGGACGGCCGCAAGCGTTTACTCATTTATACACAGTAGCCGACAGCAAATATGCCTGTGATACTCTGACCACACATGGAGAAACTCTGTGGCTGGAGATTGTTTTTAAAGTTTGACACACAGAACAACGACGTGTCTCTCTCTCTCACACACACACACACACACATATAGATGCAGAGTTTAATTCAAACAATGATGGCCTCTAAAAATCACTGGGTTTTAGAGTAGATTGAAGTAGATTTGTACTTTCTCTCAGGATTAAACAGATTTGAGAATGAAGACTGTTCAAATGTGCTCTAAAAATCAAACATACAGCTTTAAGTATTAAAGCAACATTATGCTGGCATTGGCATTTTGGGCCATTTGGCGCCCCCCACAGTTTCTGAGTACAACACCACTGTCATAAATACAAATCCTGGATCTGTAACAATTTTTCAGATATAATGTAGGTGTTAATTACAAACAAAACTCATTATGTCATCACCATGTAATGCGCTACATAGTGCAGAAACAAGAGATGGGGGTGCGGAGTGGCTGAGACAGAGACATTATTCACCCTGTTTCAAGACGCTGTACCATCAAAATGATTCTGAAGCTGTTATTTTAAGGTAAAAACTTCCATTTTGTTACTTTAAATAAGTCTTCCCTAGTTAGCTGACTGAGCCTTTTTGTAGCAGCTGAGACGTAAACGAAGAAAAAAAAGGGAAGCAGAGTGACTAAAGGGCATTAACAGTTTCCGTAAAGCGTCAAGTAGTACAAAAACCCAACGGCCAGAATAAATGTTGGCAATGCATGTTTCTGTAAAGCACAGATGTGTTTGAAACCTTAGATTTCTCTATTTCCAACTTGTTTTCTGTGACTTGATTTTCAGTTTTATCTCATGACACGGGAATTTGTCCCAAGTCTGCCATAAAAAAAAAAAAAATCCAGTGGTGCCTCACCTATAAATGTTAAAATGGCAAGGCCCCGAAGTATCTCAGTGTTTCACGCTTAGAAATGTTGAAACGCGGTCTTGCAGTTGCTGGTTTGGCAGCCTTGTCGTCTGTGACTCTAATACCATCCTGTGCACCTCCTGATATGACAGTCAGCTCATGAACATGTCATGTGAATGTGATATGCGTGTTTTGTAAAACTGTCGATAAGGTACGCAGCCTGGGACATTAACTGGCAACATTTAGTCATGGCGACTGTGCAAAGTACTAAAAACATAGTGGAAAATGAAAGAAAACACAAGTTAAATTAATTTAACAATATAGAGTACTTGAATAAAGCTACTTTGAGACATGCAGTAAATAAAGGTGGTGAGAACACAGCTGCACTTCAGTTAAAAATCAGGGTAAATTAACAATGTGGCATCACTTCCTCTGTCCTTCATCATATTTCACATGATATAATTCACTTTCCTGAATTTACATTATAATGCTGGAGTGCACTTTTGTCTCCAGAGTGGTCGGGCCCCTCCCAGCATGCAGTGCAATGAGGCCCCCAGCAGCATGCATCCTCTCAGTGAAAGAGCAGCCAGGTGGAGAGGCCCATTCACTGTAAACTGACCTTGACAGAGTTTGATTGAATCCCGCTTCCTCTCGCAGCTTCCCTCCCTGCCGCCCAGACCGCAGGAGTTTCTCCCCCCCCCCACCTCCTCCATCTTTCATTCACCTCCTCTGACTGACACGTCCAATCAATGTGCTTTTTGTTCCCGGCTTGAGAAGTTTCTGTCCCTCCGTTTCTCCTCTGTCCATCTTGTTTATCTCCTCTCTCCGCTTTTCTCTCCCTCTCGCTACCTTCTCTCCCACAACAGGATGAAGATATTTGTCACGCTCTGCTGAATCCCGTCTACGTCCCTTTTTCTTTCGCTCCTTGTATCCCTCTGTTTCCTGTCTGTCTCTCTGTCTTCCTCTCCGTCCTTCGAAGGATGAAGACGTCTGTTGCGCACGACTGCTTCCTCTCTCACTTTTTTAGTCTCTGATTCTGACATCATGCGCTTTTTTATGCTCAAACAAAAGGAATGTTCTTAATCTTGAGTTTAAAAGAACAGACGATACGTTTTTGATTTTTAGTGTGGCTAAAGTGTATCCAGGATTACCATTTAAACACGAATGAACATGCCAAGTTTAGGAATAACTGATCACATATACCATACATGGCTTTTTGGTAAATTGGTAAAATTCAAAGATGATCTGATAAAAATGACGCAATACTGGTGAGTTAAAAATGTATGAGAAAACGTTTTTTATGTCTTTATGTGACAGTAAATTTCTTTGTTCTGGGTTTAGATGGGTCATTTTCGCACCAATTAAATCATCTACCACGGACAAGTGGATGATTTTGGTGCTTGTGTCCTGGTGATTTAATGAGTTAGCGGACCATCGGGTCAATCTCCCAGCAAAAAGTAGTAATTCAGACGAACAGTGGGAAAGTTTGGGTTCTTTATGTCTCCCTGAGGCTGCTCAGTTGGCTCCATGTTAACATTCTATGGGAGCCTGAATGTCGGGCTCTCATTACGTCTGTCTGTGTTTCTCAGCCTCTGCAGCCCTGAAACAGAGAATGACAAACAGACATGATGGACAACACTGTACCTCATGGCTCCTCTTGGTTGCAGGTGATGTCATCACTCAGCTTCTCTGCTAAATTAAATATAAGTGATAAGTAATGAATCTGACAGCATGGATGGATGGATGCTTAAGAAACAAACTTCGTGTAGCTGAACATATTTTTGTGCTCCTGTTCATACTACAACTACGATTCAAGTTTGGACGATTTGTAAATGGTAAATAAAAACAGGAATCTCATTTGCTGCATGACGTATCAATCATCTGAGGACAGAAGGTGCAGCAACAGTGAGGAGAGACAAAGACAGATACAAAATAACTTTAATGACTGTCAGCGTCATGACGGTCAATCTAATGACTCTATATATATCTGATATACATATCTGTGGTACATATCTGTTGTTAGGATGAAGCTGATTGCAAATCAAATTGCACAATTTAATTACAGTGGTGTTTTATGTGCATTTACTGGCCACAGAGCTCCTTTGTTCATATCCAAGAGAACACTGCCACATTCGAAAAATCTAATCCAAAGTGTGAAATCACACTGACCTGGATCAGACACTCTGTACATTTTTCTGTCTGTGTGAGATGTGAAGCATACTGCCTGATAATGGCGGCTTCTGTTTTGTACATCCAGACTCACTTGTCACGAGGGCCACGCGATAATGATCCGGTTACAGACCGGGAACAGGCAGAAGGCTTCAATTTACAGAGACTAACACCGCTGATAAGTCTCAGACAAATACATTTAAATCAGTGTGAACTGTTCCACGTGTCTTAAAAATAGTTTTAGATCTACAGGTGCTACAGCATGTTTTTCAGATTGCAAGATTTTAGATCAAGCTAGACAGCATTGCCAAAAAGCTCTTTCAGACCTCTACAGGTTTGATTATAAACCTCATTTCCCAAAACCAAAGAGAAGTCAGATTATACGTACGCTTGTGAAATAAGCGTACATAAAATCTTTTACTTCAGTAGACGCTTGTGGCTGATGCACATCCAAAATATTTTGTGAAGTCTCTGCTCTTCTCCTCCTCTGCCTCTCTCTCTCTCTGTCTCTCCATGTCACCGTTTGTCTCTCTCGCCCGTCTCTGTGTCTCTTTACACGGCTAATAGAGCATGAAGCCTCACAGGTGTACACCATCTCTAACAGCCTGGAACATAGATTCAGTCCTCTCAGTAAACCAGTGAACTGCACTGTGTAAAGATCTACTATATACTAGGGATCGGTCTGGTGACTTCTGTCATTTTCATATTCACTATACATTCCATGCAAATTCCCAAACCAGAAATGAATTGGTCCCACAAGTGTTTCCATAGCTCAGTCCTCATTACAACAGTAGGTGTACATTAGTCTGAATTCCCCAATGTTATGTTCAAATTTTCTTTAAAAAAAAAAAAAAAGAAAATTAAAAAACTATACTTTAAGACATTTAAGATTAAATTTGCAATATGTGAGAATTCCATTTTAAAACATTATAAAAATTACTTAAAATGATCAACAGAATGTGAAGTAATAACAGTTTTGACTTTTTGTCAAAGACATATTTTGTTGCAGAGATATCTAATAAAGCCCCAAGCCTGGAAACTTCTTTCCCTCAGCGGTGCAAAGGTCCTGTGCTCCTCGTTCAACAGCCACTTCTGACATATTGCACCTTTAAGATGAAGACAGGGATAAAATCTTATTAGGTATAAAAGTGTAAAGCCAGATGTCAGAAATAAATTAAAATCATTATCATTTATAAATCATATCCCCTAGTCAGGTACTATTAAGAGGCGCAATTTCATCTTGAAGATTCGGCCAATCAGCTCCCGGCGTCTCAGAGGAAAAACTTTTAATCATTTAAGAGAAATAGAAAAATATCCACATTTCCCCCCTGAGCATTCTCAAATCATTTCAGTCCCACATATGTTTTAAAATCTTTTTTTTTTTATGTGTTGACAAATCATACCTCCTCCCTTCCTTTATGTTGTAAGCATTGTTAATATCCATGTGTGTCTGTGTGTAATGTTGCTGGGCTGGTCTCTGCCTCCTCTGTCGGTCCTGTTGTTTAGGGTTTGTATCCCAGCAGCAGGCTCGTCTGCCGCTGCTGGAACAGGCCCGCTTATCAAAAAGGGCATGTGTTCCTGTGATGTGGCCCTTCAGGCCGCTATCAGGGGAGGAGAGCCGACCCCTGGCCACCAGCCAAGACGCCCTTTAGGTGGCCAGCATTATCAGGTAGCGTGGAGGCGTGGATGGAGAGGAGGGAGGGAGTCAGATACAGCCTTTGATTTAAAACACAGGGCATATGATGTCCTACCAGGTTTCCTGGTTCAGTAAACACCACTTAAATTGTTAGTATTTATAAGAATATAGAGTGTAAGAATATACTGAATGTTGCACTGAAGTAGATGTAATCTTCACCTTCACTGAGGGAAAAAACTTTTTATGAGGATGCAGACCTGCAGACAAGTTGGTGCTAATTTCTTTTCATTTACCTTTGAGGGAGTCAGATCAATTGTTTTAGGACACATTTTTCACACTCAGTATTTAAAGATTTTGATATCAGACAAAATGGAAAAAGCAAAAGATAAGATTCAGAATTATTTCTTCTTGGAAAAGCAATACTAAACCACCGAAGGACAGACAATCTACTCCTGAAACAACTCCTGTCCTGTCGATGCAACTGTAAAGCCCTGATCACAGAGACACTCTTAGCTTCACTTGTGGCCTCTTCAAGTTGCCTTAGAAAACTGGGTTTTGGGCAGAATAGTGTAGTGTGTCTGTGGAGCAGGGCCGATTGGGCAGCTGGGCAATCATATGTAATGAATTGAAAATCTTGCACTAAAAAGTTGAAATTATTCCAGTTTCTCAAATCTGCTGGAAAATTGTGACGTACTGCACAAGAGAGGAATCGCCAAAGGAGAACACTGGTTATGCTGTGCGATCTGCAGCTAAAGCAACACATCTTGAGTGGACTTAAACAAATCAGACTTTTGCCTATTAACGATTGGACAATCTAAAGGTGCACTATGTAGTTTTGGGGGAAATAATCAAACAATAATAATCAAAATAATCCCAATCCTGCAACAGTGGGTGGAGACATCAGAGGCTTTCCTGTTATGGATTTCTTTTAGTACAACTGATACGTACCAACATCTTTAGTGCCCTGCTGATGTTTTGAGCTCTTTCATTCGTTTGCTCTTGAATTTCACTGGAGCTGGAATGTCTGGACATGAAACCAGGGGAAAACGCGCCAAAGAAGGATGATCATGACATTTAGTGTAATCAACGATTTCAAGCCTTTTGCCTCCAGAGGTTTGAAATCTCTCTGTATAGATGAGTATAGATGAGAGTTTCGTTCCACTCTTACTTCCTAGATTGATGTATCTCTGCCAGCAGTTTCAGAGATAAACCAGAAGAGGTCTGCTACTCACGGAGATAAGCTGCGGTATGTCCAACACACACACACACACACACACACACACACACACACACACACACACACACACACACACACACACACACACACAGCTCTGGGCGCTGATAACACTTGGTTCTTTGATGTGGCTCCTGGAGGGAAGAAAGAGTGATTGAGAAGGAAAAGAGAAAAGAGTGACTGAGAGGGAGGGAAATTGGGAGAGATTACAGGAATAGCTTCAGGGATGTTGTTTTGTGCTTCATTACAGACGCCTCAGCCCCTCTCCCTCTCTCTCACACACACGCACGCACACACACGTTACAGTTTAATCCTTATCAGTCCGCCTTCATCTTCTTTCTTTCTTTCTTTCTTCTTTCTTCTGCACAAACAGCTGCTTCATACAAATTTCAATACTGACAATGTGTGCCTCTCCATCAGGCCCCTGTCAATACAGACAAATCAAAATTTGGATCAAGAAAGCTTCTTCTTCTTCTTCTTCTTCTTCTTCTTCTTCTTCTTCTTCTTCTTCTTCTTCTTCTTCTTCTTCTTCTTCTTCTTCTTCCCTTAAATGGGATGGTCTAGCCTTCGGAGTATTCCTGGTTGATGTTCCTGCCTTTACTCTTACGTCAAGATTTCTGCCACCCGGGCCCACAAAAGTAAGAGTGAAAGGACAAAAGTAGAAATATTTTACCTTGAGCAATTTTTTATTGTCTTTTTAATCCTGCTGATTCTGGAGGAAGAGGAGAAGCGGCGTATACTGTATATAACACATTATATAATTATCAGAATAACCTTTATGTCACTGTGCTGTGGAGGAATTTAGGGTGCTCCCACAGATCCACCATGCATCATGAAAAGAAGACAAAAACAGCATACAATAAAATAAAAACAGCATACAACAAAGACAACAAAACAGGCTAAAACAAGCAGCGTTGTTTCAAAATAGAGACAAAATGTGAATTATAATATGTACAACAGAATGTAGAAAATATACATATACATGTATATATGTGTGTATGTACATAAATCTAGTTAAAATATAAATGCAACATTTTATGCAAAATGTAAATATATCAAGTGCTGTTGCCAAGCTATACATTCTGAAGAAACAAGGTTCAAAGAACAGTGCAACTCCACCACCTCAAAAGGAGGTGAGCAAATATGAAGTCGTGATGTGAAGTTGAACATTTCCGTTAGTTCAACTGACCCACTTCCCCACTCAAACACAACCTAATTTTTTACATATTTCTCAGGTTTGTGTTGTCATACCGTTTCTATAGCAACACCTCACATACACAGTCCAGGGTTCAGGATCACTGGGTAAAATTTAAAGCACCATCAGAGCGATCACTTTCTCTACAGCTCATTTTCTTATATGCAGGTGAGCAGGTGACCACGACGTAGATTTAAAATAATTTGTAAAATGGGTATTAAGTTTTGTTACATCTCTCAATGGATCTTTTGTTTCCTCATTAACTTTGATCAGAAAAGTAAGAAATAGTTCCTCAGTCTGCCGCAGGTATCTAAAGGAATGAAGGAATTCACCCTACAGGTCAATCATTAATGACCGTCATTCCTCTGAATCTTAAAACTACTTTAAAACTTCAAGATGCTTCATTCCAATACTAGCAGACACACACAGACACATACACACACGCACACACACACACACACACAAACACACACACACATAAACACCTTCCTACAGGATGTTATACTGTGAAATTTGAGTATGACATGAGGAAAAAAGAGGAGGAAGAAAGGAGGGAAGAGTGTGTGTGTGTGTGTGTATGTGTGTGTGTGTGTGTGGTTGCTTCCTGCTGGATGTTATGCTGTGACCTCTGGAGATGAACCTGGGGTTAGGGTAGAAGCTTCTCAGTGCATCCTGAAGCTAATAAGACACCTCTGTTTGTCTCGCACGTGCTTGTGTAGCTAAAGAAACCCTGATAAATCCAATGCCGGAGTATGCGTGTGTCCGTATGCCTGCAGTGTGTGTGTGTCTGACTCTCTATCTGCATGCACTCCTGAAATATCCAGATAAACAAACGTCCAGTTGGAGGAGCGGCTCTTCACGCTCGAGTGGAAGGAAGTGCTTCAGCAGACTGATAAGTGAGAGTGTGCGTGTTGATTTATTTCAAATCAACAATCCCTGACACACTGATTATGACATCCACAGTAGGAAACAAACACCAGATGCAAATCTAATACTCGGACACATTGCTCACACTACTATTGAGCAATGTGTGCACTGTTTGCATTTCCTCCTTCTCCCTCCATCTTCTCCTCCTGTGCTGTCGCTGTCTCTCCGGGCAGGAAAAACAATCTTGACCCCTGCATCCTGGCGAGAGGTGACCTCTCCACCTCAGCAACCCCTAAACATGCACACACAGAAAAGATATGAAGACGTTTGCATTCAGACTTCAGTTTTTCATAAGGAAAGGCGCAGTGCTACTGTATGTGTTGTAAAGAGAGGAAGAGGTGGAGGAAGGTTGACAAATTTGGCCATTTGGAGGGGATGGAGGAAAGGGTGGAGGCAGAGGAGGAGGAGGAGGAGGACAGGGAGTGCAGCAGCAGCAGCAGCAGCAGTAACCACACATGGTCCCAATTTCATGGTCGTGGATGGAGGAGAGCCGGCGGATGCGGGGGCAGGAACAGGCCTGCAATCTGGAGACATTAATACCTCAGTAATAGTCACATTCACTTCCACAACCAGGAAACTACTGACCTACTGTGTGTGTGTGTGTGTGTGTGTGTATGTGTGTGTGTCTGTGCGCACGCACACGTGTGGCTCTACAATGCAAGTTCTTCCCTCCTTCCTTCCAGAAAACACATACCCTCTGTAACTACATTTCTGTTTTTTCTGCAGCTCTCTCTCTCTCTCTCTCTCTCTCTCTCTCACACACACACACACACACACACACACACACACACACACACACACACACACACACTTGCGCTGAGACAGAGCAGACCATAACAGAGTAGTAAAAGGCAGCAGGGCAGAGCAGGACACCAAGTGGCTGACTTCCTGTGCCTCCTGTTCTTCCTGAGCTCTTAATGAGACCTGTTACAGTAAACCACCACCTCCTCTTTCAGTCCATCGCTCCTCTCCTCCACCCATCCACAAGACTTCCCTTCCCTCTTTCTCCCTCATTCCTTGTCCCCCCCCTCCTTTTCTTTTCCAGGAAACAGGGAACATTTTACCACAGAATGAGTCTTTTTTCTTATGATGCTTTAAGTACATTTTGCTGACAACTCTTGTACTTTTACTTACTGAAAGCAGGACTGTTATTTGAAGAGGATCTTCTTTTTGTTTACTGTTGCTCAAGTAAAGCGTCTGCACTGCTATTGGGTGCTGTAAGTAACCACATTAAGGTGAAAGTCCAACAAAACCAACTAAATCGGCACATATACTAATAGTTGTTATACTGTGATAAAGTATATGAACTTTGTTAACTGCTTGCCCCCAAGTCAGTAAATGCAATAAAATGCATTTTGGGAAGTGTGTCAGTTTTGGGAAATAAATTATTTCTTTCCAAGTAGGAAATGAGAGACACAAATCTCATGTCTTTCAGTTATATAGAGAGCTGGATTCATCACAGGCCTAACTTGGCATTAAGGTGCAGCTAGCTGACAAACAATTAAAGAAGACCTGTTGTGGGTTTTTGTTGTTTTCCTTTTCCTTCACTGTTTGTAAAGGTTCTTGTCCTTTTAAAAGATCTTAAAAGTTAAAAAGGTCAAAGTCAGAACAGAACACAGTCAACACTGCTCCTGAAACGCCTCATCGGTAGTCCCACCTTTGATTCTGTTACTTTGTGACATCTCACAATGTTTTTCTAACATGTGAGAATTGATTTGGCACAGCTGCCCTGTTTTTGTTCAGGCATGTGTCAGCTGACCAATCAGAGCAGACTGGATATTTGGGAGGGCAGGCCTTAAAGAGACAGGAGCATTTGAGACACAGGTGGAATACAGAGCTGCTGCACTTAATAGTTAGCAAAAAAAGAAAAAAAAGTTTTTTTGAACATTAAGACATGTAAACATATTCTAGTAGTTACGTGAAATAAAATATGAACCCGAAAAATGGGCATAATATGTGTCCTTTAATACATTTGTTTTGCAATGCATTTGTTTAATTTGTATACAGAAATGTTGACAACTGACAAGTTGTGGTTTTAGAAAAAAGTTATGTGCTGGAAGTATTTCTCAACATTTACAGTGTTGAGGTTGCCAACATCAAAATTTGGCAGTCAGGAAATAGTTTCAACATTATATAAAAGCAAATGATGTTCCATTGGTGATGTCGCTGTGAATGCCACAACAGCTACAGAATGTAATGTGGATATCAGGCCCATTTAATGACTTTTACTTGGAACAACATGCCTTAACTGATATGAAACAAAATAGATAGACCTGTAACACCTAGCAAGTAATGTGAAAGACCATTTCTTTAAGAGTAGTCGGACCATAAAACTCCTTTACCAGATATGCTGTCAGACCAATTGAAAAAGAAAAAACTGTATTGGGCACCACAGGAGAACAAGTTTTCTCTAAACATTAGTAGAGATTCAAAGTGTCAGACTTCGAATGGGTCTCTGTTCGTTGTTTGACTTTTAGAAAATTACTTCCACTTAAACACAGAGACACACACATAGACTCATGGTCTCAGTCAACACTCTCACCACTGTGTGTTTGACTTCAGCTCCTGGACTCTCCCGGAGTCGTTTCATCACTGTCAGGGCCAGTTTGAAAACGTCCTCTGTCAGGCCACACTGGCTTGAGACGCAGACTGCTTGAAAAGAGCCACAGACCTGAAGACACGCTGAAAGAGATCCTTGGTAAGTCAGTGGAGTGCTCACTAGGAGAGGAAAGAGGGAAAGATGGAGGGAAGGAGTATACTGTATGTAAACGCTGAGAGGCGTCAGTAAATCACTTTGATAACATCTGAAGTACTCACCCAGGGAAGAAAAACAGCATGTGCACTTGTCTCATTTTTTTCATCTGTTCAGTAAAACACACTCTGATTCGTGATGTCTTCTTCGAAAAGATTGTTGTGCTTTATCTCTACTACATCAGGGGTCGCTGTTCTGGAGACCAAATGTGATCAGGTTGTTTCCTGCTAGGGTGACTATTTCCTTTTTGTAACCACATTTGTTTCAAGAATTTACAAAAGACTAATTCGACAAAGTCTTAGAACTTTTAAACATTTCTGAGAAACATTCTCAACCACTCATTTGAAATGTCCTTTAATTCTTGGACTTTTTACAAACTTTTTTTTTTTTTTTTTTTTTACCAAAAATGCATTTTGTTATGGACTACACGTTTTCTGGTGTGAATATGTAAATATCAGCTATCTTTGAATAATGCATAATATTTTTTCTGGACTCAGTTTTGTGTGATACTGGTGTGCCACAAGGCAGTATACTTTACCTTTTCTCTGTAACTGATTTAAAAAGGTGTTTTTTGTTTTGTTTTATTTTGCTTTGTTTTGTTTTGCTTTGTTTTTTAAAGATTTCACGTACTTCTATAATGGCTTTCAAGATAACAAAATTATTGTGGCCCAGATCTGGCCCTCACCAGAAATGTTTAACCAGCACACATAACACAAAACAACCAAACACAAAACTTATAGTTATAGACAAATCCATATCATTGTGGTGTAAAATAACCAAAAAGCATGATCTAATCCAAAATTACATTTTCTGCTGATTAACTATGTAAAAAATATTAATTTCAACCTGCTTCACTTTATTTTAGGGTATTTTATTGTATTATTTGGGGGGTTCTTTTGTTATCTTCAGTGCGTATTACAAGTAAAGCTACACTCCACTGAATTCAGCAAGTTTTATTCTGGATCACAGTTGAAAACTGTACAATTACAGATTCTGTTTGGGTCTGTTAAAGCTCATATACCTTTGTTGTGTTGTTAAGTTGACTGACTCAAACTGACGGTTAGCTTAAGAATTAAGATTAGGGTGAGTTTAATTATTACAACCTGATGTTTTAATGACCCTCACCCACCTCTTGTCCATCCCACAGCCTCTCTCCCGTCCCTCGACCGCACACGCTTAGATCTCAGTGTGGTGCCGCTGCGTCAGCCCAGGCCCGTATGGCGTCCTTCATACCGTTGGTTCAGACCACAAAACACACACTCTTCAATGGCTGCCCTTTAATCGAACGACCAACCCACACCCACTGGGCTCAGGGCCCAGGCCTTTAATGATCAAAATAGCCTCTGAACACTGAGGGGAGAAGAGGCTGGTGGTGGAAGAAGAGCTCTAAAGTTGTGTTTTCACTGTCCGGTTTGGTCAAACCAGGAAAAATATTTGCCCGTCTTCACTTTTATGGGTTTGATCTTATTTAGATTAAAGCCAATCAGCCGCCTGTACACGTCACAGCATGTCTCCGTAGATTGAACTATTTGATCTCTCACAATTAGTTATATACATCCTAGACCTTTTCAATAATCAGAGATGTTGGGGAAATCTGACATTCTACAATATGGGACCTTTAAGTACAATAAATGAACATCACGGAATTGTAAGAAATCACAAAACATATAGTGTTTTCTCTAGATCTCTGAGCTGAAGGAGGGTCTCTGTGTGTACTGACTGTCTGTTTCCTCTTAAAGCAAACTGAGAGGTGTCAGAGGTCGTTAAGGGCAGTCTGGAGTACAGCTGAATCTCTGTGGCGTTGACACATCCACAAATATTAGAGGAAGATTTGTAGGTCAAACCCAAAAGCCTCGCTGTCTGCGTGGCTTTCACGGTGGGGTAACCTGCTATTTTTCAAAGTCTCACGGCCGGATGAATGACATTAATGTGGATAGAGCACCATTATCTATCTATCTATCCATTTATCTATGAAGCAGAGAGGGGTGGGTTTAGTGGAGGGAGCGATGAGGAGCAAGACGTCTGGGTCTTATTTATGGTCCTAATAAATCCCCACTCTTTACCCTCTAACCCCTGAACCAGCCAGGCAGCTCCCTAAAATCTTAATCACTCCCCTGCCGGCCCCCTCTGTATCCTCATGGGGTGAGAGAGAAAGGGAAAGAGGGCGAACAGTGGCCATATTATTCTGCTGTAAAACCAAATGGCGTCCTTGTAATCACCTGACTGCCCCGTCAGCCAGACAGTCGCTGAAGCAGTCAGCCAATAAGACAGTCGGTTATTCAGTAGCTGGGGGCCTCACTGGATGACTTATAGAGACACCCTTTCTATCCCAGGTTCATTCCTGCTAGTCCGAATGTGACCAATCAGATTTCACAGTCTTATATTGTGGATAAATGGAACTAAAACTTTTATTATAAAGAGACAGAAACAGAAAACAGTCAAGTTTGCTGTGTAATTGACAAAGACTTGCTGGTTTTCTTCCTAATTTGGTAGCATGGCGTTAATACTCCATTCTATCGTCTGTTTTGCTGTAAATGCGATCATAATTTACTAAACTAACACCATGCTGTGTTGAAGAAGACTTGAAACTACTGATTGAGACCATCAACTCATTAGGAACGTGTTTACTGAGGTAATAAATCAAGTGATAAGTGGGGTCATTTTTTCATATGCTTACGTAAAATCAGACTTCTTTTTGAAACCGGTTGTGTTTTTTGTGCTGTCCTGCTCTGCTGATGCTGATGGTGTGAATGCCCCCTGACTGGTTAACATCAGTCCCTCATAAACACACTTTCTGGCTGATTATCTGACTGACTGCGATACTAACTGACCGGCCGGCGTCCTGGATCCTGCTCGTCTGGCCCCCGAGCTGGCCAACCTGTCTGGTTTGCTGCCAGCTTGGCTGACTAACTGGACTCGCTGACTGAGTGACTGACTTGTTTCCTGGCTGGCAGAGTGGTCGTGTCAGAGTAGATTTATGTTGCCTGGACCTGGTGATAACTCATGTCAGACACACTGAGCTCCCCATGGGGGAGCAATAAAACCACTCACTGTGTTAACCTTTTTTCCCTTGAATTTGGTCAAAACAGTCAGTTGACTGCTGAGGCCTTGTTGATGTTTACATCTTCAATTTTTTTTGGGGGGGGGGGGGCCTTGCAGATGCAATTACCTTCAAATTCTTCACTGCTGACATATCAGACTGTGTTAAACCAGCCAGCACATTTTCTTGTTGATGATGCTCTGACGGGGAAGCCACATTTCTGACCACATGCAAGTTCTATATAGCTAGTTGGGGTCAATGGTTGTCTGAAATAATCTTTGACTATTATTTGCACTGAAAAATACATGACATCCGGAAATGTTTAGTTTTGCCCAACCAACAGCCCAAGGACATACACTTTAAAATGATTAAACTGAAAGAAGAAGCAAATCCTCACTCTGGAGAGGTAAGAACCAGACAATATTTGATTTTGTGTTTGAAATTTCTTTGCTGTGTAAACCACAGATATGTTGGAACTTTATGTTTCTTTTCGTTCAGATTTGAGGTTTTTGTTGTGCTTACGATCCGGTTGGGTTTGAGGCACAACAACCTCTTGGTTAGGGTGAGAGAAAGATACTGTTTTCGTTTAAAATATTCTCTTTTGTTCCAACAAACACTAGGTTCTATTTTTAAATGAGACGTCAGGATATTTTACAGCCATGTTTGAGGTCCCCCACTTAATTACTGATTCACATTGCTTCCACCATTTCCTCCTCTTCCTAATGAGAAAGTCAGCTCATATACCTGTAATCAGAGCAAAATCACAAATAAGTCATATGTTATTAGGGAAGAAATTGTACTTGATCAGTGTTTCCCAAAGCCCAAGACGAAGTTCTCAAATGTTTTGTTTCGTCAACAACCTGAAGATATTTAGTTCGTCTTCATAGAGGAGTGAACATACAGGAAAATATTCACATTTAAGTAGCTAGAATGACAAATCTTTTACTTTTTGTCTTCAAAAATGACAAAAAATAGTTGCCAATTAAATTTTAGCTAACAATATTGATCTCGTTCTAACTTCTCTAACTTTTTTGCATTGCTCTGTGATAACTTTGCATGGTATCCAGCCATTCTGGTGGTTTCATGGCTTGTTGACTCTCAACAATTCAGGCATTTGACTTTGTTGCACCAAAAGCCTTAAAGATAATTTAAAAGTTCTAAGTAAAAACATCCACCATGAGGAGCAGCAGGTGGTACGATGTGTTCAGTGTTCCGGGCTACTTTGTCCCGGTTCAGCAGGTTTAAGTCTCAACATTCGAGGACAAAAATACAAAGGACGCATTTTTAAGAGTGTGGTGTCTGAGAGTCGTGAGGAAACTGCAGCTGTAAAGACAAAAGAGGAACCCAGAGGTCTCATAAATCACTTTTCAAAAATGCAGCACTCACACCCACTTTCAACAACAATGACAACCACTTCCTTCAAGGAAACCACACGCGCCAAATAACAAGTTTGGAGGAGGATTCTTTTAAAAAAAAAAAAAAGGATGTTTGTCTCCACCACGATCGTCCTCTGAAGACAGAGCGAGACACCAACACATGCGGGATTAGCGGTTTGATACCTCTCAGTGCGAGGCGTTTTTTTAAGGACTGTAAATTATTTTTGTGTTAAAATGTTCATGTTTGCAAGAAGTTTTCATTGCACTTCCTTTCTTTTTTGATTACTGTTATGTCCCAATAAAAGCACATCATTTGTTTGCATTTGGTCTACCTTTAAATCACATACAGTATATTCTACATCATTGCATGTCATACTAAAAATACTGCAGTTAGACTGCTTCACCGTCTTGAGAACAGATGTTGGTTTAAAATGTTTTCATTGTGAGAGTCAACTTCCAAATGCATTAAGCTGTGCCTGAGAAACTTAACTTACAACTAAAAAATATGTTTATTTATTTACAAATTCTACTTATTGATGTAATATTATACATACACTATATAGTTTTATAAAACTAAAAAGTCATATCTTCTAACATTTATTTAATCAGTCATGTTTTTTGTGACAAAGGTGACAAGTACTCCACGGGGGATTTTATGTTTTTCAGTCTCTCATTTTGTTTGTTCTGATACTCTCCTCTTTGATTTTACATTCATTTGTCTTGTATCAATGTGTACTTTTTTGTGCTTATTATAAAGCAACATGTTTTGAAACGTAAAACAAAAAGCCCAAAACCTATGAGGTAAAGTGAAATGTCACAAAGTGCAGTTGAGTTGGTGTTATAGCATTTTGGACCCTTGCAGCCTGTCTCACGAGGGCTCAGGGTTGAAGGCCACAGGGAAGGTATCTTCCAATGTCAGCTAAAAATGGTAAGCTAATCTTGAAGAAGAAATCCAAACTCAATACAATGTTATTGAGGTAATAACACAAACTCAGGTTACAGACAGCCACTTTCATTAGCGACAAACAAAGGTGTCATCTGATAACAACAGGTTTTCTGGTCTTTTAAAGAGTCGTTACTCCGCTGATGTGAACGATTACCGTCCGCTGCAGCCAAGCAGGCCTGTAATTGTTCGTGTATGGAGCCCCGAGGATGTGACTGATTGGATGTCATTAAGTCGAAATGTGCGTCAACAGACATGAAGTGAGCTTATTACAGTCGAACTGTAACTCTTACAACCCTACACTTTCTCCTCAGAGGGCAGCTAATGACCCAGAAGGTCCAGGTGGCAATTTAGGCCTCTGAAGTTTTAAATGTTTCCTAGTGTAAGTAAGTGTGCGCGCACACACACACACACACACACACACACACACACACACACACACACACACAGACATAATACTGAGAGGGTTTAATTCTCACACAACTGTAATGATAATTCGGCCAAAACTGTGGCTGTATGTTCTTTGTACACATAAACCTTTGTTGGGTTTGGAGTGCTTCCTCAAGAAGGTTTAGATTATTTTAAATCTATTGTGTTTTCAACAAACAACTGTCATATGAGAGGGTCAGCACTCATTGTTTGGCTCCACAGGGAGTCAGACAGTGTCATTTTGGACAACAAATCCCATCTGGAGGAATAAATCCTGTGGAGTTAAGATTAAAAAGTTGGAAAATTATTGGTGAGAAGAATTGTCAAAAAAAAGACAACTGGTTTCATTCTCAAATATATTACTCATTAAGGCCTGATGAATGTCATCTGTTCATGAGGAACGGCCTGTTTAAGTCACTTCACAATGAACTCAATGCCCCGAAAATTAACACATTAAACGGTTACCAAAGAGTAAACTGAAGACTTTCAAACAGAAAACAGGAAACAGAAAATAAAGTCAGCAGTCTCAGAAGGGGTGTTAGAGGACCCAAAACACTTAAAACAAAATATTATAGCTGTCAGCGACGTGTCTTCAGCAGCCATGAATTTTAACCTAAATTGATTTGTGAAAATCAAGAAGAAAGAAAAAGGGTGATTTAATGCTTATTTCCGTGGACTTCCATTATGCAGTTAGTGAGGGAATGGTTGGACATGAGGTCAGATGCAAAAAAATCAACAACAGACAAAGTCATCATGATCCCAGATCAAAGTAGTGTTAAAGAGATAAACACTAATTGTCAATTTCTTGTAAAAGAGGTCTTCTCTTAAATGACTCACATAAAGAACAAATATGTAATAAGTTGTGATCTTTACGCAGCCAAGTGCGTGAAAATCAGATAGATGTTAAAAAGTTATGCTGACCGGACATGAGAAGACTCCTGAAATACTATAAAATGATCAGTCCATTAATAAATAAAAGAAAATAATTTTAGTTTTCCAAAGTGTTGGAAATATAAAGCCATTTCATCTTGAGAACTGGTGCAGATTAAACTGTTGCTTTTCTGAACAACTCAGAAGGAGCTGCTCCAAGTGCTTTGGACTGAGAGTAGTTACGTGAGGTTCGGGCAGATTGTGGCAGCAGTTTCCTTCTTTGTCGTGATGTGTTTAGGTTTTATGAAGCATGAGGAGTTCTCAGTCTGGCCCAAAAACTTTCACTTCAAGCACAAGGCTTCTGTCGACCATAAAACCAACTACAAGGCACAGATGATCCTGTTCACTGGATATAAAAAAAAAAGACATAATCAGTCACAGAAATAAACGTCTGGATAAACGTCTGGATCATTCTGAAGTGACATTAATCGTAAGAAATAAAAAAAAATATTTGCACTTCTGTTTTCTGAAAGCAAACTCTTTAATTAATTTTCTCTGTTCAACGAGCATCTTCGACTCCTTGCTTGTCTCATTTGCTGACATTCATTTTACAGCCGGGTGGTGTTGAGCCGTGTGTGGAAACTGATGTGAGGGAATTAAAAACATGTTCAAAGACAACTGACTGCAGGAGTTTATAACAATGTGATTTCTGTTTTATGGGTGAACTTTACGGCATGTGCAGGACACAACAAAGAGAGAAGGGTGTCGCTGTATATGAACCAACAAAATATAACAAATCCTTTGTGTCTGTAAGTTGTAAAACTGTCTATATATGCTCCTAATGGAGACAGGATTATTCATCTTTTACTTTGTTGCATGAATTAGAGTCAGCGGTCGCTCTGTGAGGCTGTACTTGATTTGACTTGTGTACTGAGCTCAGTGCTAACATGCTTACATGTTGATTTTTAGCAGGTATGCAGTATGTTCACCATCTTATTGGTGTTAGCATGCTAATATACTGTGTGTTAATTTGAATTTGAAAGAAAGTTGTTGACCAGGACAGGGCTTTTTTTAAGACAACCAAAAAAAGACAACTTTTTATTTTTACTTATTAACATCATGAACACAAACCTATTATGACTTAAGTTACTTATATTATAATATGGAAGTCACAGAACTAATATATGATTTGAATCCCGAACCATGATATTCTCCGAAACCTAACCAAGTAGATTTTTCTACCTGAAACTAAACAAAGTATTTGTTTTACTTAAATCCAACCAAGCACTTCTTTTCCTAAACATAAGTAGTTTTCTTGGATTAGGGTTAGGGCCCTGAAACTCAATTATAGGGTACGTACGCACGTTTTACACTTTGGTGCTGTGCTTAATCCAAGTTCACTGCGGAAACACTTGAGAATAGGGCACAGTTAATGTTAAATTTCGAACAATGTAGTCCTTAAAGGTGCTATTTGTAAAAAAAAAAAAAAGTACATTTTTGAGTCTTATTCCCAACTTGTCAAATAATAACGCTGTGGGTTTCCCAAGAGCTGCTTCTAAGACTTGAAGTTAAACCAAAGCATAACAATCAAGTGTCAATTCAACTGAATACTGTAGCAAATGTTTTGTATTAGTTGTTCTGAGAGCTGGACAGTTTTAAGAGTTATGAGTACAAGTTATGCATGAAATGCCCCTTTAAGCCCCTGGGAGTCTCTGTGGGCATGTGAAGCACATGGAAAAATAAGAAGGAATGTAAAGAAAAAACAACGAAGAGGAAGAATAAGGCTGTCATCACCCACGATTCATTCTTCATCATTGAAATATGTAATTATCAGTCCGGAAGAGCAGCACTCATCCTCCTGTTTATATTCTGCTCTTTCCTCTGTGAATGTGTGAGTGTTTGTTTTCTCAGCCGCCTCAAAATCTCGCTCTCTCTTTCACTCACACGCAAACACACACACACACACACACACACAAACACACACACACACACACACACAGACAGTTCATAAACAGAGACCTCTGATCCTCTGCTGTGGCATCAAGAAATCTCACCACCACAGCCTTTTTTATTTTACCTCCCACATTTAACAACAATCTGATGTAATTATGGAAACTGACTCAGATCTGGAATTGTGAGAGACCTCACATAACAAATTTTAGCCACGTTAGCAGCGCGGCTTTAGAGATGCTAATGCCAGTCTGTCGGTCAGCCGCTTTGATCCAGACTGAGGATGTTCGATCCAGCGTAGCCCAAGTTGACTGTGCTGTGTTGGAGCTCACTAAATTTATGAGGAAAAACCCAGAATGTGTTGGATCGATTTATTCTGTCTCATCTACACATGTAGCTTAACTCAGCATTTGGGTCAAAACATGCCTGTGGTTAAGTGCAGCCTCAGACCTGCTAGCATCGCTGTGGACTGTTAATAACATGTGATCTGCATCTGGATACACAATCTGTATAATTACAACCAATCCATGGGCCTTTGCATTTACACCTAAAAGGCGTTTTTATGTCATTTAGAATCATTTAGAAGTCTTGCTCACTAATGCTACCTTTTGTAGCTTCTCCCAGGCTTACTTTAGCAAGGTGAACTTTGCTGTGTGGGGTTTCTTACAGTAACTGCGTGGTTTAATGGACTGCATTGATAAAGTGTTTTTCTCGTCTACCGACCAATCACAGCACTTTGTCTCCAAAGCACCCCACCATTTTTCTATTCTTACCAATTCACACACTAACATACATTTCAATGCCCAATTACAGTGGGATCCAGTCGCTTTCTGTGTGTGTGCAGTGTGTGTTTTTGCTCATCCCGGTACAATATCTAGATCAAGGTCCAAGTAATGTCCCCAATCTTATCTCTAAATGACAAAAAGTCATGTCCTTTAACAGGTAGATAAAGACAACAATGTTAGGTCAATCCAATCTATCATCCTGATGGGAAACTCTTTCAGAGACTTGTTTGTTTGCCTCTCTGCTCTCAAACAAACCAGTTTAACAGTTACCACTGTTGAATGTTAAGACTTCAAGTCAACATTTTGTTTACATGCCCTCAGTCGGTCAAACATGTTGTAGAGGAGTCACATGTGTCCCAGGATCCAACAGATAAGGAGGGAGGGAGTCCCGACTGCTGCTGAGAACCGATAGTGGCATCGAGGAACTGACAGTGGCCGATCCAGAAAGAACGACATTTGCCTTTTATTTAAATTGTTCCATCGGCAAATACCCTCATGTTTGAATGTCGGCATCTGGAGCATTGTAGTTTGTGTATGTCTGTGTTTATTAGGGCACTATCACAGAGCACTGTTTCCCTCTTGTAAGAGTGAGGACAGATCCAAACTGGGGCCATCTCCTCCCCCTCCTCCTCAGGAGAAGCGGGCAGCAGCAGCTTCCACATTCGAGACCAGAGAGGATCTCAGTAGGAGGTTAATTAAAACAAACTGGCAGTGCTGTCGTACACGCAGATCTAGGTGAAACAACTGGAGCCTTGAAGTCTCTCAGAGGCCATGTCCTGACTCCCATGACTTCATCTCAAGTCACTGTTTATGTGGCTCATATATATGTTCATTAGTGGAGAAGTCTGACGTTTTTCGTAAAATATTGTGATTCCTTTTCTTGCTAAAAATTTCACAAATACGCCTGCGAACACATTTTAAAAGCTCACTGATTAAAGTTAGTTAAAACATGACGATGGTGAGTTTCAACAATTTTATCAGTCCCTATTATTTTTGGGTTTTTTTTTTACTTTAACGGAGACTTTAAACCTGAATTGTACAGCTAGGGCTGTGAACATTTTTTAGATAATCTAGGAAGTTACATCACAAAACGCAAAAACACAACTGTAAGCACTGGAGAAATTGTAGCTGAAACTATCAAAATTCCTTTTTTCCCTTCTCACAAAAAATGACATATTTTCATGAACTAAAACCTGTACATAGTTCAGATAACTTAGAAAGGTTAACACACATTTTGTTGTGCAGTTGTTTTGGAGCAATATTTTTTGTTTATTCAGAAATGTCGTGGTGTTGATTTTTTTTATGACACACGTAAAATGCTTTAATCAAGTATCATGGTTTTTAACATTCAGCATATTCTTTGCAGATTTTAGGGCATTTGATCTTACTCCAAAAAAACAACATCAAAATAAGCAAAAATACCAATGTAGACACTGACAGACCCTCTGTGTTAGCTAGGTTGTTTGTGTTTTTTGTTTGTTTCTTTGTTTGTGGGTGTCTTATTTACTAAATCATCTAATCTATGTGCAGATTAGATCAATTAAAAGGCACATTTTGTTTGCAACAGGCTGTGATGATCGCCTCACAACTTAACACAAGTCTAGCAAGAGATGTGTACTGTAATTTTTGGGCTACTAGACAGCAGCAAAACAAGTTGTGAACACAACTTTTGCATATTATAACCATTGTACTTATTATAATGAAAGTATAAGCAAACAGTTGCTTTTTTGGACATATTTTTGCTCTATTTTTGGTCTCCACCGATGGAATGTCAGGCTTTAAAAATACCAAATTTTTTGCAGTGTTCACCAGTTTTTTGGCTTTTTTGCTGAAAACAGTTGCTGATGAGTGAGAGTGAACCAAAACAGCAAAGTTGGCCTGAAAATAAAAACTAGCTAAAAGACACTAAAACGCTCTGTAAATCTGAGGAGAACTGCTGTTTTGTGCATTTATTCACTGTTGCCCTTTCACTATGAGCGACTTGTAATTGTCTCTATTGTAAATATACAACTTTTTGTAATAGCAGCTCAGATTTATTTTACAAAAGTTTGTCGTTGACGAGTGAAGACAAGATTCTCAAGCTACGCTCTGACCCAAAATGCTAGTGTTTTCAAAGACAAAGAAGAAAAAAGTATGAACTTTAAACCTGGGAGAAAAGAATGCAGGTTTAAACTTATCAATATTAGTTTGGACGTGGACACGTTTTGATAACACGAGACAGATGTTTGTGACTCTGATCTCTCTGGTATGTCAGTGATTGTTGTGTTTGTAGCAGCGATGACAAATCAGCACTCCTCCCTCTGTTTGTTTGACTTTGTTTTGCTTTCAACAACAAACGTCCGAGACAAGACGAGGACCAGCTGCTCTGATCAGAGGAAGAGGAGGAGGGCAGGGAAAGTGACCTTCTGCTCTCACCCAAAGGTCAGCCATGCGGTTGGGTTTGTTCCAACGCGCTCGCAACTTAAGTTATCAGGACAAGTTGTAAATCAAAACTCTTGTTTTCTGTGTAAGTCCGAGACCCTCTCCCTTAGAAATGTCATCGTACATTAACATCATTTGACAAATAACTGGACATGTCTTCGTCATAGGTACCAGTAGGCTTTGAACCAATATTCAAAAGTGTGTTTTGGTTCATTTTTCTGCAGGCACCTGTCTGTCTCCTGCGCTGTGGGGTTGAGACAGTCTGGCGAGAGCCCTGTTGACCGGGAGGCTCAAACTGTCACCAGCGTCTGACCACACAGCTATGGGTCAGTCTACACAGAGACAGACAGGGAGACAACCACCGGGGTCTCCTCCAGAAGACGTTAATGATCCAGAGACAAAGAAACAGGCCAGAGATAAAGTGTTAGGCACCAGTGTTATCATCTGACTGGCATTTGCACAAAAGTACGTGGGTGATATCAGTAAACACAATTATCAGATAGGGCGACGCGTTCCTGTGCTCGACGGTCAGCAATCAGAAAGAATGGCCTTAAAAATGCTGGAGGTACAAACTGAAACTTTTTTTTTTTTTTTTTAATACCGTCTACTTCACATAGCTAAAATTAGACACTTTTGGCGGGGCGCAGACGTTCATAAACTCATAACTCACAATAGAAATGAACAGAACCGGTAAGTTCCTCCCCGCTGTTGCTCAGCATGGAAACTGAAGCAGACAGAGGCCTTTCTGTCTGAGCTGGGAGAGAGGGAGTACAGGCGTCACGGAGCGGCGAGACGTCCTGACAGGCCGCCGGCTGCTCCGACCAATTAAAAGGTGAGAGGGGAGGAAGAGCAGGAAGTCAGGAGCCGAGCCTGGAATCCCTGAAACACTGGGCTCACTGTGATCCTCAAACTCACTGTTTCACTGGTACTTGAAACAGTACTTCACTCAAAGTGTGTGCTGCTTATTTAAATGTAAGCTTATTGTGAAAGCAGGTATAAGGCAAGAGGTAATAATGGTTCAGCTACACAAGTCAATGCGTCGGTCCTCCATCCATTTTTACACCAATTGTAATCCCAATGTAGTATCACCCACTGGGTGTGGGATACAGTTTTGACGCTCGAGTTTGGCATTACGACCACGCCATCTTTTGAGAATTCTTGTTTACCATATTTAGACTAGAGGGTACAGCTGGGGAGCATATCCTGACTCTGTCTGACAGAGAGCAACAAATAGTAGCGACTTGTCAATCATAATGTAGCCATGTCCTAATACATAGAGAGAGCTGCAGCCACGACCCTTCCAGTGGACCTCATGGGACCTTATTTCAGAAAAGCATTGTACAGTAGTTAGTGGGGAGAGACAAAAATGTGTTTGATCCTATTTGAATTGTGCCATGTGAATGAAGTACAATATCATCTAGTTTTTCTATTTCTTTGGATGAGAGGTGAAACATCTTCAGGAATGCAGCTCCTAGATTGACCATGACCTGGATGACTGAGAACCTTCATCAACTTCATCGAGTTTTGTGTTAAACTGCTCGGAGAACTCCATCGTCTGGCTCAACGTACATCACCAACAATAATGTGACCTCCAACTTGGCACAGAAAAGGTACTAAAAAAGATGAAAATCACAATCAATCAGCTCATTGTCAACTATTTAAACTAGCCTTTTAATTGACAAAAAAGTATATGTTTAGTTCATGGCACAAGAAAGGCAAGACTGAAGATTGATTTGACTCTCCATACAGTTTTTCCAAAATAAGGTCCGATGGGGCAAACCAGAAGGGGTGTGCCTTTGGATCTCTATGGTGCATTCTACTCTAAATGGGAAAGTGATAAAATGAACAGAGTGCTACCAATTCAGGCCACAAACTCATTAGGAAACTGTTCACAAAGGTGATATATTAAGTGAGAAGTGGGGTCATTTTCTCATAAGATTACATACAGTGGGACCTCTTTTGAAACCAGTGGAGCTATCCCATACTGGTCAAGTTTAAGGCAATTTAGCATTGGCTCCACTTCTGAGACCATGAAGATCCGTCCATATTTTAAAGGGGCACAGTGTAGTTTTGGAAGAGACATTCAAACTCAGAATTGTAATGTTTACAACATTAATGAGGTACTAATACAAACTCGTGAATATTTATTATTTCCATAACCGAATAAACAAGCTGTTCTCAGCAGAAAACAAGGTTCAGAACACTGTTTGAAGCCAGAAAGGTGGCGGGGTCCGCCAAATCAAAACATTACTGAAGTAATTCAATTGAGTAGTCTTCTAAAAAACAATGTATGGTCTGAACCAAAGTGGGAAACACCTGATCAACACAACCGTGCCACATGTGAGGTGTTTTTGTGAAGCAAGGACAATTTCATTTTTACTGCCTTGTAGATGTGATGTTTTGCAGTTTGGGGGTATAGTCAGTTTCATGATACATGATACATCAAAACCACCTCCAGTTCTTTAAATATCCTGAGGTAAAAAACATGTTTTGCTTGGTGTTTGGATGTGGTATGTCCCATTTTACTCATCGTCTTTTAAAGCTTTTTGCATCACCTTTAAGGCTAGTGACGGCACGAGTTGTTGCTTGATGTTGTTCGCCCCAGCAGGTTGGCCTCAGATTTGGCAGGAAAACTTTGGACAGACTTCAGATGGGCTTCAAACATTTGGGGAGTGTGACAGTGTGTTGGTAGGTGGTGTCAAGCAGAGCAGCAGACATTTTGCATCTATTTCTGTGACATTTTGCAGGTCAACCACAGCTCTAAAGTGCTGCTGTTTGTTGTGAACGTCAGTGTTTTGTTCAGGCTGTGGTTGAGGGAGTGTGTCTAAATGTTGTCCAGACCTTCATGCCACAACAGATAGTCACTGACATCTAGGATACTTGATAAAATATCATGAAAAACCATCTGAAGAAAGTTGTGAGGCACATTAGTTGTTCTTAACCATCAAATGCAGGCCTATTGCGCTCTGTAAGTGGGTTCAGATTTTGGCTTTCTTTAACCATTTATTGTGGCAGTAACGGTCCAGCGCTGTGAGGTCCAGCTGTAATCTCAGTGTTGATGGTTTGGGGTTTTTTTCGAGAGAGGAGACAGTAGAGAGACTCACGGCCGTCTTTTGATGAGGCCAGATGAGACCTTCAGTCACATTCTTGGTCAGTCTCCTGGGCTGCAGCACGCCACATTACTGCCTGCTGTACAAACAAATAAGGCCAGTCTCAGAGGGCCTCCTGGGCCAAGTCGTGCCAAGCCGAGCAGGGACAAACCACCCACCTCTGACGGTCCGAAAATATAGACTCTCCATTTTTAACTCCAGCAACAAGAAACTTTTTCAGTAAGTCACAAACAAAGTCGTTCCACATGTTGTGGTACAAGCTGTTGTTGTCACTTCTGATGTCTGGACGTCACCAACCTGTGACAGGAATCTGTGTTCCTGAAAGACAGTCATTTTGGATGTCGCCGGACTCTACTGGAGTCTTATTTATCCTTGGGTTGAAGTCATTACGCTGTAGAGGTGTTTTGAACATCTGCTAAAACCTGTGTTTGTCTGTAGTTTAGCAACTTTAATCAAGCTCTGTAGGTTTGGATTTTTCTATACAGTGTGAAATAAATTAGCTTGTAGTAAGAGCTATAACTGGCATTTAAATTGTTTTTTGTATTTTTTGTATTTTTTTTTTTTTGCCCTCCCAGAAACAAAACCTAACCTTAAAACTAAAAGGGACAAGTGCAAAACGATACTGTAAGGATCAGACTAAATGTATGTATTTGCTCTAACACAAGCTACAACCAACGCCATGAGGACATCTTACATTTTTTACAGCTTTCTTATTTTTGTGTGGTCCCAACAAAAGTTTACGCCAAAACCTGTTACTAGAGATCAAAAAGTGATCAAACACCTCAGTTAGCCAAGCCCTTATCCTTAAAATGAGGTTTACTAATACACAAACACTGCTATTCATTGTAGTTTCCACTGAAACTTGAATGAATTCAGATCTAAAACACACATTTCATGACCAACAGCTTGTTTTTGCATGCAGGTCTGTGTATGTGGGCATCTTTATGCCTGTAAGTGTGTGTGAGGCACAGAGAGGGGAGGATGAGAGAGGGATGTGTGTGACACAGAGTTCTACAGCTGGAAAAAAACACATGCCACTTGATGCACTGTAAAAACTTTATTAGACCATTTTCATTAAGCAAGTATTCCTGTAATGTCCTCTCACAATTTGATTGAGCCTAGACTGAAGAGCAGTTAGTCACCCTTCTTTAATTGAAGTAAGTTAGAGCTTAGTTTAAAAAAAAAAAAAGAAGATACAGTAAGACTAATAAGCCTCTAAGTTAGAGCATAATGTGCCATCAGAAACTGATCATAGAACTTACTTACTTGTTTTTCAGTGTTACGCTGTGTGTGATATCAGAGGGCAAGCTCTGTGGAAGTCACCTGGTTGTTTCTGTCACAGCGTTGAACAGTAGAAACTAGCCCGCCCCATGCAAATCTTTCCTTCCTCTGTCTCTCCTTCCAGCAGCTCTCTGCAACTTTGAATCTCAAATAGTAAGAATTTTACATTTCAAACAAATTATTCGACAGAGTATTTACATGAAACCAGGCGCAAGCAGACACCAGACGGACGGTCCAGCGAACAGACTTGCAGAAAAAGAATGAACACCTAACACAGGAGCAAAGCGGTGTTCTTGTCTTGATGTAGTTTGGCATGCCGTGCCACAGTAACGTTAAAGTCAACTTGTAAATCATGTAAATCAGAAAATAAACAAGAACTTAAATTTCATCTTGCCGCAAATCAACCTAATATCTAATGCACATGAAAGCACCAGTTGCACCGGTGCATGACATGAGGCTGTCTCATAGTCATCTGGTGCTCAATCTTTGTTCTTATTATAAGTTGGACGTGAAGCTAAAAGTCTTTATCATGGTTGTCACATCAGATTGACATGTAACCTTTGAAAGCGAATCTGTCAGGATGCCAGACTCTGACGGGGGTGTGCTGGTATGTGCGCGCGTGTCTTTGTGTCTGCGTCTCGGTGACAGACAGAGACGTCAAGTCATCAAAGAGGACAATGCGTCTAGTCCAGGGCTGAACTCTGGGAGACGGAGACAGACAAAGAGATGGTGTGATAGGTGGAAGGAGGTGACAGGGAACTAAAGGCCAGTGGGTGAAGCTGTTTGTGTCGCCACCTGCCCCCTCGCCGTCTGAAAAACTGCAAATTGAGCGAACGACTCTGCGAGTGAAACATTTAGTTAAGATGCAATCTGCGAATACTCTGTCAGGGACCATTAACTTTGAAGTATTTTGTATTTGGTTTGTTTATGTTCACATTGCCCCGTTCTGGATGAAGTAACTCTCCTCTTAAAACTGTTCCAGTTTGTGATTTTCAGACGCAAAGGACTGGAGACAAGGTAATCTTAAGAGAGCGTCTCTGCCTCTTTGCCGACGATACGACTCTGTTTGCTTCACTGGACCGTCACCTCCTGGCTTGCGGCTGAGTCTGAGGCCACGGTCGGGGTAACTGGGTCCTGTTCACACCAGTATTTCTCTACAACATTGACAGCGGTATCTGTAGAATATGTCACAGACATCAGGAAAATACACACAGGTAAACAGCAATATTTTTCTTTTTCAACGCAGCCACCAGGCAACACATGAAGGCGCTATGTTCGAGGGGTAAGTGTGTGTCGGATGGGACCGGACTGTCTTGTGAACGGAGGGCTGAGCCTGAAGGTGAAGCTCGTATTTCTCATGTCAATGTACGCTTCAGCCCTCAACAGTGATCACGAGCTGTGGGCAGTGACTCATACAGATGCCAGAGGTGTGAATCTTCAGTGGCCTCCCAGTTTGGTTCTATTACAATTTTAACAGCCAGCAGTTTGAAAGCACACTCAGTGCATCTTGATGCATCTCAGCGTACGGCGCGATCAACTGCCACAGCTATTTTTTCATCATTGAATACAACTAGTAACAAATACAAGATCGAAACTGCAGCTTTTCTATACCAGCATCTGTGTGACCAAAGAATGAACGTTTTCACACATTTAATTGATTGCTAGATGATGGGCATGCTTTGCAAATGGTTGTTCAAAATATGTCAACGGTGCATGAAAAGGACTCTTACCTCTACGCAACGGACTAATAGAATGATGTTTTGGACTGAATGATTTGTCCTTTTGAAGCATGTTTAGTCAGGTTGCTTTGAAAAGTCAACATGCTGATAAACAGATCTTGTGTAAATCTAACAAATTACTGTATATTAATTGATAATCATGCAGTATTTTAGCAGTGTCCTTCATTCTACAAGAAGTTGATATTATCTTCTCCACCACCTGTATCCTTGGAGTGTCTCCTCGTGTTTAGTCTTCCCCACTGACCAGCGTCCAGTGTCCTGATTGGCCAGGTCCGTCCGCTGCCATGGCGCCACAGGGGGTCAAATTGTGGGCCAATGGGGGTGTCACTCAGACCCCTCAGAGGAGAAAAGGGAGGGAGGTGATTTAGCATTAGGTCATCCCCACCCCTCCTGCTCTGTCCCTGTGGCTCTCTGACAGGTCTCATCATACTGGGGACCTGCCGGGCGGATTGACAACTCAATGAGTCGACCAGCGCTGGGCTTTTACAAGCGCCATTTCACGGCTTCAGTCTTTGTATGACACCACCCAATATGCCTCCGCCCCTCTACAAACCCCTAACTCTGTTTTTCTCTCCGCTTCCCCCACTTCTTCTTTACACAATCCCCCCCCTGTCTTATTACTGTCCTGTCTCTGCTGTGCCGCGCTCTTTCGAGATGGGACGTAATAGCTTCAGTTAAAATGAGTGAAACAGCCAGGGACAGGAAAAAGATATCAGTTAAGTGTGTCTCCATCCATCAATAGAAAAGTTTTTGTCTCTAAGCCACCCTGCTCAGATGTTTGGATTTGTCTTCTACTACAATCATGATTCCAAAAAGGTTGGGATGTTGTGTAAAAGTAAAGTGAATAAAGAATCATGATTTGCAAAGGAAATTATACAGTCATACGTTTCGCAAAGTGGTGATCCTGGCCTCATCCTTGTTTGTGAACAACTGAGCCTTATGAGGATGGCCCTGTCATACCCGCTCATGACACCATAATTTTTTCATAACCTTGGTTGTAAATTGAAGAGCTGGTTACAGAATAAGCACTAACCACTGAGCAACAATATTTCCAAAGACCCCTATTTAACATCTCCAGCAGCGTTGAAAAGATATGTAGATGTACTGCTGTATGTATTGTATTGTCAGATGTATTGCTCAACATCCATGCCAACGTAAAGGATGAACAAATGTGGGCAGTCACGTTTACATTGTAAGAGATGGGTGTATATATTTCGATGTGCAATTTGGTTTAAACTACATTGAGGTAAAGATTGTGGAAAGTTTGCAGTTATGGTTAATAGTTAGTTAAATGTAGCCATCCACCACCAACAGCCACACACAACTTTCCACTTTGCTAAACCTTCAGGTGAAGAAGTGTCCAGAGTGAATATAAGATTTGGGGGCTGAAACTGACTGAGTGTCAAAAAGATGGAGGGAAACATGGATGCAGGGAAAGAGGAGAGTGAAAGAAGGAACCAAGGAAAGGATAGAGTGCGCAAAGGAGGGAAAGTGGGAGGGAGGGGAGGGGATACCGTCACGCTTTGGTGCCTCTCAATTGAAGTCTGAACACCGGCCACAAAACCCGGCTCGCTCCATATACCTCATCTTTGCATGTGAAAGGACGGCTCCATTGTCCGGGCCTAACTGCACATTTAACCTGTCTGGACTGAAAGAAAAGGGAAATTTCTCTCCCTGTCTCTCCCCTCACACCCTCTCTCGTCTTAACAAACCAATTAGCTGGACATTTCTCCCGGAAAGACGACTTCTTTACACTTGTGCTAAATAGTGAACAAGCGGCTCTCGGATGTTGAGTTTTTAGCCGGAGGGAGAAAGCAGTGCTTCTCCAGCTTTTTCTCTTGTGTGTTCTGGATTTGGTCCTCGAGGATCTCCGAGTGCTCAGTGTTCAGGACGGATTGAAGCCTGTGATTTGATGGTCAGTGTGTCCACAGAACAGATATAAATCCTGGCGTCTGATGTACAACTTCACATTCAGACAGTTAGAGGCGGACGGTGCACAGATTTAATGAGAACTAATTCCTGTGTCATGTTTGGCAGATTTCACTTGTTATTGGTCTTTTAGAACTGCTGTTTAGAGTTTGTGTTTTGACCCAAAATAATTTCAACATGTGTAAAACAGCATGTTATTTATTTTCATTCTCACATTTTACTGTTAATATCTGAACTGTAGTGACTGTCTGTCATCATATAAGTCTGATGGAAAGTCAAACAACAACTTCTTAAGATTTAATCCTGACAGTTGTGAGATGGGGGTGAAGTGCAGCCATCTCTACCTAATGGTTAAATGAAAGCCTGGTTTTCTTTCACCAGAATAGATGCATAATGATCCCAAGCGATTCTGCGGCCATGTCCACAGAGAGTCTGCTGCTCATGCTGAGAGCTCGACTGGAGATCTTTTTTTTTTTTTTTTTGGGCAAAGCCTCCGGCTGTGCTTTGGGTTTAAAAAGGAGGGTTGTTTGGCTGTGCAATGGCACTGACCAACACAGTCCAGCTCAGAGCCAAGTCTGTGTGTGTGTCTCGAAGATCACACGTAACGCTACTCCAATCTTCATTCAAGCGTTTAAGGCCTCTTGTTGATTATTATTAAATCATCTATTAATGTGGTACAAAGAGATTCAAAACCACCGCTAAGAAGCCTTAAACTACCACACACAGATGTAAAACTACCACAAAGAGATGTGAAACTACCAGAAAGAGATGTGAAACTACCACAAAGACAGAAAAAAGTACCACAAAGAGACAAGAAAGTAGCAGAAAGGGACATGAAACTACCATATAGGGTAAAGAAAGAACCACAAACAGATGTACAACTGCCACAAAAGACAAAAAAAACTACCACAAAGAGATGTAAAACTGCCACGAAGAGACACCAAAGTCCCATTAAGAGACAAGAGAAAACCACAAGGGATGTATAACAACCAGAAAGAGAGGCAAAACAAAAAAGAAGACATACTGTGTCTTTTTCAGTCCAGGTATGCTCCTATCTGTATATGGACTGACTCATTCAAGATAATGAAAGACTGAAAAATACTTACTAAATTACTTTTGGAAATGTGTAAATAAGACAACTTTAACCTTAATGCTGACCATCTAAAACCCCCCCTGCACGCAGAAATCTACTCCATGTTTTGTCTTGGCCAGGTCAACCCAGGCTGAAGCTAAGCCGCGGGCGTGATTGTCAGTTTAACACTAAAGATGTGAATGCAGACGTAAATGGCGAGGCGTCCTCTGAGCCGCTCCGCTCCCCTGACGCTCCGTCATGAATACAGGCTTCCTGAGGAGTTTGAGTCCTGGCAAGAGGACGCCGTCTCTCTACCTGTGAAGCCGTCAAACAGGCCACTGGGGTTTGTTTGTGTCGGCAGCTGAGTCGATCCTCAGCAAGAGCTCTCTCGACACAATGTCCGACGCCCCGACCCTGCAGCTCTGAAGCTCAGCCGAGGGGGCCAGCTGTAAGAGCTGCCCAGCCGGGGGCCCGGGGGCCTGAGTGGGTCCAAAAGGCCTGGTGCTGGGAGGCTCTGACAGGGGCAGCTGAAACCCAGCGGCCCCTCAACGTCCGCCGCATTCTTCTAATTAGACACTTGGAGAATTAACACCGGCAAGGGTAAGATGAGCGTCCGCTCCCCCGCAGCCAGAGGAGAGTGGACTGGGAATAAAATCGTCCCTTGATTAGATTTTAAATCAAACATCCCACTGAAAGAACCGAGAGCGTGCCCATCTTTGACTTGTTTTCCAAATCATCCCTCAGGTTCAGGTGAATTCCAGTTTAATTTTTTTTTTTTTTTTTTTCATATCATTAAGCAACATTTCTATTTGTTGAATTGTCAAGTTGGTTTAATGCAAGGTTTGGACTGCACAACATCAGCCCCAAAAGCGATGGGGGCTGATGGGTTTGAGGACAACTACACCGGTGTATAGCATTAAGCCACTCTTTTTCAAAAATTGTTTAATAGTTCATTCAAGTTAATACCCCACACAGCCGAGTCTGTGAGTCATTGTTCACTCACACTCATTTCATGAGGTCCTTTACTCATGATGAATTATCTTACCACTTCAAGCCACAGGATAATTTGACACCATTATCATGAGATAATCAAGACAAATACTAACAATAATTAACTGGTAATCTTGCAATAACTGCTTTGAAAAATGGCTGTTCTTGTGTTCAGTAGGCCATTCATTGACCTGTGGTGTGTTTACAATGCTTAAAACCTGAAGTGGACCAGCCCAGTCTGCCCAGATCTCATGTTCATATGTGAAGATGCTGCAGAATCAGAATCAGAGCTCCCTGATTAGTCCCACAAACAGGGAAATGTGTGCGTCACAGCAGCCAAAGGACAGTTCAATATAACAATAAGCAATAATAATGAAAAATAAACAATTTGATTAAAGGGTAAGAAGAAGAGCTGGAACAGAAATAGAATCATATGTACAAATATAAACAGCGCAATTATAAACAGTTCAGGCAGTGTATTGTTGTTAACAAATGGTTGGTGGCTGTGGCTCAGGGGTAGGGCCAGTGTCTTTTTATCAGAGGGTCGCTGGTTCGATTCCCCTGGTTTGCATGTCGAAGTGTCCTTGGGCAAGATACTGAACCCCAAACTGCTCCTGATGTGCTGGTTGGCATCCTGCATGGCAGCTACCGCCATCCGTGTATGGCAGAATTACTGTAAGTCACTTTGGGCAAAAGTCTATAACGACGCCTCTGGAAAAAGTTCTAATTCTGCTCAGGTTTTAAAAGTTGTTTACATATTACGGTGAGTTTGGCCTGGAGAATCTGGGCGCTGGCACATGAGGTGTGTTTTTCTCTGTAGTTCCTGTGTGGGGACATTCTTCTCGCTGATGTTGGTGCCTGACACTCATCAGTGTGAATGTAAAGCATCTTAATTAGAGGGGATGGGATGCTCCTCCCCGCTCGAGCCCCACTTTGTGAAGGCAGGTGCAGCTTTAAATGACTTGACATTTTTTGCAGTGTGCAGAAGGTGGCAGGTTGTGATCCTACAACCCACATCTCATATACATAATCCAGCAGGCAGGCGGGCCCCTGCTCTTGCTGAATGGGGGGACTCTCCCTTCCTCTGGGGACGTTTCAGGGCTGAAAGAGAACCCTCGCCACCCGGCTACCGGGGGCCCGTGGGCGCAGTGAGAAAATGAAGACCTCTGCGCCCCTCTAAATCCCCAGGAATTTCTCATTAAGCGAGGGTCCTGGGCTGCCGAGGGCCCTCTGGGCCCTCACCCACCCCCCGTGAGGGGTCTCCCTCTCTGGCACGGAGAATGGAGCTCTCCACTCCACTTTGTGCTGGCTGCCGGCTACCAGGGCCTGTTATTCACCTTCTCCTTTCTCACCAGTACAAGAGCTTTCTCCCAATCATGCTTTCAAAGCCCTCAGGACTTCCTCTTCCTTTCATTCAGATTTTACATAAGTGTGTGTGTGTGTGTGTGTGTGTGTGTGTGTGTGTGTGTGTGTGTGTGTGTGTGTGTGTGTGTGTGTGTGTGTGTGTGATGTCTAATAAGACCAAAAGAGAGAAAGGCATAATTGAATTTGACATTTTTTAATGGTATCCTGAGATATTTTTGTCTGGAGGCGCCAAAGCTTGACTGAAGCGGACTCTCATTTCAAAGAGTGTTTTTTTTCTTCTTTTTCACACGTTGTTCATGAGTACAAGGAGGATTAATGAGGATTATGTATATGAGGAGAGGTAATGAGTTTTGATGAGAGCAGAGAGGATATTTAGTGTAAGATTTCAAAACATCTCAGCGAGTCATCAGATGCTGCCGACTTCTCCTGGACAGTTTATCCTCATATTTTACTGAGAACATATAAACAGAATACAAAAAAAAGAGGACAAAACAAATGACGGCAAGACAGTGGTTATTTTAAACGGAGAAATGTAGAAGAAAAGAGACAAGTCGCCCTTTTTGTGTGTTTTGTTTCCTGTTAAAGAAGAGCTGTTACCTCCCCTGTGTGGAGGAGAGCTGCTGCTACAACAACACTGACTGACTTCATCACACCAACACAGCTCCTTAATGTTTGTTCTTAAGGGCTGATCAGTCGAAAGGTCTTTAAATACTTTTATCAACAGCTGTATCTTTATTGGGACACCGTGTAGTTTTGGAGGAGAAATTCAAACTAAGAATCATAATATTTACAATATCAATAATGTAATGATATAAACACTGAGGTGATCACTTTTTCCATAGCTGAAATAAAAAAAAGTTTCTCTCAGAGGAAAATAAAGTCCAGAACACCATTTGAAGCCCGAAAGATGGCAGGGTCCGCCACATATAAGCAAACTGAAACAGTATGAAGTTGTGTTGTCCTTTAAGGTCAATTTGTTAATTAAGTTTATTCAGTCATGACAACAAACAGAGTGTGTTTCTGTAGTTTGTACAGGCAGAAAATAAAACCAGTCATCAAAGGTGTCTTCGCTAAAGACATTTAATCTCGTTGTCAGGTGGAGATCTCTGCGGTTATGTGTGTGTGCGTGCATGTGCGTGTATGCGTGCGTGCATGTGTGTGTGTTCTATTAACTTTACATGGTATCAAAAGGAAAAAAAAACGTATACAATTTCAATGAAACTATATCATTGTACCTAATTCTTTGCCAGCCGTTGTAATTCCCCTTAAGTATCATCAGGGCCGTTCACTACGAGCCGTTAGTACCACTTCTTTCTTTCTGTCTTTCTTTCTTGCTGAGAACCGCATAAAATGTCAGACGTGGTGAAAATTAAGGTGCTTTATTTTATTATCATCATTATTGCGTCTTCACTCTGTTTTCTCTCTCTTGCTGGTGTTTTGCTTCTTCTTTTGTTTTACTTGGACTTACAACGCCGGAGGAAAACAGAATAAGATTTTTTTTTGCTCAATGACACTTGCACCAGATGGAAAAAAAAAATTGTATCCAACAGAGACAGAAAACCAATTAATCGTGAGATTTTGATAAGGTGCAGGTGAATCACTGATGTGTGCGTCCACTGCTGCCCTGAGCAGTTCGTCCGGTCGCTGCAGTGTGAGTCCATTCTGAGACGCTCGGCCTCGACTCATTCCCACAGCTCTGTCAACGTGTCCGGCAGGAGATCGGCTCCATATGTTTCTCTCGCTCACAGCGACCATGTGAAACGTCCCTGTGGATCAGATGATGGACGTCCAGGGTGACGACCTTAAAGAGCTGATATCTCCATGGTGATGAGATGATTCAGCATGTGCAGTTGTTGGTCAGCAGTGACTCAACTCCAGGTGCTGACACTAACCCCTGAAAATGTGTTTCCTCTGGTGGCCTGTCCTCGTTCTGTTGCTCTTTTTGATGATATGTGTAAAATAAAAACGGGGCTGGTGGAATTCATTGATTTGTTCATTTGTTTTATATCATGATTACTTTTTACGTTCTACAGAATATTGGTGTTTTTAAAACCGTTTTCCCCACAACTGATCGAATTTTTTGTTATTAAAATTATGGGTAACACGGAAGAAATACTCTCTTTGCATTTTTGTATGAGGAAAGGAGAACAAATTATAATCTAAGTATTTTTGTAAATACCAGGTAGCTACAGAGCGCAGTACCATGAAGTGAACACATTCTGGATGGAGCCCTGGATCTGAGTGCCAATCCTGCGGTACCCTGAACCTACTTTATTTCTGTAAATCATGTAAATCATTCTTGCGACTGTCATTTTCTGTGGCCAGCCCAGGTGCCAGAATACAATGCTGACTATTAAAGTTTCTGCAAACCACTGATCACATTTGTGTCACATTGGAATTTAGACAAAACATGTCATAGTTCACACTGCATGTTTATGACCAGACTTTCATATCAGAATGTGGACGTGATGGTGGGGGAGTTATAGACCAGAAGACGGGCAAGCCAGTGACCATAGTTCAGAGCAGTGTTTCAACTCTGTGTGTGTAACCACTGAATGCTTTAAAGAGAGAGCCCTTGGGATGACTTCCAGTCATGTTTTTGGTGACAAAAAAACGATATATTAAGCCAAAACATGATGTTTTCCTCACCTTAACCAAGTGAGTTTTGTGCCTAAATCTAATAGACCAAAAGCACAATTCTTGCAACTTTAGTTTTCCTTAGTGTTTCCTTAGTGTCTCAGAGATGTTTGAAAAAAATTGTTACGTAACAATTATTTGGAGATCAGCTACAGGATTTTACAAGGGCCCATGAATTAAATAGAAGTTTCAACATGATTTTTTTTCAAGAAAGTTGCAATTTCAATATTTGTTGCTGAATGGTTACAGTGATTCCTACTGCAACCTTCCCTCGATTTTGCAAGATCTCATGATTTTAATAGAAGTTTCAACTTCAAAATCCAATGACATGAACGGGGAAAAGTTCTGGATTTTGGATGAGTTGATGCATGGAATGACTCAGAAACATACATTTGCAACATAAATCTTTTTTTTTTTTATTTGTGTTCTCTTATAAGTAGTCACAATAAGAAAAGAACTGGAGGGTTAATCTTAAGAAGTGTGTCATTTGTGTTTTCAATAAAATCTAACTCCGTAAGCTGTTTGATAAATCTAGCGGGGAAAAGGTTTGCTATTTTACTCTGAAATTGTAATGAAATGGAAGTGTAAATTAGCATGAAATGGAAACACTTGCGTACAGGTACCTCAAAGTTGTTCTTAGTTACTTTCCACCACTGTCTGAAACAAAAGTGAAAGAGCTTCAGCGTAACGGCAGCAGAGGAAGAGAGGAGGAGTGAAACTGAGACACAAAGAAAGAAGTCGATAGACAGAGAGAGTTGTCCCATACAGGCCAGGACAGCTGACAGCTGGGTTCAGCCGGGGTCAGAGGTCATGGATTGGCAGCAGTGGGGGAGTGAAGAGGAATCTAAAACAACAGGAAGACACACACACACACACACACACACACACCTCCGGAAGAGGAGACGAGCGTGGGCCTCTGGGACTCTCTTTCGTGTGACAGACAGTTGACTAAAACTTCATCAGCGTGTGGTGTGAAAGCTTCCTCCCACGCATCTGATCCAGGAGCTTTCACTGTGTGTGTGTGTGTGTGTGTGTGTGTGCATTTGCTCTTACACGCTGCTATCTATTTGAGTCTTAGACCTTGGCAGTGACAAGATTGTAGTAAAGTGTGAGAATATTTTTAGCATGAGAAAACAAACCGCCGGTAAGGTAAACAGTCTGTTTTAGGTCTACAGCCGGGTGGCCTGCAGTGGTTAGAGGAGGCGGGTGAGGAGATAATGACTCCATTTTCATTTTAGGGTGATTTTTTTCCTTTGAGAGAGGCATAACAAATATTCCCAAGTTGGTTCCTGCAGGGGAGTTTTGTTTTATGTCATCTTTGTATATACACTTTGAACGGTGTAAACATAAATCAGTGGATTCACTGGGGATTGAACCCAGTGTCTTCTGACCTTTACACTATGGACCAGCATAGATAGAGAATGAAATAAATATGAAGTAGTATAAATTAACCAACCCCTCAGTTTTATTATGTTATTTAAAAAAAAAAAAAGATCTTATGGAAAATAGTACATAATGTCATTTTCTGGGACTATAAACAGACTGTAATACTGTTGTAAGTGACTTATTACTTTCAAATGATAGCTACTAACCCGCTATACATTACATTCTGGAAGTAGGCTGCATAAAAACAAGACATTTCATTGTATGGTGGTCTGCTTTACATTCAGAAGGTCCTTGTTTCAATCGGCAGTGGAACAAATGCTTTATGATTGAATTAACTGATTAACTGTGTGAAATAGCGTCTGAACACTCACTTTGTGAGTTAGACTCACGTTCAAAGCAAAAATTAGCCTTCATAGAGATTGTCAAGTGGACCGCAGTTTTTCAGAAAGTTTATAGTTGGGATCATGAATATCTACATCAAATTTCACTGCAAACCTTTCAATGCATCCTGACGTATTACAAAATAAAAACAAAAACAGTATCGGTGGTGCAAGAGTAACAATGCTCACACAATCCAACCGGGCCCAGACACACCAAACCTACACCAAAGAACTAGTGGCGATGAAAGCTGACTGTGGTGTCACCTCACGTCGCCTGTGTCTCAGCCCAAAAAGCTGCACTTGAACGCACCGCAATGACTACAGCCAACTGGCTTCTTGATTCTGCTCCTGAGAGAGAGGAAAAAATTCTCCATACCACTAGACACCAGACGGCTCAGGACTGTGGACATATAACCCGTTGCTGTCGACATCTGACTGTCAGCCATCGTCGGAGCCCTTAGAATTGATCTTTTTTTTTTCTTCTATTATTTGTATTTGTAATTTGTATGGTTCTATAGTGTGGTAGTCATCACATCTGCTTTACACACAGAAGGTCCTGGGTTCAATCCCCAGTGGAACCACTACTTAATGATTAGAAAATGAATCAGACACATCCTATCTGGATTGCTGGAGTTCCTTAGATAATAGTAATAATATGATCTATAGAAACACAACAGAGGCTACTGTGGTCTTACACATGAAATAGTTAATCTTTTTATTCAGTGCTGATGGTCTCTTGTGCATTTCGAATTAGATTATCATTGTTCAGTAGTATTTGTTTAATATTTCAAGTAAATACACAATGCGTGGCCCTCCTCTTACATTTTGTAAGTCCTAATGGCTTTCTAGAAAAACATTGTTTAACTTAAAATGCCAGCTTTTGACAAACTCGGAAGAAAGCTCCACATTGAGCTTTCTTTATCCAGAGTTGACAGCATCACCTTTTTAGAGTTTAGCTCTCATCTCTGCAAAGTGTATGAAAGTCTGTGAATGATTTAACTTATGAATTGATTAACCATAAGACAATGGCTCCACTGTGGATAGAACACAGGACCTAATGCGTGTAAAGCAGATGTGCTAATCACTGTACAATGGAATTGCACAACAAGAGTTCTTCAGCTGAGGTTTCACGATGTGTGCTAGATGAAGAGTCAGAGGATCACCAAAATCATTTGGATTCATGATCCGAGGAACTTGATTGGCTTTAACGGAAAAACGCTCTGACACCGGCTGATAGTCAGGTGTTGGCTAAAGTCAAGTCCGCCTGGGAGTGACTGCGGCCCTAACTGTTGCGGTGTCCTGCGCAAAAATAAACCCTTTATGACAGCAACAGGTTGTATATCCACACTCCTGAGTCGTCTGGTGTCTGGTGGTATGGAGTGTTCTCTCCTCTCTCTCAGGAGCAGAACGTAGGAGCCAGCCAGCTGTTGGCTGTAGTCTTTGTACACAAAATCCAACCAGGCCCAGACACACCAAACCGACATCAAAGAACTAGTGGTGATGAAAGCTGACTGTGGTGTCGCCTCATGTCGCCTGTGTCTCGGCCGAAAAGCTGCACTTGAACGCGCTGCAAAGACTACAGCCAATAGCCAGCTGGCTTCTTTATTCTGCTCCCGAGAGAGAGAGGAAAAAAACTCTCCATACCACCAGACACCAGACGACTCAGGAGTGTGCATATACAAGCCGCTGCTGTCATAAAGCATTTTTCTTTATTTGTGCAGGACACAACATAACAATTAGGGCCACAGAAACTCTCTCACAGACCCAACATTGACCGACGTCTGACCATCAGCCAATGTTGGAGCCCTTAGAATATATATATATTTCAAGTATTTCTTTTAAGTACAGTTTCTGTTAAAGTAAATCATGTTCCCAAGATCATGACTAACTAGTAGCTCTATTGTGTAGCAGTTAGCACATCAGTATTGTATGCAGAGAAGAACCTAGGTTCAATCCCCAGTGCAACCTTTCTCTTGTGGTTATTTAATATCTTAGTTAAGTCATTCACAGAGTTTCAGACACTTTGAGATGAGACCTAGACTCTGACAGACTCGACATTAGCTGACATCTGACCAGCAGTGGTCGTAGTTGAAAAGTCAGGGGATTATTGAATTCTTTAGGATTTGTCATCCTTTTGATGAACTTGGAACAAAATTCTTCATTTAGCTGTGCAAGTGCAAGTCTCTATAAAGTGTCTGACACTCTGTGAATGACTTAACTAATGTACTGATAAACCATAATGTAGAGTTTCCACTGGGAAGTGAACACAGGATGTTACGCAAACCTTGCAAACCACTCCACTACAGTTCTTAGGTTTTTAGCTCACAGTTGATACAAAACTTTTCAAATAAATATATATATGATTGTCATTGGAGGACTTTTTTAATTCCTGGAAAACATTTCCCAGCAATTCTTGCAAAACTTCTTGACCGATTTATAGTTCCATAGTGTAGTGGTCATCATGTCTGGTTTACATGCAGAGGGTCCTGGGTTTAATCCCCAGTGGAACTGCTAGTTTGATTAATTGTGTGTAGCAATCAAAACCCTTTCATAGGATTCATAAAGCTTTGTTCTTGCCTGTGTTTCAGTGACCATCACACTCAGGTCTTTATCAACTTCATAAGTCAAGACTGAGGAGTAGACTCTCAGTAACTTAACATTAGTCTTCATGTAAAGACATTTTTACTTTTAGTAGGATCAATGACTTTAATGACCAATGACTTTATACATCTATAACTGTATGATAAATTGTTTGAGTTTGATTTCATTCATGTTCCAAAGATCATTAATCCTAATGACTTGAGCAAGGCTCTGACTATTGATCGAGCATCAACATTTGAATTTAATTGAATTTTTAAAAGGTTAAAAAGGTTAAAGGTTATAAACTTTCACATTTATTTTGAATTGGTAGTGATTTATTAGCTTCACTATGTGACGATGAAGCAGAAGTTCCTATGGGGATGGAACTCATAACCTTCTCCATGAAAATTAAATTACAGAACCACACATGAAAACAAAAACAGGTTATGTGAATAATTACAAATGAATAAAAACATCATTTGTTTTGATTTATTTTAATAAAAGATGTGCGTGCAAAAGTAACAGTAATCATACCAATTATGTTCCTTTGTTTTTTGCTCAGCCCATCTACTCATTTTAACTTTGATCTGTGCATTTATTAAACTATATGAACACAGATTTTATGCATGTAAATGAAGATGTCCCAGCTCACACTGACGGTCAGTCTTCAGGCATGTTGTGAACAAATTACAGCAGGTGCTGTGCTGCCCTCTGGCGGATATGACAAGACCTTACAATGGAAAGTAAAAACACGGACGTGTTGTCTGCATACATGACAAATACTGTATTATAAACACTGATGCATCAAATCTTGAGGCAGCATTTGACTTTTGTAGCTGATTGAGATGGAGGTAGTTATAGACAGTTTGAGACCTGTATGAATCTTCTAAAGCTGTAGAGATACAACCGGTCACGACTGGTCCTGTGGTTGGTTTTCATACAAAGTGGTGAGCAGTTGGTTTTATGCCAGTTGATATTAAATCTAAAAAAAATCCACCAGATTTGTAGAAATCACCATAAAACGTCTGGGTGGGAAGAAAACAAGATTAACAAATCAAAACGTGTGTAACTGTTGAGAAACAAGAGGTGATTTATCCGTGTTTTGAGACATATCACGGCCTAAAATATAAAGATTCAACGTTATTTAGTCACTGGAGGGAAAAAAAAAACATGAAAAAAAAAAAGCAAGCACAGTGAGATGAGAAATAAATGTGATTTATATGACTGACTGGATTTTATTGATTTTACTCATTCTGTTGGAACTAAAAAATAACATATTTAACATCAACCCATGTGCAAATACATTATTTTACCTGTACATCCTTTCTTCATTCTTTTTACTAAGCTAAAAGAGCATCTGATGACATACAGCACCTGAGCCAATGAGCTGTCAGCTTCATGAGTAATGTCAGCGAGGGGAGGAGGGAGGCCGCACACGCCTGGAACAGCCTGACTTCTACCAGAAAACTCCCCCCCTCCCTCCCTCTGTTCTCCATCCCTGTGCTCTCTGGTTCTCTCCTCTCCTCGACAGGAAGAATGCAGACTTGTGCCTGAAGGAGGCTGTCTTTGATTAGTATCTTAACACAAATAACCTGTCAACAAGCTGCATGTCGGGGCGTTACATCATGAGCCATCTTATCCTTGAACTCAGTTAAGAGCAGATAGCATCACTAGCCTCTCGCAATCACGTAACAGAATGGACAGCTGACAAACACTTGCAGATCTTCTACTGATGACAAATGTTTTTCTCTCCTTTTTTCTGCATGAATGGTCAGTGACTTCCTTCAAGTTCAAAAGGTCTGAAATGTTGAGATATAATCAACCTAATCACCAAAATATATACATATATATGATATATTAAAATGTCTCTTTGTTGCAACTTTACATTTCTTTAGATTCAATTTCCAATTTTATGTTGTGACATCTCTGTGCTTACAGTCTATAAGGTTTAGACAACAAAAACCACTTGGTTAGGGTTAGAAAAAGATCATGTTGTGGCTTAAAATACCTGTTTTGGTCAGGACAAACACAGCTGGACCTCCCCCCAAAAATATGCCTTTCTTGCTGCCAGGTCTCCTTAAAAATATCCAACATTTTATTCTGGTGATAAGGCCGGTCAGTACACTCTCATTATTCTAAGTTAGTATGAAGCGGCAGCCTGCTGAGTTAGCTTTGCTCAGCATAGAGACTGGAAACTGGTTGAACAAGCTGGCTATATTCAGACAAATCTGTCTACTAACACCTTTTAATACTGACTCATTTGTATGTTACATCTTGGTACAAAAAAACAAAATGTAAAAACAATTTTGTAGGTTCATGAGGTTCATGTTCTGGCCAAATTCTTGACTCTGAGCTGTGACTTCCTGGAGAACTTGTTGGCTTATTGGAACTCCGAGACCGAGACAAACTCTTTCCCTCAGTCTTCATGCTAAATTAAACATACATTCATTTCTGTCACTTGGGGTCTCACTGTCAAAACAGCACAAAATAAATTTCCCAACTGTAGTTCAGGGAGTGCTGACACACACTCTCAATGTGTGCCACTGTTCGCTAGATTAAAGCTGATGTACAGGAAAGTAATCTGGCAGGTTTGGGCAAATAAACACTCCCACAAGTAACAGGAATACACAAATGATCCTGTTGTCAAACATGCTTCGCTGGTGTTGAATACGATATTAAATTACCACAATTTCTGATGAAATTCTATCTGACGTGACTCAGTCACAAATGTTTTATTCACGTTAAGTTCAGTCTCTTCTTACAATTTATGTTTCCCAGAAGTAGCAACAGGTGAAGAAATGAAACCATGAGTAAATTGTGGATTTCTCTGGGTTTGAAAATTGTTGGAAGTACACATCTCAAAATATGTAACAAAAGTAAAGTCATTTTTAAAAGTCTAATGCAGTTTTCATTCATACATATTATACCTTTCAGCTAACTCAAGGCTCAACAGACATAAAAGTGGGTAAAAGTAGGTAAACGTAGGTTTAGAAACCATTAATGAAAAGGTCACTCCTGGACTGCAATGACTGTGAGCTCTCTTAGTCTCACATTACCAGAATAGAAACCATCACTTCTCTCAGCTGAGTCATGTTTGTGGTAGTGTGTCATTAATGCTCTGTGTAGCCTTAGGAACATAAATCACTCATCATGTATTATTTTGCATGTACACCATATTTTACACATTGACAGTTTGAACAAACATGAGGTTGGTCTTTCCCAACCCTATAATGGAGCTTGAAATGTTTACCTTACTCTTAAAGTAATAGAAAAATGCCCCCTGTGGCTGGCATTACATCATCAGATTGTGACTGCTGATTCAAGTGTGTAAGTAGCATTTTACTGTTGCTATTGAGGTGAAGCTAGTTTTAACTACTACGCACACAGTTCCATGTCTAAAGTGATGTCAGCCTCTGTTGGGCCTGAAGACTACAGTTTTGAAAGTGAAACAAATGTGGAGTTAATAAGAAGTGATCATACTAGAATTCTGTAGGCCACTCCTGATCTCTGCTTGTGGCTAGCAACCTGGTTCCATTGTGGGTAATTTGGGCACCAGGTTTTGGCGAAAACAAAAGAATGCATGGAATAAAAGTGGACAACTTTGGTTCTGCTGTATTAGGTTTGACATTTTTTAGTGAGCATTTCCAACCTTGAATCCAACAATTTCATAATGTAGAAGTGCAGCACTTTATTGGTGGAGGAGGAAATGCTCTATACCTGTCAAATGGATTTCTCCTTTTTGAAATGGACAGGTATTTGCTCAAATTAATTACTGAAGAGTTCAGACCACTTTTTAAAAAACGTCTATTCATGTCTGATTGTCTGTTTTTGGGAGGATACAACACTACGCTACGTAAATAAATAAAACAATATATAATTGATTAATATTTCATTATGAAGGGAGTGTTTCCACATAACTTGCATTTTCATTGATAGTAAAACTTTTAACTTTATTTGTAAATGGAGTGTTTTAAGACTCTGAATGTTTCTTCTGTCATCAGTTTATTATGTACATCTTGTAAAAACTAATGCAGGTTACAATGTTCGGTTTTAGAGATTTAATCTACACTTCACGAAATTAAAAAGTGATGTTCACCTGAGAACATTTCCATGCTGAATAAAACGTGTAACTAACATAAACTTGTGTTTGGCACAGAGATTATTTTTGCCAATAATTCCAAATTAAAAAAAACAAACAAACATGTTTTTTGTAAGGGAAACCAGGGCAATGCTAACTTCCAGGTAAGCCTACCAAACCTCATCATCCCTACACTACCACTCTATTAGATCTTTAAAGATGTGTTATTAAGATATGAAAGAATCAAACATGTATTTTAGATTTATTAGATATGCAAGTTTTTGCCACAGATCATATTTTCCACAAGAGCCCCAAATCCAATTAAGAAATCCCATAGCTTCTTGTCCAGGGAATCAGGGTGATGATAACTTCCAATATGTCATCTCTCTATTGCAGTACCTCTCAAAATTTTATTATAAACAAGATATGAAGGAGTCAAACATGTGTTTGAGATGAATCAGATGTACACATTTTTAAATAACATCATGGGGAGAAACAGTTGAGTTACATGTAAGCTAGGAAATGGTGTGACGCTGCAATTTTCTAAAAGGAAGTTATGTAGAGGTGTAGTTTGTAGTTTTCACTTGTGGTGCTTATGTTGCTGAACAAAGCATGTAATTATCATAAACTGAGTCACTGAGTTTATTTCTGCCGATATTCCGAAATCCAATTAAAAAATCTCATAGACTTTTTGTGGAGGGTACCAGGGTGATGTTAACTTCTGGGTTAGCCAACAAAACTATGTCATCCCTATATCATTTTGTTAATTAATAAGTTATGAAAGAATCAAACCTGTATTATCGATGAATTAGATGTACGTACTTTGCAATGACACTAAAAATGTTTTAAAAGTTCAGTGTATGCAAGCTAGGCTAAGATAGGCTAGGACCCAGGACGTTACACGACGTGACGCACCACTTTTCTAACTGAAAGTGAACTAACATAGTGGGAGGTTAGGAAGTCTATCACTAGTAATATCCTGGTAGACTAATTTTGTATGTTTTTGTTGTAATTTCTTTGCATATTTGACTTTTAAAAAAAACACTTTTTCAAGACTTTAAACTAAAAATTACGTTGAACCGAACTAAGCTGTGATATTACCACAGGCCTTCTATTTGTGTTTTACGTTGGTGCCACATCTCTCACATCTGTCAGGGGACTTACCGGTGTGTTCTTAAAGTTGAAACTCATCTTTGTCAAACCAAAACCTGCTTTGACGCAGCAGTGGAAAGTACGAGAAATGTAAACCGGCGCTGACTAACCGGCTCAAATGAGACTGAGTCCACATTAATAGCAGCGATGACACCGGGACATGCGCAGTGCTGCCGGTCCGCGGCGCTGTTCTGCGCAGCGCGGACCCGCAGCAGGCCCCGTCCTGTCTGCCCGTCTCTCTCTCTCTCTCCCCTGTCTGTCTCCACAAGTGTCTCTCTCTCTCTCATTCTCACCAAACGCTTTTCTGCTAGAATCGAGTCTGAAAGGCACAAAAAAGGCATTTCAAATGCTCCGTGTTTCCGTCTCAGCTTGAGAGGGGTGGGGGAGAGGAAACACCGGGGGGAAGTGGGGAGCTGACAGTGGACTCACCGAGCGCATTACACCTAAAACATTCACATTAAACAATTCTGCAGAGACTCGTCCATTTCTGTGGGACCACCACTGTCACAAGCGTGCTTCGTGCTGCTCTTAATGCCACTTGTTCGTGGATGAATCTTCAGAGTGGAGAGGAGAGGAGGGTGGCGACCGTGTCGATCACCAGCGCCGATTCCACATCGCCTCCCGGTGATAAGAGAGGAGTGTGTGTGTATGTGCGTGCTGAGCTGAGGTGGTATTTTTACACCTGAAACAGCCCCCCTTGTCCTCATACCCGCCCTCCGTGTCCCCCAAAGACATGTCGTCTCCAAATCTGCACATTTCCTCACCCATAAAATCAAGCCCACCAGAGCTGAAATCTCGCATGACTCTCATGCTCAGCTCAGCTCCGGCCGAGAGCTGCAGTTGTTTTTCAGCTCTCACCCCTTCGTTTCTGAAAAACAGAAAAGCTGACGGTCTGTTTTCTCCTCCAACAGAAACCAGAGCAGCACACACGACGCTTTGAGTGCCATTGAATGTTGTGTTATTTTTGTTTTTCTGTTTTTTGCTGTCAGACGCGTTTGGGCACACACACACGCACGCACACACACACACAACTGTGCCTCAGTCCCCCCTGTCGTGGCAGAAAACGCTCATAAGACAGTGACTTTGGGAGGCATAGCATGTCAAGAAAAATGTTCCTGTCGTGGCATGGCTGATTCAAGACCCAAACAGCCTCCAGAAGCCCATCCAGAGCACAGCAGAGGTGCGCTTTGAGGCTCAGTTTCTCCGTGGCTGGGTGAACTTTATATCGAGTATGTATTAACACTTTGTGGCCTGTTTTTTTTTTTTTTTTTTTTTTTTTTTTTACTCCTCTAAGGCTGGAGGACTCCATTTTGAAGGGACCGGGTGTGCAGCCAGAGACTACAGAGCAGCAACTCGTCTCAGGGAAAAGGAAACCCATCTGTTTTTCCGGGTAGCCTTCTTCTTCTACTGCTGCTGCTGCTGCTGCTGCCGCACCATTTCTTCTCAGGCGTGGTGGACATTTTCCTGAATGACTTCATTTGTTTTGCATTCTCGTCTCATCATCTCCAGGCGCAAGTGCGTGTCGGGGTGTTTGGTGGAGGAGATGTTGGCACAAGTTTGGCATGTGACATGTCACTGGTGATGGCAGCCCGGGTTAGGTTAATAATTGATGCTTGTAATTAAGGAGAGGGCGGGGCGATTCTTGGAGGTGTCGCGTGGTCGTTTTCTTTCTTTTTTTTTTCCTACTGTTTTTTTTTTTTCTTTCAGGCTGTCACCTAAAGAAAAATTATTAATTTTTTTTTTTTCTTGAAGAGGAGATTTACGGCCCCTTCTGTGCTCCACGCTGTGGACCGGGCTGGGGAGGGAGGCAGTGGTGACGACTGGCAGTGCGCACAGCAGAGCGAGAGACTTTCAAAGGGGGCAGGCAGAGTCTGCAGGCAGGAAACAGAGCAGAAATCCAAAGACGGCGAATTATAAAGTTGCAGTTATCACAAAGCAAAAGGGGGAGTGTCGCTGGAGGAGCACAGCACGCCTGAATTTCTATTCCAGGGGCCGCTGGACCAGGCTTTAGCGCATGTAGAGAGGAGGAGGAGGAGGAGGAGGAGGGAGGAGGGGGGGGAGTGAGTGAGTACGTTTCACAGGATCCAGGCCTAGTAGTATTGCCGCTGGGACTCTCCCCATCCGCTTTCAAAAAATTGGAAATTGGCACATTTAAACGCCAAAATGAGCGGGTTGAGGGTCACGTTCGCAGTGGCCGACACCGGAATGGTAAGATTCTCGCGACAGATCCCGTGTCATTCTGCGTTTTGTGCGTGATTTAGCTGTTTGATGCACATAGCCTGCATCCGTCGGGGAGGGAAGCCTGTGGAACTGTGTGTGCGTCCGTGTGCGTGTCAGTGTGTGTAGGTGAACTTGTTTTTGCGTCGCCGTCTCGTGTTGTGTTGCGTTCATGCGTTTTTCGTGCAAATCGTGGAGCCACTGTAAAGCGTCTCTCTCGCTCACACACACACACACACACATGCAGTTGCACACATCGACATACACACGCACCCATGCACACGCGCGCGCACGCGCGGGTCCATTTTAATTCCAGTTGGTGGTCACAGCGCCGGCGTGTTTCCATCCGGTGGATTTTGACGTGACGCGCTGTAATCATATCTCCGGCTTTGATGTGTGTGTGTGCTGCATGTGTGTGTGTGTGAGTTTACAGGCTGCTGACCTTATCGTACTTGATGTCATTTTCGTCATATCGCGATAATCTTTCACCAGAGGCTTTACAGCGAGGCTGCGGTGTTTGCGCAGAGTCTCTCCCCTCCAAAAAATGTCACATTAGGTCGATCCGCTCGACATCCGTGAGTCTGTTTACGTTTTATTTAACATCAGGTGAAGATGGATTGTTGTTGTGTGCACGGATTTGATGTCTGAGCTTCGCCTTTCCTCTTGACACTTTGAAAAATATCTCATTACCAGCTGCCCGGGACAACTTTAGATAAGCTGCAGCGGTGTTGTGGCCGATTGTGGGAAGACGAAATGCTAAAAACAAAAACAAAACGTGTAATTCCTCACAGCATCGATATTGTTGATAGGATGATAGGAAATATAATAAAATCACAACTGACTTCTGTAGACCCACGGGCATATTATAACGAGTCGTAACACAGGAAAATATGCATGTTTCTGTTTTAAAATATTCCAAACTTGCAATATTCTGATCTCAATAATTTTGGCCCCTCACTGATCATTTTCTGCTCATGTTTCAGGGAGGGATCATGCCAGCATGAGTGGGCCTTACGCAGGCCCTGGCAGGGACACTCATCAGTCCAGCTGCCCTTTGACCCCCGGCCGTGACCTCTCCACCCACTCCTGCTCCTCCAGACACAATGACCACAGGATCGGCCTAACCATGTCTGCCGCCGCCTCCTCCTACAAGCATGCATCAGTCTACGGATTTGCACAGACGGACCACTCCTCTTCCTCCTCCTCGTCCTCCTACAGTCCTCTCAGGAGGCTGCAACATCTCACCACCATGGTGAGCCAGCCCGACCTGGTGCTGCCACTGAGGGAGCCGGAGAGGAGCTGGGAGTGGGGGGTGAATAAGAAGGAGAGGGGGAAGGCGTCCGAAAGGGACTCCTGGGCTGATTGCACTAGCAGTGATTACTCTAGCACCAAGAACACAAGCAGGGAGGAGAGCTTTGGTAAACCCCCCGCTGGACAAAAGCTACCTAGAAGTCGAGATGCACCGACGACCAATCGGAGCGATCCTGTCGTCTCAGAGAAAAAGATGGAAAGTTGTTTCTCAGGCCCGCCTAGCCCGGCCTTCTCTCTCGACAGCAACAGCCCCTTCGCTAACGGCTTCCTCCACTTCGAATCCTCTTTGTTTGAGGACGATGATGAAGACCGGGAGACTGTGTCACCTGCCGGAAACTTGCAGGACAAAGACGAGACGCCGAGGAATATTCTCCAGTCCACTCCTGGAAACTTAAACACAGAATCGAAGGCCACTCTGTCTTCAGCGAAGGTCGTCACCCGGTCCCAGTCCTCGGGTCAGCGCAGGAGATACTGGGACGGCTCAGATGACGAGTGGGACAGCGACACCGAGCTGTTCCTGCTCGGGGATAGTTCCTTAAGGAATTCAATGGCAAGTTCTACCCTTATTACCCTCAGTAAACTTGCCACAAGAGGCTTTTGAGTTTTTCCAATAATAACAACAGCTTTATTTTCTGGTCTAGAGGGAGTAATAATAGTAAAATTCCAAAAATTTGCCTTAAGGGAGGACTGAAACTCACCTGATTAGAAAGTATTTGTTGTGGTACTAGAATACCTTCTCATACGAACCCTGCACAAGACCTGGAATACTAAACATCTCACTTTCACCGGTCATTACAGAACAGGGGTCATTGTAAATAATGGATGTGTGCACACAAGACACAACTCCACGACCGTAACTCTGCTGTTGGTAAAACTTTAGTTTACAAGTTAATTATTGGGCAGGATTAGTGGCAGGATTTGGCCCTGTCATCTTCATGGGCAGCAGTTGCAGATGTAGCAGTGGCTGCTCATGGAAACCCTTAAAGGAGCAATTAGTAAGATATGGCCAGAACTTTAGTTTGAAATGTTTAAAATGTTCAAATTTCTCTATGTAACCAAACTAAGATGAGTTTAATTGCCTCATTAAACTCATAAACACACCCAAACGCAACATAAACAAGTGGTTTGGTTAAAATAATCCCCAATTCACAGAGTAAAATGTGAAGATACTCTGGCTGCTGATTCTCTCTTCTACCAATTCACGTCTCTTGTACCTACCTGCTATGTCTCCTCATCCCATAGGTCACAGTACAGAGCCACTGTCAGTCACCTCCTCATTGTATCCCCACTACTTCAGTCTGGTGTCCAACCACGTTCACTCTCAGGCTGCTAACCCCAGTTGAGCTGGGCCCCCGTCGCCCATTGATGACATCCCCCGTCATCTGGGATTCCGATCTAGGCAAACTCTTGATCCTCTGGCTCGATGGCTAACTGAGCCATGAGCAATCAGCTAACGGTAGCTAGCTACAACCAAGGACATCTTTTCTCAGTATCTCAGCATTCCAGTATATGTGTCTGTACATCTATGGGTGCAATGTAAACAGGAACTGCTAATAAATGGATCATTTGAAATTCTTTAAACAGATATAGGATCAAGAATATGGGCTAATGTTACAGCCTACTAACTGACTCCATGGCACATCTGTTTACTTCCCTGCAGAAATCCTAGGGGCTGTAGTTCCAAAGTATTTGATTCCCTTTCTTTCCTGCTTCCTGTTTTAATACTAAGATGAGCTAATTGACGATTAGCTGTTGCTTCATGTAAGGGTGAATATTTAGAAATAAACATACATCCAAATGTTGAACTATTCCTTTAAAATGCTTGGATTACATCATAGCTAACAGCCAGTATTACCCCTCTGGCAGTTCCTACATGCCAGTACTCAGGCCTGCTCATGTATCCCACCAGTCCACTCAACCTGCTGTGAGCAGTTTATCCCATTCACAGAAAGGATATAATAATGGTGCCGGGTTTGTGATATATTTTTTCTCCTGTGCAGTGATTTGTGTTGTGGCTGGAATCCTGTTCTGGAACAAGAGAAGACAAGCTTAAATTAGAGCTCATAAAAAGACAGAAGAGAACATTGTTGGTCAGAAACTGAAGGCTTTGACTCATTATAGACAGAGCATAAAAGTGACAAACCTTTTCACGCAGTTTTACATGTGTGAAAGAACTGCACATCCACAAATGTGACAGAAGATAAAATTTAGGAATACGTAGAGCAGATGATTTTAAGCAAACAGCAGTTCACATTTTGTCTTTGCTCTGTTGAGTCAAGTAAATCTTTTTGATGAAAAGCAAGCCAAAATATCGGAGCATGAATTTTCATGCTACATTTACACCTCCTCTAGTTGTAGCACTCCTCCCGTGGTGTTTTCAAAAGACAATCACTTTCAATCACACTATTCAGCACTGAATACAGAAAGCTATGAAAGGAAATTCAGTCACTGTCTGCTCACCCCTAAGCTGGTGGAAAGTCAAGCAAAGTTTTCTAGTCTACAAAACATTTCTAGAGCTTCACAGCAGAACAGAGTTGCAGCTTTCTAAAGAACTGACGTAGATGGGGACATGTGCTATTTAAAAAAAAACAACAACAACATAAAAACCTTAAATGGCTCCATAAAGCTTGTCCTAAGTGTCCGGAAGTGCTGAGATCTCAAATAGATTTGAAAAGACATTGTCATAGACACACTTGATCCACGGACAAATGGGTGCCTGAGCGCTTTTAGCTTTGCAGCTGCAGCGAAGAGTTCAGCTTTAAAACGTGATTCGGTAACAACTTGTCAAATCGATTTGGGATCTTGGGGCTCATAGAGACTTGGATTACGCTGGACAAGCTGTCGTGAACCATGTAATGTTTTGGGGGTTTTTTTTCTACATTTTAAAACAAGTCCTGCTACTTCATTTTTTTTAGGAGAAAGCTGAGACACTGTTTTGCTGTGAAGCTCCAGAACTGTTTTGTGGACTACAAAAATTCACCCAAATTTCTGCGGGCATGGGGGTGAGGAGATACTGATTGTATTTTAATCACAGGTTCACATTTCCTGCTGTAATTGCTCAGGCAAACACCAAGCCTCGGCAGGTTGTCTTCCCACTAATTTTCATAGATCTCACTGCAGTTTTTTCTTCCATTGTTATGTTGTCAACAGCAGAGCAGCCTCAAGAAAAAGTCTTTGCCGCCTGTGAAGTTTTTAGAGGGGGAAGTTATTTGGGCGAAGTTCAACCGAAGACCATGGTGGCCCTGTGAGGTGATCGTTGACCCTGCAGAGGGATTCTATCACAGAGTGAAAGGTGGGACTGGAACTGACTTACCTGTCGCTTTCAGCAGTGAGAAGTGCTCCAAGGATTATTTTGGTCATCAGTTGATTAACATCCCCAAATGATGATTGCAGCGCTGTCTTGTGTCATAAATTTTTTTTATTAACAGTACATTAAGAAGCTGATTAAAACACTGTTTGAGAAAATAAATTTGGACATAAGATAGGATGTTGAGAAAAGACCTGTGAAAATGTGTAGTTATTATGTTGTAAGCTGTTTCATTTAGTAAAACATGCAATTACTGACATGCCATGTGCTGTTTTAGGTCAGTTTGCCAAGAGGAGACAACCTTCATGCCAGAAAAGTTTTCAAAATATTAGCAAATGAGATAAGTCAGGTCACAAACACTGTTGTCTTTTCTTGTTTTATCCTTATGTCTACTATGCAGTGGTACTCATCTAGACCTGTAAATGTCTAATGTAAGCTGTAAAATTGGTGGAGTTACCCTTTAAGTTTCAGTTTTGCAGATTTTCTACAAAATGTTCTAATTAATCACATAGACATTTACTGTAAGAACAAATGCACACTACAGTCCACTTATCAGTTGATAATTAGCAGTGATGCAGTCAGAGAGTTCTGTTCTCTGGGATATCAAAGCCGAGTCGATGCTCTCTTGTACTACCTCTGCAAGATGATGTAGTTTTAATTTGTGTCTCATGAGATTGAGGCTGATGTCTATTGTTGTCTTAGAGCCCAGCGAGCGGCCCGGTCGGCTCTACCATGTCAGGACGTTTGGGGAACCTACGGAGCAAACCTGGGTGGAAGAAAAATCAACTCATGTTTTTCATGGAGGGTTTGAATTCGAACAACTCTCCCTACTGCGTCGGCGGGGGAAGCAAAAGGAGCAGAACCACAAATACACTGTAATTACTATTTTAATAGTTTTTCGAGAGTTTTTTGAGTTGCACGCCTTCAAAAAAATAAATCATCGCTCATCGCATTGGACAATAAAAGAAAGTTGGTACGCAACAGCAAACAACAGCAAAATATTGTCCCTTCTCTTTAAAACATCCTTGTTCAGCAATTGCTTAAGTTACAATGGTGATTTTGAGCAAATTTGCTGGTAAACTATTATGTTTGACTTTTCCACAGATTCCAAAGCGTTTTCAGAATTCTTGGAAATCCAGCGTGGCAGAAGCTGAATCTGTTCTCCAAGAGAGACCCAAAATGGCTCCCTTCATTCCATCATCCATAGATGATGCCTTCCATAGCAATTCCACACCGGAGAGAGTAAACAAGGCTGATACAATCTTGCCTCCCCCTCCTTCACCAACCTGTCCTGAGACATCACACTTGACAAATGGATCCATTTCATCCCATGAAGTGTCATCACAAATAACAACTCCAGCAAAGCCAAGCACTTTAAAGAAATCATCTGGCAAGAAGAAACCAAGTAAATCGTCAAAGGAAATTAATAGTAAACATTCTAAAAAGACGTTGCAAAGTAGGTCTGACCACTCTGAGAGAGACAATGGAGAGTGCCCATATTCTGACCTCGACTCAGTCCCGAAGATTTTGTGTCCTAAAGCGCTGGAGCGTCAGTCCAAGGTATTAACAACTCAGCCATCTGTCACAGTTGTCAGAGAGGTGAAGAAGCAGCCAGAGATTCAGACTGGTCTTTGGTTCAGCAAATCAGGCAAAGACAGACGACCTAAAACAACCAGTCCAATGCCAGACCGCACTCTCTTTAGTAAGGTGCCCTGTAAGAAGAAGAACTCATCTGTAGTAAGTAAGAAGACACTGCTACCTGGTGGCTCCTCCTCTTGTGGTGGGCCCACTGACCAGTCAGGGTTGTCAGACAAGCATAAGACTCTGGTACCTGCTGAAACTGTTCTGCCATCTGAAGAGTCAGGATATTTGAAGTGTACAAACAGCTCAGTTGCTAATAGGCCTTTTGGTACAACTGGCTGTCCCAATTACCAGTCAGGATCGTCCCTGGTCTCTGTTGAGGCTGCTGTGCCCTCTGACAGGTGTGGGTATTCAAAGGGCAGACATACAATCAGCAACACAACTGACACTGTGACGGGCACAGCGTCTGACCAGTTAGGTAGCTCAGATGTTAAAAAGGCTTTAGAGCCCAGCATGACTGTCAACTGCAATGACCAGTCAAGGTTTTCAGAGAGTGTCAGTCAAAAAGAAAATTCTGACTTGAGAGTTAATACAGAGGTTGATGTAATTGACAGGATTTCAGGCAAAGCAGAAGAAAAAGAAAGTAAGTATCTAGCATCCACTACTAACCAATTAGCAAGGCCAGAAAAGCAAACCAATCTTGCCTCCAAGTGTAGGCTGCCCTTTGTCAAATTAATACGCAAGGACATAAAGGGAAAGAAGTTCCTAAACTCCAGTACCACTGACCATCCTGGATCTACAAAGAATGATAAAAAACAAGATATTAATGCTTCTAAAAAGTCCTCTAAACAGTCAAATTGCATGGACAGCAAGGCAAGTGTCTCAGTCGATAAAGAATCCAGTTCAGAACCCATAAAGCTATCAGTTAAGAAGTTAAAAGCAAGTGGTGGGACTGGTATTCTTCGTCTGTCGTCGGAATCATCACAAGAGAAAACCACCGTTGCCTCCAGTGAGTTGGGTAACCTGGAATCAGAAAGGATACCTGTTTTAAATGTGAACCCAAGCAAGGAGACTAACCCATCCTCTAACCAATCAGACAGGCCAGAAGGTAAAACGACTTCTGACTCCAAAGTAACATGCCTTTCTTCTGATCAGCTTGGTAGCTCACAGCAAAAAATTACATCTAGTACAGTTTTTAATAGAACTCCTTCACCTTCTCATCGGCATGGGAATTCAGAATGTAGGAAGGCAAATGTACCCGAAGGCCTGTCTTCTGAGAAATCCAAGAAAGTAATCCACAAATCAAAGCAAGTTCCAGATAAAGTGAATAAAATCCGACTACCTGAGCAGCCTGCCCACCTCCCAGCCAGCAATCGGCTGATGACCAGAGCCTTAAAGGCCATGCGGGAGGCAGAACAAAAGAAGCGTGAAAGAGCACGAAAGGATGTTGAAAAGAAAGAACTCTTGAATCCCCCCAGAAAAGCTGAGAAACTTGTGGGCCACAATGCGCGTAACTCCACTTGGAATCATGAGACCAAACAGGAAAGTTGCACTAAAACAAAAGCTCTTAAATCTCCCTGTAAAGACAATGGCAAGCATGATCAGGACACCTCCTCTAGCTGTAGCACCCCTTCCGTGGTGTTTTCAAATTCCGCTGACTTTGAAACTGAAGTCAAGAGCGAGGATGAAGACCTCTCAATATCCTCAACCCCACCAATGGACTTTATACCCCTCACTTCCCGGGTAAAAGCAAAGAATGAAGATCACTCCTCTGACATAGGCCCCTCATCATTACCTTCCTCGCCATTTTCTTTTATGAATGCCTTTAAAAATGTGGAGGAGGTATCCTTCCAGTCCTTGACAAATGAGGGCGATGGTAAGCCCATCTCTTTCAAAGCAGACACCAACTACAAGTTCAGCACTTTTCTCATGATGCTAAAGGACTTGCATGACACTAGAGAGCGGGAGGGGACTCCCTTAGAACTGGAAATTGGGCCACCAAGTGCACATGTGAAGGAGGAACCCTTAGTGATGCCTGGGGAGGCTACAACTGCTGGTCAAGATAAACAAATTGAACATATTAAAGACAATTCAAGTCCAGACAAAATCAAACACAGTGGAGTCAGCACATGTCGGATATCCAAGAGGCCCTACCACAGAAGGGGCAGCACCACTGGGTTTAAAAAGAAAGCCAACCGCAAAGTGCCTTGTCGTCCTGCCAGGTCTGGACCTGGTTTTCCAGGACTGGAATCCTTGCCAGCAACGGACTCTTCATCAGGATTGGATTCTAGTGTCCAGTCCCTGTTGGAAATCCAGCCCAGCGGCTGGGAGAAGCAGACAGGAGGAGGTGGTGAACGAGTGGTTGGAGAGGGGAAGAAGAATAGGTGGAGCAGAGTAAATGAGAACCTACAGAACATGGTGCCTTTGGAGCAGAGAGGATTCAACACTACGCTGCGCCAGGAACAGCTGAATGGTCTTGTTACAGACCGCACTGAGGTTAACACAAGCTTGATGCGAAGTGCTGGAGAAGGTGACAAGGCTGCAACAGGTAAGAACAGTCAAGTTTAGGGTCTGCCCTAAATAGTAAAGCACAGTCTGATCCAGATCCCCCCAAATTATTTGTAAAACATGCACAAAGAGCTGAAAATGCCAAACTTTCAAGTTGATCATATTGTGTACACGAACAGCATACCAATCAGTTTGATAATATGATTGAGGAACATCAGAGGGGCACATAAGAATAGAGATACCTTCCATTGAGATAATTGTGCCAGGTGCAAGTCAGTGCTTAAAAAGCAACTCAAATTATTGTAGTTTGGCCAACAAATTTGGTCCAACTTGCATCAAATATACATTTTCTCAAAGTAATAACTCATTCAAGTCTTTAGGATTAACCAACCAACGACATACCCCTTGCCTGTTTGGTTTGTGCATTCTGGGCTGCTGTAGAAACATGGCGGTATAACATGGTGGACTCAATGGAAGATGACCCACTTCCTCCTCTGGAAATAATGGTTATGGTAATGATGGATTGGTTTGCTGGTGACACTTTTGAGCCCTCCATGCATATAATGAAATTGAGGACTTTGGCATGTTTGTTTGTTTGTTGTTTTTTTTTTATATATATATATACTCTTGGTAATAGTTTTTTCTTTATACAAATGGTAAATGTTGCTTCAATCTATTGAGGGGTTTACTGTTAAACCAGTCACCTCAGAAAGCTTCTCCCAACCAGGCTGAAGAGACAACAGTAACCATGAGGCTAACATTACTTATGTTTGGCTAATGTTACAAGCCATGAGCCAATGCAAGAGCCACCACTGCATGTGACACTGATTACAGCCAAGATGTTTATCTAAAGGAGAGACACACGTGTTGATATAAGTAAAACAGATCTGGGCCCATTCACTTGACCCTCTCAGAAGCCCAGCCATTTCTGTTAGTGGACCTGATCCAAAGTAACGACAGCGTTTGAGCATTTTACTGGCATCAACTGGTGTTGCTCACCATGTCTAACAATGGCTACTGGAAAGCAGTCTACAGTATAAAGTAATTCCCAGCCCTGACTTCATATTTCTAAGGTTACTGTATTTCTGAGGTTATTGTACTACCAGTAGCACCATGGTTGAATACAGATTAGCAGCAGGTTGTCAAGTAGTAAAACCTAGCGTAAAGAAGGGAAGCAGGGTCGATTAAACCAGTAAGGAGACTGGTTTAATCACCATAATTTGTGGAATGAAAATGAATCAACATCACAACCAGTCTGACTTACCATTTGTAGGCTGTTGTTGTTGTTGTTGTAAGTCTGCTGTTTGGCACCTATTTCAGGCGGCGTTCTCCTCCCTAAGCTATCAATTTAAAATGACAGGTTACCCTAACTTAGTCTCTAATGGCACAGCAAACAAGCTAGCAGCTCTTAGCTCTTCGGTTTGTTAATCCGGGGGTCTTCTTCCTGGTAAACTGTAACTGAAGATTTAATTACTTTTACTAATCTACTTAATGCAACTTGGATATGGAAAATATGTATTCCTGAATGGCTGATAGGCGTAAAATGGCCTAGTCCAACAGGACAACTCAAACATGCTAAAGGTCCCCAATGGAACAGTTAACATCAACAACAAGTAACTGCTCTGTGGAACTCCTGTGTTGTGGTGTGCTGCTTTGTTTATGTTAGCGGGCTCCATTTCTAAAAAAATCTGAATATTAGCTACTGTTGCTCTTTGTAGGCAGAGCGGAGAGATGCACTGGAACATTCAAAAAGTCACATCCGTTGGACTGTTGGGGAAAATCTGAGATGAGAAGAAAAAAGTTCACAGCCACAGCAGCATTCAAAAACTTTTTCAAAAAGCTTTTATAGGCAACGAGGAAGAGAGATGGGGAGGGTCTAATTGTTCAGATCACGTCACAATCCGCTCTCAAATGGCAAAAAATAAAGGGATTTATACATGTTAATTGCAGCAAATGGTTGAAAAGAGCCTCTTTTAAACAGGTTACAAATGATAATCTCTCTATAAAAGCAAGGAATCTCTGTCTGTCTGTGTGTGTATGTCTGTGTATGTGTGCCTCAAATATCTCTGCAGATCAGGATCACACTGATCTGAGAGTTTCAACATGGCTGCTGCGTGGTTCAAGGGTGTGCAACGTCGCATTTGTCTGGACTACAATGATATTGTTAATAAATTATTTCATAAATGCTTTACGAATTCCGCTAGCATTGTCAACCATAGCCACCATAGTCACGTGCGCACCAGAGCCAATCACTGCACACCATAGCCAGGTGCGCACCAGAGCCAATCACTGCAGAGCTCAAACCCACGACATACCTTAAGAAACAAGTGGATTCATACCTGCAGCAGAGCGAGCTGGACCGGGATTTTGCCAGTGGTTCGGTCCCGTTCTGTGCATCCAAACTGACTGTTGTGGATTAATGAGACTAAACAAGTCCGGACCGAGTCTGTTCCGGTCTGAGGAGATCCGGAGTACAACAAAGTGGAATCAGAATCTGTGGATGTTCGTGTGTAGCTAGCTGCTAGCCCACCCCTACATGGCCTACCTCCCAAGTCGACGGAGCGGACGCACTGGCACGTCCAAAACCGGACGTAGGGTTAATAATGTCCGCCAAGCTTTTTCGCGAACATTGCTGTCACGTTTGCTTTGTGTCTGGTGCAGGAAGAAATGGTAAAAAAGGGCTTTTGTCACGAAAGTGTCTGCAAGCAGCAAGTTTGGTTGCTGAGGAACAGGGAAGTTGTGTGAGGGACGCCGGTGGTGATGCAGACAGCGACAGAGATGGCGAGTTTTGAGAGTTGAGAGATTTGTGACGTATAGCGTGTTTGGAGTGTATAGTTACTATGTTATATAGTGTTTAGTGTAGTGTGTTTAGTGTGTAGTGTATTCTTTTTTTTGTGTTGTGAGTCAAAACAAGGGGGAGGCTGCTGAATGTGGAACAGGCAGGAATGAGCTGAGGAGCACTGAGCCTGAGGCATTGTCTGCATTTAAATGTAAATAGTTACAACTTTGTACATTTCAAAAACTTATGCACAAATTTAGCAAAAAACAATTTATATTTGCATTATAACTAATGCAATTGGTTCATTAAACATATTGTGGTTTTCACAGTAAAAAACACAGTAAAAAACTCTAACTTTTTCCTCCTCTGATTTTATGTTATTTTGTGATTTTAGGTCCATTGTGTTAATATAGTATGTCAAAATGAAAAAATAACTGTACAGTCACACATGTGAGGTTGTGCTGAAAATAATGACACCAAACAAGGAAAGGTAAATAGTTTTTAAGGTGAAATATAATGGTATAATCAAAAGTAGTCAAAAACAGCCAATTACATCCCTGACGTCCCACCTTCAAACACAACCTCATTTGGCCATCCATGAAAAAGCTACTTAACCTCCCATTTTTCTATAGGAATACATGCTTCCTCTGGGCAATGCACTAGTATTGATAAATCTGAAAATCAAAGAGTTTGAGCATTACAGTTTTTGCCGGTGGTAAGTGGCCATTTTATCATTGGAAAATGTGTGTAACAACTATAAACAACAGAAATTTTAAAAAGCTAGTATTTTCTTACATATGTTTTTCAGTGCATAAGCGAATAAGAAAACCAAGCAAGAGGCTGATTGAATGGACTGAAGAGTACGATCAGATTTTCTCCACAAGGAAGAAAAACAAAAAGCCTCTCCAGTTGATTGGAAAGGTAAAAATGATACAATGTAAGATCTGTTCCAACTTTTTGCATGATACTATGGCATTGAGCATTCAGCATCACTTTTTGAAACCTTGTTATTTTGGATTGGCAATGAACTGACATAATTTGTTTTTCTCAGGTCACTCAGCCCATTATTACCCCCGTGTCGGAACCCCCGGGATCAGTCAAGGACACGCATGACCACCCATCCTTGAACTTGCTTCCTGAAATACAGACACCGCCTCCCGAGGAAATTGCTGCAACGACGCCCTCTGAACTACAAATTCCCAGCACTGAAAACACGTCCCCTCAAGATGCACCTGTGCTTTCCATAGATACGCTTACACCTCCCCCTGAAGCTGATCCTTCGCTGTCAGAAGCCCTCGTCAAAGACACCGGTAAGGCTGTGTTTGTGTGTCTTTCTTTGGAGCTTGACTGCAAGTTAAAAAGACTGTCAGGACAATGTAAGTTTTCTGGATAAGCGTCAGTACAGTAAATGTCCAAAGGTATGTGGACACCAGAAAAACACATCTTTAGACTGGTAAGAGTACAAAAAATCCCTTCCATCAAGAAGTTGGCTGAAGTGGTTGAAGAAAAACAAATTATCAGCCTACTGACCAATCAAAAAATGAAATTTCACACTCTTCTTTTCCCTTTGTGTTGATTCAAGGAAGCCGCATGAAATGTTTGTTTAATATTTTGAGTTATTTTATGTGACATTTGATTCACAGGAAACGCTCCTGTGCTGGGAAGGAAGAGGAAGCGGAAACCCACTCAGAAGATCTTGGAGTACTGTCTGGAGGCAGAAGCTTCAATTGGCCCCAAGAAGAAGGTACTCTTCGTGTGTGTGTGTGTGTGTGTGTGTGTGTTAATTTATACCGTTTACAGCCCAATGTAGTGCAATACACCAGCTCTACAATAAATAAATCTTCTGTCAGGGCTGTGAGTTTAGTCACACAGTAGCAACAATCACTCAACAGCTTCACAAAGAATCAAATGTTGCATATTTAATTGTCAATACATCACACTTTGTTTTAGCACTATATGAATAACAAAACATACATTCTGAAGAACACAGATAAATAATTTATACTTTAAATTAGTCAATATGAAAATTACACTTAAAGTAAAGGAAACAGTCTACAAAACACGCAGCTTGCTGCCCTTTGTAATTCATGTTATTGAATGTTACCAGTTTAGCTGAGGCTACTCTAAAGGTAATATGAATCTGAGATCAAGCAGTGACATTCAAAAATTACACCTGACGTTTATCGTGGACATCATTATGAAGTTCATAATTAAGATATTGCTATATGCATCCAATATGGCTAGTTTGCTGGACCACAATAACTGTTCTTTTTATTGTTTTTTATGTGTGTTTGTGTGTTTACAATGTTAACTTTTATTTTCTGGTTTAGATATTGTATTTTTTAAATCAAAACTTGCATAACAGAGATAAAACTGTGTTCATCTTAAAGTTACAATTACATTAGGGTCCCAGCTGCATGTTATGGAGAAGGTCCGTAAACCAGATTTTTTTTAGGACCATTTTAGTCTAAACATCCTTTAGGGGAGAGGGGTTTGTATTAACTAATGCACAAAACAAAACATATTGTACTTCAATTCTGCAACAACATTCAAATAACGTGGAATACAGGACAGAATGGCTTGTTGTACAGACAAGTCACCACATGCCCTCAGTGAGGTGAAGTTGAGGAACAGATGTGGGTCAGCAGCCGTGAAGATGAGAAAAAAAAAAGGTTATTGTCTCGTGTCAGAAGGGTATTTTAATGCTGTCGGTTTGATGCGAACAGTTTTTGATATTGTTTCTCTTGCCACAGGTCAAAACACTGAAGAACAATTCAAATCCTGCCCCTCAATCAGGTTGGTGTATCATCTTACAGCAGCATTTTTTGTACTGGAGAGTAACTCACCATGATTACGTGCCTTACCTTTATTTAATTGTGACACGTCCTGTGTCCCAATTGTAGAAAGTTAAAGAAATATTCGGTTGGATTTCCAGTCAGAAAAATGGTCGTGCTTCTCATAAGAAACAATATAAAATGACCTAGAATCTAAGAGAATTCAATAATTTAAACTTCCACGCAGTGTTGAGATTTCACTTTGTTGTTTTGCCAGGGGTTTTATTCCAGCGTCTTTCTTATTCACAGATTCTGCAGCGCCGCCTTTAAAATCAAAGAGTAAGCAGCCCACAGCGTCCAGCGCCACACCGACAACAACAGAGATTTCCACCTCTGCCCCAGCGCCCCCCGTCCAGACGGATCCTCCTCCCAGCTCTCCCGCAGTCTCCACTGTCTCGCCGGCTCCCCCCGAACCCGGCCAGGTGGAGAAAGCTTCAGCAGACAAAGATGCTCCTGAAGCAGAGAACGATAAATCTGAAGAGGTCAAAAAGGACACAGCAGACTCAGAGGTCAGCCAACTTTGCTTTTTCTGTTCATTCTGTATATAGTGATTTTTTGTTTGGTTGTTTGAGTAAAGATATCTAGTTTGTGCTTCACAAACTGCTCAAGATGATTTTATCTGCCTCTTTTACTTTGAATTTGATATCAGGAGCCATATTTATCGGCCCTTTCAGAAGAGGAAATAATTCTCTAATTGGCCAAAAATGTAAATAATTTGGTACGACTTTAAGGCCTGGAAGTAAAAAGAAGTCATCAACCCTCTTGACTGAGGGGATGAGTCCTACATGGCTAATATTTGTGTCCAAACCTGTCAGGAGTCACCAGAAGATGGCGTTCAAACAAAGATAATGACATGTTGACGACTAATGAAGATATGATTTTTATGACACAAAATAGCAGGGACAATGCTGATTTAAAACAGGGAAGATTCCTTTACAACCAATAGTTTTTTTCATCAACAAATGAAACTAAAGAGGGGTCCTACTGCTCCGGAGGTCGTAATGGAGAGCTGCAAGTAAACAAGCTTGTATGAAATAGCCAATTGTGGAGCTATATTGAAGACATACCGTGGACAGTCACACAGCTGAATCATATTATCTAATATTTTAAATTCTACACATGTATGGCTAAAGCCAGTAAGGCTGTTATTAAAGATTATTTTCATTGTCGATTCTATTCTTAATTGTATAATGAGTTGTTTGGCGGATAAATTGCCCGAAATGGTGAAAATGTTTGATCAGTGTTTCCCAAAGCCCAAGATTACATCTGCAAGTGACTTGTTTTATCCACACCCCAAAAATATTTTAAAAAGTTCCCGTTGGTCAGTTCGGCCGGAAGAATCGTTCATGTCGTTCGTTTGTTCGGTCGCGTTTCCGGCACAACAATGTTTAGCGGTGAATCGTGTAATGCACAGTTCTCAGCTCCTCGTTCTCAAATGATTGTGCTAACGGTCAACACAACACTGTAGTTCAGGGCAAATACATAGCTGCAACTTTGTGATTATGTGTACTTTTAGACAACACAACAGTTAACAGCTAAAGCCTGCAAGCAAAGAACGAGTGACTGACTGAACGAGAATGCCAGGAGAGGAATCAGTGAACGAACGAGAATGATGAGCTACGAACGAAATTAAATGTTTGGTTTTTTTCATGGAAACGGTTGCTAGGCTTTCCTGTTTCTCATTGGTTAAAATTCGACAACAGTGTCCTAGACTCAGCATATGATTGGCCGGCTCTCAGTCCTCCTCACCACTCTGATAACTAAACAGTGAACAACACACCGACTAGTCTGTGAGAACGACAGAACGAACGAGAGAGAAGTGAAACGTGGAATCAGTTCAGTTCATTTGTGTTACAGAGTCGTTCCTTTGAAGTGATTCGTTCGTGACCGACACACCACTAGCAGTTGTCAGAAAGATGCCTCATGAATACCTCTCAGTCCTGAGGGAGGAGTGTTTTAGGTTGTGCCGGGGATGCTTGATAAGCACGGGCACAGGTCTGTTATACTTATTTCATACTTAATTTTTTCTTCCCTCATCCCCTCAGGGTGACCAGTCCAGCCTGGATCAGAGCTTCTCCTCTATGAAGGACGACTTGTCGCTGTGTGATGACCTACTTTTACCTTCGAGAAAGATCATCGGGGACCGAGGAGGCCCTGCCTCCATGAAGGAGAACATATGTCAGGTGAGTTTCACTGGAAGGTCCAGTTTACAGTCAGTGAAAGTTTTTTTTTGTTTTTTTTTTGCATCCTCTTTCAGAAGCTTTCTGAGCTGTGATCTAGCAGAAAGCTTTTCTTTAGGATGCTGAACTGCTGGTGATACTGTGGGTGTGTTAAGGATTTAACTCCTCATGGGAATGTTGGAAACAGCCGGACTCTGTTATTTGTTTATGCAGTATCATCGATATTAAAACACATTTTTCAGAATGTCTTTCTCCTGAATTGATAATTCTTCCATTTTATTTTGTTTCCATTGTGTTTTTCTTCATTCTTACAGAGCTTGTCTTATTATCTTATGTTGTTATTAATCATGTCATCATATCATGTGTTTCATAGCAGGCTGTGTTTGTTGTTCCAGGTGTGTGAGAAGACAGGGGAGCTGCTGCTCTGTGAGGGTCAGTGCTGTGGAGCTTTTCACCTGCCCTGCATCTCTCTGGCCGAGGCCCCTAAAGGGAAGTTTGTCTGTCCTGAGTGCAAATCAGGTACGTCTGTTAATCTGCAGTGTGAAAATAATCCAACTTTGTGGCCCAAAAGTCTGTGTTGCCACTTTTTATATTTATGATGCTGCTGAACGTCATCTTATTTATTATTATTGCTTGTATTATTTTTTCTACAGAGATAAAAATGTTGGTAGGTAAGGTCAGGGGGTGGTGGGTGTTTAAATGTAAGAAAGATTTTTATTGCTAATGGATCTCTGGATTTAAGTAAAAACATCAGGTACAAGAGGTGATGATTCATACTTTTTCTCTCAGGCATCCACACCTGCTTCGTATGTAAAAAGCGCAGTGAGGATGTGCGGCGCTGTATGATTCCTGTATGCGGGAAGTTTTACCACGGGGAGTGTATCGCCAACTTCGCCCCGACGGCACCTGTGAACCGAGGATTCCGCTGCTCCATCCACGTCTGTCTCACCTGCTTCATCGCCAACCCCAACAGCTCCAACATCGCTAAAGGTAAACCAGAGGACACTCAGATCATTCCGTGTGATTTCTTTAGTGCGGCAGCCTTGTTCGAACTGTGCGGCTGTTGTTTTGTGTTGACTGCAGGTCGTCTGGTACGATGTGTGCGCTGCCCGGTTGCCTATCACGCCACGGACCTGTGCATGGCGGCGGGATGTGTTGTTCTGTCCAACAACAGCATCATCTGTCCCAACCACTTCGCCCCACGCCGCGGTGTCAAGAACCACGAACACGTCAACGTCAGCTGGTGCTTCGTCTGCACTGAAGGTACGACTTTAAGGATGTTTGGAATAACTTCAGCCCCTGTCCAAGAGTACAACTAATGAACTTTTAGCCTGAATCTGACCCAAAGGCAGTCACTTAATGCTGATGTTTTGGGAGATATGCTTATTAGATTTCTTGTAATGTTTAAAGCTCTGTCTATATACAATCAAATCAACAAAAATGGACTGTCTAATTAGCAGGCTTGAGAGATGCTAGTTTGAGGATCTTGTTACCATTGGACAGAGCCGAGCTAGCCTTTTCCCCTTTTTTCCACTTTTCCTGCTAAGCTAAGTGAAACAGCTGCATACTGTAGCGTCATACTTACGATACAACCATGAGAGTGGTATCAAACTTTTAGTTCTCTAAAAGAAAAGTAATGAGCTAAAAGAGGCACAAGGCATCCACGAGCCAGCCATCCGTCACATGCGGTCACTAACATGCTGTTCCTCCTCCTGTGCTCCAGGGGGCAGCCTGCTTTGCTGCGAGTCATGTCCCGCTGCGTTCCACCGCGAGTGTCTTAACATCGAAATGCCAAAAGGCAGCTGGTACTGCAACGACTGCAAGGCTGGGAAGAAACCTCGCTTCAAGGACATCCTGTGGGTGAAGGTTGGGCGGTACAGGTCAGTGGTCATCTGAGGACAAGGGTCTTTGTTCATGGCCTTAGAATTATGCTGGGATATTTTAGGCTATGTGGAAATATCGAGAAATATCTTGATCTGTTGAAATATCTTTAAAGGAGCACTTTATAATTTCTAGGACATTAGGACTGTCTAATTGCATACCCCAATATTTGAGTTGTGACAATATCTTCGGGATGACTGTTGATTCTTTCACCAAATAAGATTTTTCATGAATAATCCTCAGTAATGTAGATATCATTATATAATGATATCCAAAATCTAAGGCAATATATAGTCTCCTATCATGAGAACAGTATGATATATGCTTTAGATGTTTTATATCAACTAATTGGATGATTAGTCTCTTCCAGTAACTTTACCACTTTTCCCAAACCTCCAACACAGACACAAGTTAGGCAGAGACAGATATCTGATCTGTCCCCAGATGCTTTGTTGTGCAGTTTACCTTTGCTGCTTTGTTCCTCTCCTGCTCTGTAAAGGTGGTGGCCCGCAGAGGTCAGCCATCCCAAGACGATCCCAGAGAACATCCAGCGGATGAGGCACGATGTCGGGGAGTTCCCCGTTCACTTCTTTGGCTCCAACGACTACCTGTGGACCTACCAGGCTAGAGTCTTCCCTTATATGGACGTGGATGCCAACAGCAAGGAAAAGATGGGGAAAGGTGTTGATGCCACCTACAAGAAAGGTAGCCAGCAAAATGTCTCTCTCAACTAGGACCGTCACTATTTAGTTTTGGTCAAACATAGGGGTAAAAGTTAATATTCAAACTGTAATGAATTATTTGAAAATGTCAAAAATTACTAAAAATGACAGTCTACAAGTACAGCAGAATAGTTTTGAGGTAGTTTGCCCTCTGATTTAGCAGAGGGCACTTGCATTTCTTTATTGACCGTTCAGTAAACTAAGATAATATTCTTATTTTGTCTGTAGAGCTGTACCGAATATTTCAGAGCTTTGAGGCATGTCTATTCATTCTGTTTAAACACACTTTCTGCACAGTTGTAGATAAAGCTAAGGCAACATTAATATTACGATTCCAGTGGCAGTTATGCAAGATTGTCTCTGACTCCCGTGATCAGAACCCTAACCCTAACCCAGAAAATCCAAAAGTCAAAATCCATTGAAAGAAAAGATAGATATAACAATTTTCATAATGTATTTTTGCAGTTTTCTGCCTCTGTCCACATTGATTGGCATTAAGCCTTTCAAAGACAACATTTCAATGCAGCTTAAAGAACGTCCTGCTGCAAAGGGAGGCATGTACCTGTATTAACGGAGGAGTCTATCAGCATGCTAAGTAATAATAATTACATTATCAAAAAATATATTCTGGGTGTAACACAACTATAGGCGGCTGTAGTGTTCAAATCCCGGCTCCCGCCAGCTACACGGCGAAGTGTCCTTGAGCAAGATACTGAACCCCAAATTGCTCCTGATGAGCAGTTGGAGCCTTGCATGGCATCCTCCACCATCAGAGTATGAGTGTGTGTGTGTGTGGATGGGTGAATATGGCAAGTATTATAAAGTGTTTTGACCATTTGCCATTTTACCATATAGGAAATAACTTCATACTCACATTACAAATCTGTATTTACTTGGTTCCCCATTAAGACATCACTTGTATAGCAACGTCTGTAGAAAGATGTTGAAGAAATCACCAATTTAGTTTACTTATAGTCATTAAGGAGGGTTTACTTCACACAAAAAAACTGAATCACTGTAATCACTGTTGGTGGGTTTTTACTTTGATTCATTTTATTTTTTTGCTGGTGATTCTGTCATAAAATATGACAGACATTTGACAGTTCATTCAAATATCTCAATGTAAATGCTTGTAAGCTAGTTTGCAACAAAAACACTGGCAAGCACAGTTCACCTCAAAGTGACAGTTGAAGTGTCTTTGTTGGTTGTGTCGTCAGTTTCTAACTGATTTGATGACATTCCACTGTTGATCTCCGTCTTCAGCCTTGGAGGAGGCGGCTGTTCGATTTCGTGAACTGCAGGCAGAGAAGGAGCTTCGGCAGCTTCAAGAGGACAGGAAGAACGACAGGAAGCCTCCTCCATACAAACATATAAAGGTGAGGGAGAAGAGTTATGGCTTTGTTCGATTGGGACAGTGTTGTTTTAGATACAAAATGTTGTCTTCCTAATTGAATTTACAGTTGGTGTTGGTGGCACTGACTTGAGCTAGTTACTTCATATCACAGAAATAGAATCTTTTTGTCCGTTTAACCTCGTCTTCAACCAATTTATCTGGTGGAGTCCCCCAAGGCTCCATCCTCAGCCAGTTGCGCAACATACTCTACTGCCGATACACTGATGACACTCTTCAACATAAAACATCATCCAAGTCAACACTAAACATTCTGGAGAAGAGTTCATGTTTCATTCCAGCTTTCTGAATCATCTAGGTGAATCGGCCAATAGGAAAGGTTCAGATCTTCACAGCCGACCTATCAGAGATCCCACGCTGTAACTGTAAGGCGACAGACGAGAGCCCGTGTGGGATGGACTCCGAGTGCATCAACCGCATGCTGCTGTACGAATGTCACCCACAGGTACAGAAATTCCTCCGTCCCGCTCACAAAATGTGTCAGAAACATTTTATAGATGGATTATATATGTGTTGCTGTCACCTACAGCTTGACTTTGATCCTCTGAACTTGCAGGTTTGCCCGGCGGGTGAGCGGTGCCTCAACCAGGCGTTCACCAAGCGTCAGTACAGCCAGGTGGAGATCTTCAGGACGCTGTCTCGAGGCTGGGGGCTCCGCTGTGTCCACGACATCAAGAAGGTAACTGCGCTGCTTTGCCAGTGTTTCTGACGGCTGTGCGGTTGGTGCTCACTGGGACTGGATCGGGCTAAATAATGAATGTTTTCCTCTCAGGGTCAGTTTGTGAGTGAGTACGTCGGGGAGGTGATCGATGAAGAGGAGTGCAGGTCGAGGATCAGACACGCCCAGGAGAATGACATCTGTAACTTCTACATGCTGACTCTGGACAAGGTACAGCTCAGAGAGAGAGAGAGAGAGCGTGTGTGTGTGTGTGTGTGTGTGTGTGTGTGTGTGTGTGTGTGTGTGTGTGTGTGTGTGTGTGTGTGTGTGCGTGCGTGTGTGTGTTTGGAAATGAATGTATGTTCAAAACAAGATCAACAGAATTCAATGAGCGTGTGTTTCCCATTCAGTCAATTATTGTATTAAATCTGGTCAGCAAAAAAACAATCAGAATTCTGTTTTTTGAGAGCAATCAAAAAAAATATGTAACCCTACAGTCGAGGCTTGAGTCAGTATGTTTTTTGGGGTGTCCGTATGTACATGCGTGCACTCAAAGAAATACGATACTAATGAAATGATACAATATAATGTGATACGGTACAATAGACATATGTTACGATCCAATATGATATGATACGATCCAATATAATACGACTTGATACAATATAATACAATACGATAGAAATATGGTAGGATACAATATGATACAGTATAATACAATACGATAGAAATATGGTAGGATACAATATGATACAGTATAATACCATGCAATATAGATATGATCTGATCTGATATATTCACGATACCATACAATATGATACAATAGGGTATGATACAATATGATACAATCTGATATGATGTATTTATGATACCACACAATATGATACCATGGGGTCCAAAGGAGGAAATTCCAGAGACTGTCTGAGGCCACTGCCACTGGCTTAAAGGTTAAGGTACCAACCATGGATTTCAAGGCTGCCAGTGAGTGACTTTTCTCCAGAACCAGACCTGATTCTGAGATGTCTGTTATCCACCAAAATCCCACTAACAATTTCCATCTCCTGCCTCGTTTAAAGTAAAACTCCCACAGCACCTTTCACGCCACACTGGGCATGAAATTATCAAATGGGTATCAGACTCAACTGCGCACAAGTCGAACCACCTGAATTTCTTATTGGAGAGAGTTTGTGTGTTAGGATCGAATCATCGATGCCGGGCCGAAGGGGAACGAGGCTCGCTTCATGAACCACTGCTGTCAGCCGAACTGTGAGACGCAGAAGTGGACGGTGAGCGGAGACACCCGGGTGGGACTGTTCGCTCTCGTTGACGTCGCTGCAGGTACGCTGCTTCGCAAAAAAACAAGGCTTCAACAGTATGAATTAGTCCAAGAGAAGTGTGTGTGTTCCAGTGTTGCTGCCTCCTTTCAGTTATGTGTGTGCGCGTGTGTTCAGGAACAGAGCTCACTTTCAACTACAACCTGGAGTGTTTGGGGAACGGGAAAACGGTCTGTAAATGTGGCGCACCAAACTGCAGCGGCTTCCTCGGCGTCAGGCCAAAGGTGAGTGGAGGGACACATATTTGGTTAAACGTCTGAGGTACGAGTTGGGTCAGAACACTTCTTGAGAAGTCATCGCTAAATCACTTTCCTCCTTTCCAAACCAGAACAACCCTCCTCCATCCGACGACAAAGGTCGTAAACTGAAGAGGAGGGGCCACGGCAGGAGGAGGAAGAAGGTCGTGGTGACCAAAGAAAGAGAGGACGAGTGTTTCAGCTGCGGAGACGGAGGACAGATGGTTTCCTGCAAGAAACCTGGCTGTCCCAAAGTTTACCACGCCGACTGTCTCAACCTCACCAAGAGGCCAGCAGGTCGGTGGCTTCGCATCAGCACAGTAACCTTTCATGTGGAAATCTGTCAAACATGATGGTAATGTCAGTTTTTGCCAGCTCTGGGTGTTAAGTCCAAGAGTACGAGAGAGAAGAGTAAAGAAGAGAAAAACACTTCAAAACACCTGTTCACATTATTTTGATCTATTCATTTCTCATTGGAAACACCTGACAAGAACTGTTACAGTTTTCTGTTGGTAAGCAGCTCCATATGAGAGCAGAATCTGATGTGACTCTAGGTGTTTACTGCTAGCTGCTCTGAACAGCTTAAGTTTCACAGATTCAAATTTGAATGCTAAGTCAGATTTTCCCACTTGCTTTAGTTTTTTACCTGACATTCTTGTTTGTAAATTCATTGTTAGGTCGCTGGGAATGTCCTTGGCACCAGTGTGATATATGTGGCAAGGATGCAGCGTCCTTCTGTGAGATGTGCCCCAGCTCCTACTGCAGCCAGCACCGCGAAGGCCTGCTCTTCATCTCCAAGCTGGACGGCAAGCTGTGCTGCAGTGAACATGACCCTTGTGGGCCCGACCCGCTGGAACCCGGGGAGATCCGGGAGTACACACCCCAGTCCAGATCACTGACCTCAGGTTTGGGGATGGCCATCATCCCCTCTGTTGCTTCTAACACTACCACCAGTGTGAACAAGACCACGAAGAGGGTCCAGGACATCAGCGCCGGCGCTGGCATGTGTGCTTCCGAGTCACTTCCTGCTTTTTCCATCCCGGTACCCATAACTATTCCTGTCTCCGCGCCTGCCGCCTCGCCTCCGCCCAGCAGCTCCAATGCTCCCAGCAGCCCACACGTGTTTGACCTCCCGCACTACTCGCCGATCTCCTCTTACGAGGAGGAGAGGGATGAAGACGAGGAGGACCTGCTGGCGGAAGTTGACGAGGAGTCAGTAGAAGAGGATCAGAAATCAGATAGTCATGAAGAGGACGGAGAGGCGGTGATGGAGGAGGGGGGCGTGGAATATCTTGAAGAGGAGGAGGAGGAGGAAGAGGAGGAAGAAGAAGAGGAGGAGGAAGAGGAAGAAGAGGAGGAAGAGGAAGAAGAGGAGTGACACACAGTCGATTATAATTTACTACAGAGAGGAGGCAGGTGAAAATGAACTGATCACATTACACAAGTAGCCCAGTCTGTCACTGTTTGAATCCAACGGGCAGCTGGATTCACGGAGGAACATTTAGGACAAAACTAAATCAACACATAAATAAATGAACTTCATAAGTTAATGAATAAATATTACTACTGTATAGAGTCATATATACATAGATATTATTTATTTAGTATTTATTTAGTTTTGTCCCAGCCATCGCTCCGTTTTCCTGGACTTTGGTACATACTTGCTGGAGAAAACAGTGACTTTGCACATGCTGGTGCTGACTGCACCTTGATATGAGAGATCAAGATACATAAAATCAAAAGCAAAGAACTGCTACGTAGAACTTGGTTTTTGTATTAAACATATTTCACTCCGATATACTTGTTTTCGCGCATTTTGACCGATTTCACATTCTGGTTCGTTTCCAGTCGTATTTAAGGTGTTGTGTATGTCAGTAGTTGGAGATGGTTGTTGTATGTTCCCGTCAAGCTTCCTGTCAGGGGCGGATGAAAAATGGGCTCCATTTGGTCACATTTCAATCAAATGGTGGCCATGCTTGCATCAATGAAGTTCATGATGGCTCTTGTACACAAGCACCACAAAGACATTAATTTATCCGTGGATATACCAGTTTTAGTTGGTTACATTTTTGGATTTAATCAGTTCTATAAATTGTGATTTTACTGGACACAAAGGTCCTTGCTTCCATGTACTCTCCGGTTCCCCTCGACTCCTAGATGGTGCTTCAACAGTCGAGTGCTTCATGATCAGATCATCTATGAAAATGTCAACGTGCCCGATGATTGGCTGCCTGGTGTAGCCTTGCGATGAGTTCACACAACATGGGAGAAAACTGTCACTGCAACTGGTCAAGACTGTTGAGGTATGAAGTTTTGTTTATAAGAAGAGTCAGATAGTTTGGGATTTAAGATGCCAGTATCAAGAAAAAAAAACTTGCTCTAGATTCTACCATTTCATGCCAAAAAGAGAGGGAATCAGACCAACCAGGATTCACTAAAGCTGACACTAAAGCTGTCTCATGAAAAGGAGACGGGCTGGACTGCAGGTTTGACACTCCGGAAGCTATTTCCTCCATCCAACACTGGGCAAAACAGAAAGTCAGACTTGCCCTTGTGATCGATGGAGGTCTGAATGCAGAGATAGCACTAAGTTTGTTCCAGTGTGTATTCTGTGCTCTGTACTTATTATTTATATACAGTTCTGTGACGCACAAATGATGACGAGGGAGGCTCCCTCTTCATCTGGACTCAAACACAAGACTTCGATGCGAGACTATTGAAACGACGGACTCCTGTCATGATGCTTGCACTTGCAGTATGTGTTCTTCTTGTTTCGCTTTGTCTTCAAGCTTTATATTGTCCGTGTGTTATCTGCCAATGCCTTAGAGTGTATTCCTTTGGAGATATTTTTAAGGAGTGGTTTGGCACCTGTGAGAGCCAAGTGTCCCTACTAATGCCTTTTTACAGTCGCCCAACAAGCAATGTTTCATTCCAGTGTAATTATGACCTGTTAGATCTCAACCACTGACCATAAAACAACTGCTATATAAATATATAAGAAAAAGAAGTTATGAAATAAGCTTTGTGCCGGCCTCATTCTTTATTTCATTCCTTGGTCCATCCATTTCGCTACAAAGAAAAACCAGATAGGTTATCAGAGCTAACAGAACAGAGGCTAGCTAACATTAGCTAACAGTTTAGCTCTTGACAGTTCTTAAATACTTGTTTTTATTCCCTGAAATCCTGAGAGCAATAAGGCTATTACAGCTGGGAGATTTGTGGTAGATACATGCCAACAAAACCATGATTTTATTGGTTGATGTTTGCATTTTACTGTCCTGTACGTTAGCTAGTAAATACTCTTTTAGCCCAGAACACTGACAGAGAAGATACTGACATTCTACATGCTAATTCATGCAATTTTAGGGCCCGAGCAGTGAATTAACCTCCTAACCTGCTGGGGAAAAAAGAAAAGAAAAACTGCATAGACTAGCACCAAAACGCAACATATGCTTGTCTTGCTAGTTTTTCCAGTAGGGTAACATGCTAGACTCTGCTCCATAGCTAACAGTATGAAGGCTAGCTTCATACTGTTAACTCTTCATAAAAGTTAACTCTTGTCAATTCTTGAAATCCTGGCTTTATCATGTGAAATCCTAATCTATAAATTAACAAGGTAACTACCGCCGTGAGATAAAATTACCGTACAATAAAAAGGAAAACGAGCTGGTAGGCTATGTGAGCACAGTGTCAGAAAGGAGAGCCAAAAAATATAGCTAGCTAGCTAAGTACATGTGAATCAATGCTACAAGTATAGAAATATTTCCAAATATTCAAAATTGAAAGGAAGAATAAGTACCTCATATATAATAACATACAGTACATCTGAGATGTGAGATGTTAACAGAATAAATAAGAATAAATCTCTGGCAGCTGATAATGAAACGGCAACAAAAATGTGGAGATGCTGTGGTAAACTTTATTTTTCACATTTCACAGCTTAAGCCAGAGACAATACGAAGCCTTTTAGATTCAGCCATGAGAAAGAAAAAAGCAAAGAAGAAGCCACACAATCAACAGAGAAGCATGGATGATGTAAATGGAGCGCAGTCCAGAGAGGAAGTCACATCAGCCACATAACATAACAACTCAGACTCAGAGACTTAGAGGTTCGGTGAAGATGTCACCGTGTGTGTATAGATTTACATGAAGTAATACAAAGCTAACACACACACAGAAAAAAAAGGTTCAACTTAAGTACAAAAAAATTGAGAAAAAAAAAACAACAGTCGTAAGCCAGACCATCGGAGTGACCGTAAACATGAAGCAATACATTCCCAGAGGAAGATTGTTAATACAGACATACAAAGCACGCAATAATACCTGTAAAGACTGTAGTTAACTGTAGTTACTTTTTATTTGTTGTTAGTGACCTGATGGATTTGTTTGCAGTTGCAACAGCTAAAGACAGTGAGGGAAAAGGTTTTCTACATCAAAATTTAAAAAAAATAAAATAGAAATGGATCAGTATAGTAATTTACCACTTTAGCTTGTCAAAAGTAAAAAGTGCCAATATTTTTCTATTTCTACTAAAGTTTCCAAAGAATATTTTAACTTTTGAGATTTATAGTTTGTTACTGTTAATACAGGATTTCTGATGTGTTTAACTAGCTGATATGTGGGATGTGGTATGACCCCCTTCATGGCCATACCACTAACGGAAAAGTTGTAGGGACAGTATGGCTACAATGATTTTATTATTTTGTGTTAAGTACATGAGTACATGAATTCACTGACATTCATATCACATTGTTCTCATTACTTCCCAGCCATTTCTAACAATCATTGTGTAGCATTATGAGTTTGTTAAATTGTCCTCGACAGATGGATAGATTAGCCAATTAAAACATTCATCAAAGTTCCTAAAAGTTTTTGCTTAAATTGATTACGAGACTGTAGCTGTGAGTAGTTTTAATGTTTGTTAAAGGGCTTATGGTTTGATTGAAGCTTTATGAAAAAAGCCTCCAGCAGGTCAAAATTAATTGTTGTAACACTCCAATTTATAGTTTACATTATGGGGAGTGCTATTTCCTAGCTGAGGAAGCATACTGCTGCCACACCAGAAATAGAACAATTGATTCATTAACATTGTATTGTTATATCAAGTTGTTTTTTTTCATGTTATAACAATATAAAAATTATACTTGTATAACAAAACAAGTTTCTTGTCCCTTGATAAGTTTATATATATATCACAAAAACGATATAACACTAACATTTTCATGTTATAACATGATAGTAATCTGTTTTTCTTTTACTGGTGTGACAGCAATACACTTCTGTACCAAACCCCCCATAAACATGTGCACAAGAAAAAGTAGTTTGAGGATATTTGAGTGATCTGAATGCAATGTTCACGGGACATGCAGATACCCTGTAATATATCAAATGTTTGTTGATTTTATGTCATATGTAATGATTTCTCCGGTGGCATAGCTCATCATGTTCAGTGTCTATAAATAAAATCCAAGGCCAGAAATGAAGGAAGCCTGTTAAACAGGTGTTATCTTGAAAGTGGTTTACAATATAAAGCACAGAGGATTCCACTGTGAAACACAAGTCGGTCACTAAAAGTGACAATTTTGCTGGTTTCAAGTTATTTTATATGACTTATGGTAACATCTCATCTTCAGACCCTAGCTCTAATTTCAAGATTGCTTTCAAGGTGGGGGCAGGTGGCAAGAATTGGAACTATTTAGATAAGAAACTTGAAACCAGTAAAAGTCAGTCGCAGCAAGTGGAAGAAAAAAGGTATGTAGACATTTTTCAATACGGCCACAAATTCAGTTCTGTTAAGATTTGTGATGATTTACAATACACTTTACAATTTTAATTCATATTGCCAGTTTTTTCACTCAAATGCAAAAAGCTCATATTATACACAAGAGCAAAAAAAAAACCAACAAAAAAAAACACTATACAATTTCAGGCCTGTCAGAGCTTTGAAACATTCTTTTAATTTTACAGAACATATTTGTACTTTACACCGGTCTGTCGTTAAACAGCCCTCAATAAAAAATGTTGTGCATCAAAATATCAACATATGGAACATCAACACGTCGAAGCAGCAACATGGATTGTATCCTTTTTATTTTCCCCAGGTCTTCTTGGCAGCACAACTTAAAAGGCAATAAATTAGTGACTCGAGTCTTCCAGTTAAATACAGATGTAAATATTATTCTGAGAACCAGAGATGACAGTTTGTACCATGTTACAACATTCACCACATTTTTTCCAGTGTTGTTGAAATCTGCAGTTTCTCAACATGATGCAGGGGAACTTTGCTCTTCCATTGTCTTTCTCTGTGTCTTCGAAGTTCGTCTTCAAAGAACTGCTATCGTGAAGATTAAAAGAAAATTAAACAGTTGTATTTCTATATGTGTACTTTGCATTTGTAACTACAAAATAGAAAATTTAGAGTCAAAATTTAGAAAATGGCTGTCCTTGAGTTTTTTCTTTCAGTCAGCCAAGGCCATGAAATTTAATTACACACATCTTGGCATTTTGGTAACCGCCACCTTTACATCAGCTTATTTTATTTTCTTTCGACAGAAACATAGCTTATGCAACAAAAGATAGCGTCTCTGATATATGTTGTACGTCCCGTCACCATGGATGTAACATAAGAACTGGATACTGGATTCTAGTAAGGCTGGCATTTTCATTTGAATGTTAACTGAGTGTGTCCACTTCAAAAATAGATAACACAGCTGTGCCCTGTAGACCATATTCACACGGCAGCCGCTTTCCTAAGGCGTCATGCTCAGGGTGGGAAGTCCAACTAATCAAATCAAAAAGATGATGTTGTATGCAGAGAATCTGACAGATTGTTATTATTTTACAGTTCCCCAATTAATTAGCAATTGATAAGACAACAGAAAGGGAAATTCTGGGGGAACTTTGGCCCGTATATCCAGGTACATCAACATATTTGATAACAAATTAGTTACCGTGAGCTTAAGCTGTCTAACATTCAATAAATGAGAACAAGGTGTGCATTGACATTTGAATGTTAATTAACAGCTTTCATGTCATACCATCCAACATTATCAAAAAGTAATGTTAGCCAGGAAGCGGTTGAATGCTTACGTTAGTGGTTACCCAGCGGATGATAATGGGATCAAATATGTTGTTCTACCTTGTTATATAGCCTGATATCACTCTGAATGTTCAGTGTTGTCTTTGAATTTGCCGGTCAATCAAGAGTTGGTTAAATAATAACAATTTGTCAGGTTACGTCTGTTTGTACAACTTCCAACCTGAAACACAACAGTAGGACATTTAAGCTTCCTACCCTGAGGAAAATGGCTGCCATGTGAATATGTGCTGTGGTTGTCCATAGGAAGGAACGGGACTTCAACTCTATATCCAGCCTCTGGGTTCCTTCCGTGTTGTGTCGCCCACTGCCCGCGCTCATTAGTGTTTCTTCCGTGCACGTGTTTCCACTTAGCTCGTTGACTTTACATGAGGATGGCGTAACAAACATAAGGATTGCTTTTCTTGACTTTGGGAAGGTTTTAAAAATCTAAAACCTACATTGATTTAAAATTCTTTACACAAAGAGTTGTAACTTTTAAGGTGTCACGTCAACAGTTTCAGAGACAAGTCTTTTAAATATTGTAGTCTTTGGGGAAATGCTTGTTGCAGTACCACGAGTGGCCACTGGGGGAAAACGTGGTGGCGCAGTATCCAGCTCTGTTAATACATCCATGGCTGTCACTTGGCAAAAGTCGTGGTATGTCTCGGTAAACACTAAAGACACACACAGTCCTGCTACTTCTACTGCGGGAATAAGGCCTTTTAAAGATCATTGGTATCATTTAGTTTATGTTTCTTTTTAACAAGAATTCATTTCAATTTAGTACGACGGGGGACACAGGAGTGTTTTGTTTGTCAGATCACACCCTGTTAGGTGTCGCTCCATTCCTGTAGGCTTCATGGAGGACGTGCAGGACTGACAGGCGGGTTTCCACAACGAGGTTAAATAGAGTAGGAGGTAAACAAAAATGAACTTCTGTAAACAAACCATTCACCCTCCTTAAGCACTGCAGTTGCAACAACAAAAAAGAGCCTCAATCAAGTTTTGTCGGCCTGTCTGTGTCCAGCAGGATCCTTCTCAGCGACAAAGGTCGTCTTCTAACCACAGCACGGCTTCAGATTGTTTGACACTGCAGCTTTACAGATATGTTTACTTCCATAGTCCAGAGGAACAGGGACCAGCTCATAAGAGGACAACACAGGATATAACTGGGTGAAAAGTGCGAGCGTTGGATTGTAAATCCCTCTCCACCCAGTAACAGCAGAAGTCGATCCTCTTCGTTACAGTCTTGCAGCCTTCAGTTCTTATGGCACAAAAGAAATAAACATATCCAACAAGGTGTAAGTAGTTCTGCCTGATTTCTTTTTTTTTGGATCCCAGCTGAGTTATCTGACACACATCCAGCATATCCAGGTTTTACTCCAGCCGAGGCAAAGTGACCACGTCCGTTTCTCTTCCTCATGCTCGACATCAGTTGTTATGGCAACAGGAGTAGAAATATGAGTCTTTCTTCTGACCCAAGTCGACGCCTGTTTCTTCTGCTGAAACACAGAAAGAGACTTTATAATGTATTCGGCAGCTTTGGGATCAGTTCAGGAGGTAAATAGTCAACCAACTTCATGACAACGCTTCATTTACCTGTCATATATTGGAAGGCAGTGCTGTTGTAATCCTCAGCAATTTTCTGGAACAACTCATCTGTTGAGAGGAAGGAGGAAGCCTGTCAATTTTCATCAGTTCATTCACACAGGAAAATACCTGGTTCACAACATGCTCCAACTATGCAACGGCCATTGAAGCTTGAAATGCACTCATCAAGGCTACGGCTGGGTGTAAGTTATGTCGATTGGACACAATCAGAAGAAGATGCTCTCTAAAGAGAAGTGAAATGAGTGGCAGATTCTCAGTAGATAAAAATACACATTGGTCACCGCTGAGCAAGAGCTGTGAGTGCTATGATTACAAGCCCCCTTGCTGATTGGATCCCGTTGTGCTTCAATAAGGTCAAAGTCTGATGACTTGCCTGGCTGAAGAGTCCACACTGAGGTTATAATGACACATTGTTCTCTTAATTTACTTTATTAAATTGTCTGTTCCAGTTACAAGCACATCATGGGCCTTGAGGGAGGACAGATATTTCTGCAATCGCCTTCTGCATCTCGGTTTGACTTCCCGTCTTTTCTAGAAGAGGTCAAAGTCACCTATGTCTCAACTTGACATATGTCTTACATTTTTGCCCAGTTTCCTTTTTCACAATCATTCAAGGGTCACAGGATTTCCACCCGTGTATCGCAAGACCGGCAGCTCAACAGGCGAAATTTTAAAATGTTTTTTACTAAAATGTGTTATTGAAGTGGGTATTTCTTTCAGGAATACCTCGATAGGTAGGTTGTGTGTGTAACGTCGGTGAGCGTGCAGTGGAGAGAGAAAGAGAGTAAGAGAGTGTGAATCTTTGTAACAGCAAGTATGAAGGAAGTAACATTATAGACCTGAATGCAGCAGTGCAGTCTGTGTACAGTTTAGGCTACTTGCCTAAATTCTCCTGAACAGCTCTGGTTTCTTACTTGCCTCCTGCTGATTACAGTGAAGAGGGTAATCCATGGAGTTGGTGACAATAGACCTTCCATTTATACGTAGTTCATTATTGTTAATGATTTTACTGTTTCAGGTAAAGTTTTGTGCATATTTTCATTTATCAGTTTCTTTCCTGAAAAACTGACTGCATCTGCTATGCTGGATTACAGACTTCTCTTCTACTGAAACATACTTTTATTTTCAGTAATCAGTTATATTTATTAAATGTATTAAATCATCTAAATCCATCCAGATCTCCATTATCAGTATCCTGAGGTAAACACACTTCCTCTTTTGGCAGCCCATGAATGAATACAGCTGTGCAGCTGTTATTGCAGTTAACCACCCGGGTTAAATATGGTCTGCAGATGACTGAAGGTGTGACTCACCCACATTATTTCCTGTTTTACTGGAGGTCTCAAAATGCTGTGCACCAATCTCTGTGAAGCAAACCAAAACAGGTTAAATGTCAGTCAGGCGGAGGCAAGGAAAGACACGATAAGTTCAGTCCGTGTTGCAATTCCTGCAAATCACGCACAGAGAGTGATGGGTCAGATGAGGTCAGCAGTTTGTTAATATCCTTTAACCATTTTCAAGATGCTAACAAAAACTTTGTTGATCTAATTATTTCACAGAATGGGCAGAAACAGAATCTCAGAAATGTCTGTGTTGATCCTTTAACTTTTTTTCCAGGTAGAAGGATGAGCACAGCTCAATTCTGCAAGTGAAACCAATGAAAAGCCTTAAACTGTTTTTTTAATAGGGTTTCTGTTCTTCACTTCTTAAGACCTTCTCTGTGTGACACTGAATGCAATATTATTCCTGTATCATGATGGCAATCCAGTCAGGGTCATTCTGCATTTCATGTACATCCCAGCAGTGTAAAATTATTTGTCACCTGACGGTGGAACAGCAGCGCTGCGCCGCTATACTACTAGCTCAGCGCCACTATACTCATTTTCAGTGTTAGCTGCTTTGTAGTGAGTGAGGGTGACGAGCGAGCTTCTGTATGTCCCCCTCCTGACAGCGAGGAGACGCCCACCCCCCGTCCAATGATAGCGAGCGTCTTCCCCCCTGGAAGTTGATTAGTGGCACAAAATAAAGGGATGATTTTTGACTTTGTGATTAACTTGCTTGGTTATTTTTATTTTAGGCAATTCTTACACATGTTCTCCTAATGTGTTTTTATGGTAATGTCTAGTCCGATGCAGCATAGTAATTTCAACCTTAACCACTTTTAGTTCCAAGGCATATAACATCTTAACATCTACCAACAGCCCCATATAAAGTGTTTAAAAAATATAACTATAATATAACTACCCTTTTTAAAATTTTAAACAACTTCTTCTACAAACTGTCTGGAGCCTTTTGAGTAAACTCAATTCATTTCAGTTGTTCAGACTTTTCAAGACCTGTAGACTCCATTTACGGTGTTTTTTTTTCACACGCGAAGATGTGCATGAAAGATACTCAGGAGATGAAAGTATATCTGGGTAAACTAAACAAACAAGTTTAACCATCTTGTCAGACAAATTCCTGGTTAATGAGGCGACATACGCTGTCAGGGAACTGTCTCACATCAAAACACAGCATTGGATTGGTGATCATCAGCTGACTCCCATCACACCACAACCTGTAGCACTAGGACTGTCAACAAACAACTACACTCGCCTGTTTTGCCTACTACAGACCCTGTTTATCCACTATGTGAGTATAAAAAGGTAAAATATTAGAGTTTAGAGCTGAAACAACAAGTCTATCAATTGATTAGTTGAATAAAAAGCAACTGTCTTGATGTTGAAACAACTTTTGAAGCAAAAATGCCGTACATTTCAGCTTCTCAAATGTAACATTTAATGATTCCTCTATGAAAGTAAACTTAATTAAGCAACACATTTATAATTAATTAAACTAATCAGAAACTGTCTCAAATCATTAAAAATAAAACCATTTATCATTAAAAAGATTTCTAACCACATCAATCTGTTGAAGCATCATCAGCCTCCTACTGGACAAAGAAAACAATCCTGTGATAATGCAGACATCTTAATGAAGTCTGCATGACAGTGTACTAATGTACAGCACAGTGCGCAGCTGATGCTGGACATTAGTAACAGCTGACTTTTTCCATCAAACAAGCCTCTGTAGCACATCAGTATATTACAACGGAGTGATTACATTTACATGCACACATACCAGTCATGAACAGTGACAGAAAGGCAGATTTACATCAGTGAGACTGACGTTTTACCTTCAGCAAAGTCCTGAGCGTCGTGGTAGTCGATTTGGCGCACACTCCGATCTGCTTCAACCAGGTCGTTCTTGGTGCCGCACAGGTAGATCTTACAGTGCTGGATACACGACACAGACACACAAAAACAAAATACAACACAAGCTCAGCATATAACTTTGAATTTTTTCACTTCAACTAGCTCACTGAGTCCACTTAGATCTACCGCTATACAATGCATGCAATTAGAATAAATGTTTACAAATGCATCATTTAAACTATTCATTAATTTTGTTAAAACAGTCATGAAACAAACTTGTCATACACTGTTGGGCTGAGTGTGGGGCCCTAATACTATTTTTGGGTATTGACTGAAATGTGTCCACTGGAATCAAATATCTGTTCAGATTCATAACCTTGTTTCCTCAATTACTGATCAGATATTTTCATGTTATTATTATGTTGTTATTATTTCGTGCATAATGATAATATAATTATAATAATTGCTAATCTTGCATCAAGTTGTGTTTAGACGACATTTAACATTTAGTTTAGTATGACTTATTCTGGTAAAAATAATAAAAACAACAAAATAACCTTTAGATACACTATATTACCAAAAGTATTCGCTCACCTGCCTTTACTCATTCTATGAACTGAAGTGCCATCCCATTCCTAACTCATAGAATTCAATATGATGTCGGTCCACCTTTTGCAGCTATTACAGCTTCAACTCTTCTGGGAAGACTGTCCACAAGGTTGAGGAGAGTGTTTATAGGAATTTTTGACCATTCTTCCAAAAGCGCATTGGTGAGGTCACACACTGATGTTGGTCGAGAAGGCCTGGCTCTCAGTCTCCGCTCTAATTCATCCCAAAGGTGTTCTATCGGGTTCAGGTCAGGACTCTGTGCAGGCCAGTCAAGTTCATCCACACCAGACTCTGTCATCCACGTCTTTATGGACCTTGCTTTGTGCACTGGTGCACAGTCATGTTGGAAGAGGAAGGGGCCCGCTCCAAACTGTTCCCACAAGGTTGGGAGCATGGAATTGTCCAAAATGTTTTGGTATCCTGAAGCATTCAATGTTCCTTTCACTGGAACTAAGGGGCCAAGCCCAGCTCCTGAAAAACAACCCCATACCATAATTCCTCCTCCACCAAATTTCACAGTTGGCACAATGCAATCTGAAATGTACCGTTCTCCTGGCAACCTCCAAACCCAGACTCGTCCATCAGATTGCCAGATGGAAAAGCGTGATTCATCACTCCAGAGAACGCGTCTCCACTGCTCTAGAGGCCAGTGACGGCGTGCTTTACACCATTGCATCCGACGCCTTGCATTGCACTTGGTGATGTGTGGCTTGGCTGCAGCTGCTCGGCCATGGAAACCCATTCCATGAAGCTCTCTGCGTACTGTACTTGGGCTAATCTGAAGGTCACATGAAGTTTGTAGCTCTCTAGCAATTGACTGTGCAGAAAGTCGGCGACCTCTTTGCACTATGCGCTTCAGCATCCGCTGACCCCTCTCCGTCACTTTACGTGGCCTACCACTTCGTGGCTGAGTTGCTGTTGTTCCCAAACGCTTCCATTTTGTTATAATAGAGCTGACAGTTGACTGTGGAATATTTAGGAGCGAGGAAATTTCACGACTGGATTTGTTGCACAAGTGGCATCCTATGACAGTTCCACGCTGGAATTCACTGAGCTCCTGAGAGCGGCCCATTCTTTCACAAATGTCTTGTTTCACAGTCTGCATGCCTGAGTGCTTGAATTTATACACCTGGGGCCAGGCCAAGTGATTAGAACACCTGATTCTGATCATTTGAATGGGTGAGCGAATACTTTTGGTAATATAGTGTATCTCTACCAAAACTTGGATATCCAATGGCAATCGGTATTCAAACACTGTCATATGTAAATTACTGCCAGTTTTTCTGCATGAAATAAGGAGATCTTATCACTCACTTTTACTGCTCCTGGAAATTCATTTTTTTACTACAGCTTCTTTGAAAAAGATGCATTATGTAAGAATAGGCTAAAAAAATATGGGGCAGCCTGCTGATAACGGTTGCTGCTATTAGCTAGTTAGCTCAATTAGCAGTGTAGAGAGCTACTATTACCCGAGTGTCTGCCTGGACTGGAAGCTTGGAAAACACCAGGGGAGTGTTTGTGTTTATACAATGAGCACCAGTGCTTTGGACCAGTAGTGAGGGGGTTTTTAGGCTGGAGGCTGGTGTGACTCATGCTACACTAGCCAGTTAGCATGCTAACACCATAGACTGCTCTGGCATCACCTCCAAGTTCACGTTCTGTTGATAATTTCAGTTTGTTTTTTTTATTCTTTTGAACAAGAATTCCTACATAATGCACCTTTAACTGGGGAGCAGCTATATAAAGAGAGTGTTAATATTAATTAGATGAGTTCTCTTACTTCTTCGCAGTTCTGCAGCTCCTTCACCCAGAAACGGGCTCGCTGGAAGCTGCTGCTGTCAGTCAAATCTGAAAGACAAAAATGATTGAACAAAGACTTTTAGTCAATGTGTGTATGTAGATATTTAGTATTCCACAAACATTTCCATATTCTCCTTTGAATATATTCATAAACACAACCATGCATTCACAGAAGAAGTAGAGTAAAACAGACACTGGCATCCGCAACATCAAACTACCAGCTCTTACTATCTCAGTAATTTTTCACAAATAAACCATCAAATCACTGCTATGTACAGGAAAATTAGCAAACAATCAAGATGGATGGTAAAAAAGAAAATGGCCCTGCTGACTTGAATAAAACATGACAGCAGAGTGAGTAATCCACTGGGAAATGCCATCAGCTATTTCCTTAGAGACAAAGTTCCCCAATGTGGAACAAAGAAACAGGGACGTGAGAACCATTCAGAAAAGTCTGCACATAGCGAGCCTTAACATGTCCGAGGATCATTTTCTCCGATATGTTCACTGTGGGCAGATTGTGCTCCAAAGTTCCAAAGTTATGGAGAAACTCTCGGTCCAATCATAAAGTAAACAGCTGCTGTTTTGACATCTGTGGAGGAATTCAGTAAATTATTGTAGATTTCTTTAAAAACCAAGGTTACTTTCTCACAATGAACTGTCCTGGAGTTATATAATGTATCATGCGTGATTTCAATGTATTCCCCACAGTAACTGTGTTTACATTCTTTTGTTGACATTGTGATAGTGGGCGATAATGGGAGGATTCGCCTTGTCATGTTTATATTTGTGTGTTTACAGAGGAGATGGTTTTGCCAGATGACTGTTACTGGCAAGGGGCAACCTGCTTCAATCTGTCCTCACTCTCAGCAATTTCTACTAGCATCACTTAAAAACAAGCGGCCAAAATAACCAATCACAGTACTTCAGGTCTGCACGTAGCCACTGTAAGCCTGACATTGAGTTACATTTTAACCTGTAGCCTGTGTGTTCCCCATTGTGTTTTACAATCGTGATTTTTTTGCGGTTTTGAAGAAGAAGGCAAGTATTTTGGATTAAGAGCAGTGCACTTTGAGACCATCAGAGCCTATGTTGTATAATGACGAATAAATTACCTCGTACATTATATCTTAGGTCCATGTTCTGTATTTGTAGAGGGATTTTGGGATCCTCCCATAAAGAGGACTTTTACACTTTCTTATCAAAAATGTCCAATTTCACATTGTTGTGGACACATATTATAAACTTATCAGTGGAAATAAAGATAATAATAAAAAAAAACCTCCCAGAATCTTAAGGATGGAATCTAAAGTCCATCGAGTACTAACTAGAACTGGCAGATTTGGGTAAAGTCATTGACTTGTTTATGATCCTCTCATGCTGAAGTGCTGCTAAAGAAAAACCTAGTAGCTGCAGTGGCTTTGTTGGCATGAAAGGCCAGAAAAGACGTTTAAACTGCTTAGACTGAACATAGTCCAGATTCTCTGCAAGCTTGAGAAAAGTCAGCTAAAATATCACTGTAAGCCAAAACCAGACACTGATGGTAGCTCACTAACAAGCTGACAGCATCTATTAAACAAATTCCCTGATGCAGATCAGTGGCACAATGTTCAGCTCCCCGTTGAAAACAGCACAAAAAGCAACCTTTGCTTTTATGCGTTCAGTTCTATATGAGGTAAAGTTCTTAATCTAAAGTCATTTATTACAGCATGAAATTCACAGCAGCAGCAGAATCCAAACGAAACATATAAAGAACAGTGAAAACAAACAAAAGTAAACAAGTCTGCTATTTTAAGCTTGCAAATGCAAACTGCAGTATGATGTGCTAAATCAACAATAAATCATCCAGCTGTTCTCCCAGTATGGCTGCTAAGGGTTGAGTCACAACACCCCAAAGCTCAATGGCAAGATGATAAGGAACAACGGAGATTTACCGTAGCAGACGATGGCTGCCCGGGCTCCTCTGTAGTAGATTCGGCTCATCGCCTCGTAGCGCTCTGATCCCGCTGTGTCCTGAGAGAGACAGAGGAAAGCGAAACTCTGGTTCATCCACAGTGAAAGTAGACCGGCTGAAATAATGAAGGACAGAAGAAACCACAATGCTAACTACTTCCTTCTCCAGTTTCTCCACACTGCTTCACAGTTTACTGAAATTTACAGTCATTGTTTGTCTTCTATTTTTGTTTCCTATACAAATCTTTCATTTTTGGTCGAATGTATTCTTCATTATACTGCTGTTTATTAATCTTTGTGTAGATTTTTGCTTCCTGGAGAAGAAGAGTTTCCTCCAGATAAACCATCCTGCACTCAGTTGTCAGATCATTCAACTGTTTGCTGCTTTTAAAAAGGCATGTAGATGTGGATTGCAGGAGCTGATGTGATGTGACTGGATATCAGGCTGCTACTGAGGCACATTTTCAGATCACTCTATAACACACACATTCATAGCCAACTCACCCATATTCCTAGGGTAATCACCTTCTCTCCCACCTGGATTGGTTTGGCAACGAAAGCAGCACCGATAGTCTGTGAGGAAGAGAATACAGGCACAGGAAAGCACACTGGACAATCTCAGTCTGAATATTGTTCCTTTATGTTGTCCTATGCTAACATGGAGCTTCTGCTGAAATCCTGAACTGCAACTGATATTGCACACAAAAGCAACAAATGTATCCCAACACATCATGCAGATTACTTTGGTTGAAGTATTAAAATCACGGAGAATAAAACACATGTGAGAGATTGCTCCAAAGCTGAACTCTGTTCATAATTACTTCATGCAACTGTTAAGTTCTAACGATATCATGGTGCATCAATCTTTATCTGGACACAAGAGAGGCATGTCTGAACAGCTTCAACGTTAATATGTACGATTTAACAAAAATGCTTGTCTAATGCAGCATCTGCTTGAAGAAACACACCGAAACATCACTGCATTCCGCGTTTCTATCAGTGCTTTTATGCTTCAAGATGAGCACAGAATCAGGCCTTATTAGCACAACCTCCCCGCAGCTAAATATATAAATAAAGCCTTTCATCCAGGCAGCAGGCGGGGAGGAAATCAGCAAAGAGATGATATGGACATCAAAAGCTGAACAGATGACACTTACGTTCTGGTACGGGCCCACCAAGAAGCGATGATGAACGTATCTCTCTACCAGGCTGGTCTTCCCCACGCTCTCCTTTCCCAGCATAACCACTTTGGCATCCACACGCATTGCACTCATAGTAAGTGGGTTTGGAGAAGCCCAGGAAGACACCGCAGCAGAGCAAACAGGAGGTGGGGGGATTAATTTACAAGGATGCTCAGTGTGCTGTTTGGACAGAAGAGGACAGGATGCACAACAAATGAGGGGACGCAAAACTGAACTCATAAATAGAATTTCCCCTTTTTGAGGAACTAACAGTTATACTTGATGCATTAAAAACATGACAAAGGGTTTTTTTTGTTTTTTTTTAAATAAACATAAACCTGACCTTACCACATTCTAAACTTATCTAACTTTTTGGGGATTGCTTACAAATTGTTTTACTTCCTCTTGTCTATATCTGTATTATCCGTATACAGTACATGAGAAAACTCATGTATTTCTACACTTAAGCCACAATTTAGTCTTTCTTTTCAAAATATAAATAAGGGCTGCCACGAAGGAGTATGCCAAAACTAAAAGCACCATCATCCAATACATCCAGTTAAGTCTTAAATATCTAGATTCTGACCAAGAGTAGAAAAACCCAAAGTATTCTCCCTATGAAGATATGAATATGAAAATTACTTATTTAATTGCTTGGCAAATGACTAAAATAATACTGCCACTGTTTTGATAACAGTGCTGTTGAAAGTACCCAAAGTCATACTTGAGGAAAACTAAATATATTGTGGTAAATATGACTTTTTTGTTGTTGTTACTTTGGTAAAAGTGACTCATACCAATGGTACATGAGCAAAAGTCTATACATATCCAATATCAGATGCACAAGAACAAAAGCACAAGTAAAAGCTAAGCATACATGTATTTAAATGTTTATACTGTATAATGTGGGTTGACCCATAGAGACCCAATACAAATCTCTTTCAAAACTGAATAAACAAGCTGCTCTCAGAGGAAAATAAGGTCCAGAACACTGGTTGAAGCTAGGAAGGTGGCAGGGTCCGCCAAATATAAACAAAGTGAGACAGCATGAGACTGTGTTGTCCTCTTAAGTCAGTTTTTTTATTCAGTTACAAAAAGAAAGATTGTTTGTTTGTTGCGTTTTTTTTTTTTGTGTTTTTTTTTGAAGATCTTTCTCCTCTGATTAAAACATATAGCCCAGAACTACATAGTGCACCTTTAACAAGTGAAACATGTGCCTCCAAAATGTAAATACTCAAGTAAAATACCTTTCTTGAGTAAATGCATGCAAGTTATACTCCATCACTGCTGGATAATGACTACTAAAATGATGACACTGATACTGTAAATGGGAGACTAAAATATAAAGCAGAAGGCATTAGCTTACAGTGAATTTAAAAAAACAACAACAAAAAACCAAATCTGTTCGACTTCAGTTTAACTTGTCGGACCTCAAGGTTCAACTTTTACAGGATGAAGGTACAATTAAGTGTTGCTGACCCCGCAAACTGTTGTACTTTATCTGAAACAACCTCCTAAAACAAAATAAACGTTTTGTAAAATTAGCCATGTGTCGTTCAGTTACTTCAGTGGGACTAACATGACAGAGCTAAAACAGCAGCCTCACAAGAGCTAATCATGGTTCGAGATCTCAGCTAACCTAGCTAACTTCAGCAAAATAAAAACACTCAAAACTCACCTGGTAGCTAGCTCGTTTGAAAAAACCCTTCTCAACATGTGATCTTCTCCAAGCAGTGACAAAACTGGGCTGTCACTGCGTGCCCACAGAACCTGTTATAAAGTACAGAGTGTCTCAGCCAAAGCGCTTGTCATCTCTGCCCTGCCTTGCTTAGCACCGGCTGCTGTTTGGATACTGAGTGGCGGCTAGCTGCGGCAACGTTAATAACACTGTTGCGCAATGCCTGAAATAAAGCGCCCAGCCGTCTGTTAGCTAGATAAAATTACAGGAAAAGAAAGTAACCGGCCGACATCGTATCTAGTTGAGGGGAGCTTTGTTTTCTGGAAATAAATCCAGCTCGTATTAATGAGAGTAGGAAATCTCCATCTGAGCTTTGTTTGTTTGGGTGGGAACCAAAGAGGTGTCGGCGTCCGTTTCCATAACACGGAAGTGCCCGAATTACGCGAGACAATCACCGGATGTATGGGACCAATAACATTTTATGTGTCAGAGGTGTTTTTTTTTTTTTGTTTTTTTTTAACTATTGAACATGTTTTTGCAGATTGTTTCCACACTACTGACTTCTCTTGATTTACAGAAATATCTTTCAGCAATGCTTGAACAAGATGTCATATCTTAAAAAATATGGATATTTTACCAATTCTCAACAAGTCCAACTTCTCCCCACATGAAATGTACATACATAATTTGTTATTTTCGCAAAAAACCCATCCACAAAATGAAATCGCTTTAAATACTGCCCGCTGTCACTCTTTTAAAGTTACAGATTTGAAATTATATTTGACCTCAACTGAGAAAACAGAAATTGGCAGAAGTAATTAGACTTTTTCAAATCTACTCTTTTTAATTAGCGCTCCTCTTAAATCTAAATTGTGTTTCATATTCTTATGTTTGTTGATGTGTTGAAATGGAAAGAAGTGGAATATAAGAATATAAATTGTTTGTATGTATTTGAAGTTCTTGAATAAAGAAATGTGAATATTTTCCTGTTTCCTCAGTCTTTTATGATTATAAACTGAAAATATTTGGCTTAAGAATATAGTTGTGGGATTTATTTCGACATGAACTCCCCAGTCTTAATTTTTTTTTGGCAAGATATCTGTAATTATATTTCCCTTTACATTGATGCTGAATTTTCCCTCTGATAAACTATTTTTTTAAAAAGCTGAAATTTTGGCCTTAAGAAAAAAAATCTCAATTTTAAAACCATGAATCAAATGTATCTTTCAATTGCATTAATTCAATGAGATTTAAATTAGAGGTAGACTAGTGTCACCTCTGTAACACAAATGTAGAAACAACAGTGCACCTGTTTTATACTTGTGATGCAGTTCAGAACTTATGGAAATGTTTACGTGATGATTACATGAGTTTTCCCCCCTTTAAAAATATTCAGCTTTTCTATCCAACAATATCATGACTGTATCATGAATTCATGAAATGACACTTTCTGTGCAATGATCCCTGGCATTTCCAACCCAGAAATCACTTAGCATTTTAGTACATCTGGTTCCCTAAATGCCTGAAACAAGGTCTTTGGTTGCCACAGGCTTAAGATATTTACATATTTTGGCATACAACATAAAATACATCACTAAATTTCCCACAATTTAATTCTAAAGCACTTAATTTTCTTTAAAACGGCAGTTGCTAACATATGAATGTTAAATAAAACTACAGAGTTTATCGGGGACATCAAACGCATCATGAAATACAGAGACTCATCTACTCACCAGCCCGTCTCTAGTTTCTGACTTTAGTTACAAACTCTAACTATCAGATTTTTTTTTGTTAATCTTTTATTTATTTCTATCTTGTGTAACTTTTTTCTCCTTCTTTTCCTATGATTTTGCCTGTTTTAATGCTTTTATTCTTTTTACTTGTAGTTAATCATATTGACTTTTAGTGTTCTTACATTTTCAGTTCTGCCTTCTTGTTTTAACTTGACTGACTGTCTTCCAGAGTTTCCTGCGTTTGCTGGATTGTCAAAGCATTTTGTGAACCCTGTCTTTAAAGGTGCTGTGTAAATAAAGTTCATCATAATCATTATCACTGATAATTAGAAGCAGTGGTGCGATCATCACATTAAAACTTGTAGTTTGATCACTTTATAGAAAATGTGCATAGTAGCTGTGCAGTAAAACACGTTTAGTGATGATGACGTTTAAGTCGTCCAACTGCATTTCAGTCTGTTTATAGCCAAACATAAGATTTTTACTTTTAGCGATTTAATTTAAGCTTCGAAAAACATAACAGCGGGTATTCAACTTGCTTGAAAAAATGTGCACATATCATAAACTTGTATTTGACAGAGTTTATTCTTGGCATTAATCCAAAATCCAATTCAAAAATCCCATAAGCTTTTTTTCAGGGAACCAGGGTGATGCTAACTTCCGAGTTAGCATCCAAACTACGTCATCTGTACACCACTCGGCTGCGACTGTGATTGGCTCACGAGCACTGTCAGTCCCACCCAACACCGTTCCAAACACACACGCGCACACACACATACACAGGCACAGAGAGAACCCAACATGGCTGGAGCAGAGGGAAGCGAGTTAACTTCTGGAGGGATTTTCCAGGAGATCTTCACCTCCCCACTGAACCTGACCCTGCTCAGCCTCTGTTTGTTCCTCCTGTACAAAATCTTCCGCGGAGACAAACCTCCAGATCTGGGCGAGGTGGAAAAACCGCTGCCGAAACTGAAAAAGAGGGATTTTACCATCGCAGAACTGAAGCCCTACGATGGACTGCAGAATCCGAGGATCCTCATGGCTGTCAACGGAAAAGTGTTCGACGTGACCAGGGGGAAGAAGTTTTACGGGCCAGGTAACGTTACCCGAGCGGTCTCAGGTGTGAACGATCTGTTCTGACGTAACCACACCGACGGTAGCTTCTGTGAAGTGGGCGATGTTCGGCAGGGAAATTTAGTGAAGTAACGGAAACCGAGCGTTTTTACAGAAACAGTTTGGTGTTCGGTGTTTGTTTAAACAGTTTTATAACTGGACGCGAACGCCACACCCCCCCTCACTTTAGTTAGCTGAGATCTCATTTCACAACAGAGGGGCTGCTGTAGCCTTGAAACCAGAGATCGTCTATGAAATAAGTTGCGTTACTCCGCAGTAAAACTTTGCAGCCGCCATGTTTTTTCTACTCGAAAATTTTTTCCTAATTCTGTATTTGGTTCTGATGATGGCTTCGATAACATTTGTTTTGACACTGAGGAATCAGGTTTTGGGGATGGATCTTTTATTTACTTTTAGGGTTAGACGAAACAAAGTGACCTTAAAAGACAATGCAGTTTGTTTAAATCTGGCGGACCCTGCCACCTTTCTAGCATTAAACAGTTCTCTGGACCTTATTATCCTTTGAAAACAGCTTTTATTTTGTTTATTCGGTTTTGGAAACCGTACTAACGGAAGAGAAAAACAACAATAGACCCATTGTGAAAGAAGTGTCTGTTAAACGGTGGATAAATAAAATAACATTTGGAAAGTCTTTAAGGAATAAATTATTTTAGCCCCCTTAAAGCCAGGCGATAAACTTTAAGTCAGCCGGCTCTGTCGTCGATCCAGGTGTTTTCATAGCCAGGAGGTCAAGCTTTTTTGGCTTTATAATACCACTGAGCAGCTTTCATAGGGATGAACAGGGCTCCCCCTCCAACACTGTGTCCAGTAATAGAATGTCCTTGGATAGATGCATTCCATATTCCTTCTTTATTTATACACCACCATCTTACATTTAGATCGAAGCCAAGCCAGAGTCAGTTGACCCAGATGTATATAGAATAGAAGAGATTTTTATTGTCATTGTTTCAGAAAAAGCAACGAAACACAGATGGCAGCTCTTTGTTTGACAAATGAGTATGTATGGACAAGTATGAAAACTAGGTAAAATAGTAAGAATAGGGTTCAAGTGGGATTGGTGACCAGTGGAAAAGGGGCACTAGAAAATTAAGTCATTGTTGACTCATCTTTAAGCTCTGTTTTTCTGTGAAGCTCCGGAAATATTTTATGGGCTCTTAAACTTCATCTGACTTTCCATTGGCATGTAGTTGAGTAGATGATGATCGAATGATGGTGAGTTTTCATTAATGGGTGAACTCATCCTTTAAGTTATGTCACACAAACGTTACATCAGGGCTGCAGCCTGCAACTAAAGATCACTCTCAAGATGGTTTAATCTTCTGGATTTTCAGGATTAATCATTTGTTTTCTTGGCAAAACATCAGAAAACTGTAGAAAATGACCATCACGGTCAAAGAATAGCACATTTATTGATTGAAAACATTTTTTCAAATCTGAGAAGCAGGAATGATTTTCTTTTGGATGTTCTTGCTCAAGAAATGAATTAAACAATAAATGAATTGGCAAAATGTTTCCCAAGTTTTTGTTGTTGATTGACTTATTAATTTGAAGCTCTAAATCACAGGAACAGACTGAAACAAGACAAGCATAAAGCACAAAATCCTGTCAATCTGAGAAAAAAAAAATGTGTCCAGTCTCTTAAGTAACCCTGCTTGGATGGTCTCATTCCCCAGGTTGGGAAGATGTCTAATTTTGATTGTTCTGACTTGAGGTAGTGTTCAGCAGAATCTCAGTTCCCAGCCAGGAAAAATCAGGATAGGACTGGATTTCTTACAAGCAACAGCTGGATGGCAACGCACATGAACAGCAACTGAATTTACCGAAAAAAGTCAAATTGATCTAAAAACTCTCCAGAGTTCACTCAGTAACTCAGACAACTCCTCTTCTCTTAAACAGGAATCTGCTCTGTCATGCCTGAGTTCTGTTTCCTGGAAACAGACGCAGAGTTAGACCTCTCGGTATTAATCTTATCTCAGACTGTAACCTCTGTTGCGTGTAACCTCTGGCCAACATGATTGCTCACTGTCATGCAAACTTTTTCAGTGCACTGAACACCCAGCCCAAAATCCAAAAAGCCTGCATATTTTATTGAAATAATTTAGCTGATTTAAAATGCATCTGCAGGCAGCGAGTTTGGGTAATGAGGCCAGGTCCAAGGCTGGAGAATAACACGTCAAGTTCCTGCGGCTCACTGATGAGTTTTTGTTGGTTTGTCCTAGGGCAAGATAAGTCAAAATCTGGCTAAACGTACACCGTTCTAAGCCAGATCAGTTCATTTTGGGTTCATTATTTCTGCTGTCGTTGCTTTGCATCCACCTCACCACGCGCTCTGTGTCTTTAACTTCTTGCAGAGGGGCCGTACGGAGTGTTTGCAGGCAGAGATGCGTCCAGAGGTCTGGCTACGTTCTGCCTTGAGAAGGAGGCCCTGAAAGACGAGCACGACGACCTGTCCGACCTGAACGCCATGCAGCAGGAGAGCCTCTCTGAGTGGGAGACTCAGTTCACCTGTGAGTAAAGATATGATGGTGTCAGACTTCTGCACTTAACTTCTTGTAGTTAAAAAAAATATCGCCTGAAGATTTGGATTTTATCAATGTGATGAAAATTTGTTGGACAGAAGCATCAGTTTAATACCAGGTTGCATGTTTAAAGTTAGAGATAATTTGTGTCTCACTCATAAGTTTAAAATCAACTCATATTTGTGATGAGATATTTAACTTGATGAAAAAAAAAGGATGTTACATGAACAAATTCCAGAAAAGGAAACCTTGAAAAGACCTTGGCTGACTCTTCTGGACGCAGGAGTCGTGCCTGTCCCTGAATCTCATGTCTGGGAATTCGTTTTCGTTGAGGCTGTAAGTAGTTGACTCCTTCTCTTCTTTTCCCCCACATCCCAGTTAAGTACGACTACATCGGCAAGCTGCTGAAGCCAGGAGAGGAGCCCACAGAGTACACAGACGACGAGGAGGGAAAAGACAAAAAAGCGGACTAGAGAACAAAAAGTGACCAGCGAGGGGAAAATGATGGATGCCTTAATGTTTGTAATTTTGATACCTGGTGCCTGTTTGGCGCCCTAGTATTTTATTGGTCCATCGCAATCCTGGATTTTATACGCCGAACCGAATTCCATTTATCTCTGTTGCTCTTGTTTGAAGGTTGGATGGCATTCATGGTAAAATGTACTGCGATGTGATGTAGAGCTGCCTAGTGTTGTTAGAGTTTAGATCAGTTACTGTAAACCTGAAAATGGATCGGGGCCAACTCAGACGTTTCATGAAGCTTCTGGCGGTTTCCAGTCTGTATACTCTGTTTATATCGCTGTGGGTCTACATTCCTTTCACCCGAGGCTCCGCCCTGCTAGCATTGAAATAAATCACCCTCAGGTAGTAGTTTCAGTCAAGATTATGAAAAATGTGTGGAGGATCTTGTGCAGAGGGCAGATTTGAAGTTAAATTACAAGAGCATGACTGATTAAATTATAGGGGCCAATGCAGATATTAGTGGAGTAAAAGATATCAATATATTTGCCAGTAAACACACATTATTTTCCGTGATCCCTCAAATGTGGTTATCCAACACTCGTGGCAAAGATATGTATCTGATACAGGACATTTTACAGCCCAACAATGAACTTTGCTGTCTAGAATGAAGTCAACGTATTGAAAAAAAGTAAACTTCACCAGAGATGTGATGATTATCAATTACACATAGGTTAAAATATTCAAGTATTTTCTTTAACCTTGGTCTTACTTCTCATGATTGCATCTGTTCTGATTGTGGGTCCCTCTTACTTTACACTTTCCATCTCTGTGAAAGAGATTCAGGACACATAGACTCAAAACAAAACAAAAAAAACCCTTTTTCTTTTACAGAAATCATATGTTTCACTTGAGTCTGACTAAAAGCTTGTTCAGTCCGCTGGACAGATTTCCCTGAAAAAAATCTCAGTGCTGTAGCTGCCGTAGCTACAGAAGCTAATCCAGGGGACTGGTTCCTGAGTTTACTTTCAGTTTGACTCTTAAAAGGAGTGTTTAGAATTCATTTCGAGTCGGTCGGTTTGCCCCAATTTATGGTGGTGAATGCAAAGTCAGTTGGACTCCATGTCAGGATGGACACAGTGATGAGAATAAGTTTAAGGAAATATGAAATATGAAATATACTTCTGTAACGTGTCTGTCTTCTCTTTAAACTCTAAAAGGATGACGACATACAGATGTTTGATCTTGCAAGCCATCAAAGGTATCTGCTGACCTGAGCTGTCTCGTCTGATTTCCAGTGAGGATTTCTGTCGGGAGCCATTACACTTCAACTAATCCTGATTTTGTGCAGCGTTCTCAGATTTTCTGCCATTGTAACATTGTTA